>NC_051847.1:234646171-234663171 GCF_002237135.1 Teleopsis dalmanni | reverse complement strand
TATTTGCATATTTGTACTATTTTAACAACCCACAAATTTATGTCACCCACATTTTATTAGCTTCTGTAGAATATAAAAGTCCCAAGTACAACTCCTTCGAGTCAGATGTTCCCTTGTTGGACGGCTGACATTTTTCTTCCACTACATCAAGTGCTGCATGTACTCTATACTGCAACTCTAGCTCTTTTTCCATGTCCGATGTAGAAAAATATAGTGGAGCATTCTGTAATGTCATAAGTTACATATTTTAAAAATCGATATAAATATGATTAGGTATTTACATCCTTCCCAACTATTGATATACAAATAGCCATTATATATTAATATCACAACGCACAATAAACTTTAATACTTAATGATTTTGGATATTTTAATATCAAATAGTATGCAAATTAATTTGTAATAAAATATGTGATGCTGCCAGACTGTGAAATTTCTCTATACTAGTAGTGTGCCAAATTCATATTGAACTTCACTTTGAAGCACTGGACAGCAACATAATTCAAGCAAACTACATTTTGCAGAAAAATAAATAAAATAAAATTGAAAATTAAAATGAATAATGAATTAAAAGCAATGGTAATAAATATAAACTTATTAGTAACGAATCATCTGGTTTAGTCAATGGTGGAGCGACCAGGTCTAAAGCCAGGCCGCTCTGAAAATCATTCATACACAGTAACAAAAGGTCGTTTTACATGATAATTGACGCAAATAAGCTCTTGGTCTCTATCAGCATATCGCGCCTGGCTTGAACAATTTTGCAGGTAAGCTGACTGCGCTTGCTGCTTTGTTGTTCTTAAGGCGCTGTACAGCAACACAAACTTTATTATGACTAGGTGGTGGAATTTCAACACCATCATTTCTTATTGGGAACACCGCAAATTTTCTTTTGGTGTAAAACTAATAAGACTATGTATTAACAGATGTATTTGCTTCTGCGGCCCCCAATCTATACAGTGATCTATACAGCATCTGGTTTGGATAGCCCTGGTATAGAGAATGCTACATGTATGTACGGATCAACTATCCGCTTTGCGTTACAGTGAAACGAGTTGTAATTATACCGCATACATAGTATAATGCATATTTGAATATATACAGTATGATTTGGTAGCACGTTATACTTGGTTTGCATACATGTAACATCTTCTATATCATGCTTTACTTTATTACAAATTATGTTGAAAAGAACGATAACAGTGAATGTTTTGTCATCATATAATTACTATGGTAAGTACAAATAGATAGAATCTTTAAACCAACTTTATTGATATCCAAATTCTGCTCCTATCATTTACATTACTACAAGTTTTTTAAGATGTAAACCACTCACTTATATTGTAGGTCTGTTCCACGAGCTACTCGTAGTGAAACTCATGTAAAACGCAAGTAAAGTACAAACTGAGAACGTAACACAAATAAAATGTCAAATTTCACTCTATACACAGATTTTCATGATACATCTTTGTGAAAAGTTTGGTGAGAATAAATAAACAATATAAAAATTTAAATTCAAACATGAAATAAAATGTACGAGTAAAGTCTGTTTCGCTCTCTCAGGTGATCTCATTTACTCGAAAATTTGCTGGTGGAACGCAGCAGTTTGCTGGTGGATCTTGTTTCTGAATATATAATAAATAATGAATAATAAATATTCCACGTACTGAAAAATATGTATAAATGAAATAAATCCATTGCTGTGATTAAGATTAAAATTAATAAAAAATGCATTTGCAATTCAAAAACCATATTTCTTCATTTAAACAAAACACTTTTTAGTTTATTATGAGTTTTTATATATTATTACATATGTACTGTGTACTTTCCGTGTGAACAGTTTGTGTCAGAGAGAAAATATGTTTTATTCGCATGTTACATATGCTTGACTTTTGAGAATAGACCTAATAATTACTTATAGGTTTATAAGCTAATAAAACACTTTTTTATGGATTTTGTTTGAAGATAAAACTGCTGTGTATATGTTGAGTTAACTGTGATAGTGTAAAAGTATTGTCATAGATTTACAGCTGTAAGAATAATCACCGGAAATATTTGTGGTTGACTTTAAACATATGTGAAAACCTGGGTTAATACAATTGCTAAAGAAAAACTTCGCAATATTGAGTTCTGAATGGATTAAAATTTTTTTTATTAGTCATACATGTCACACTAATACGGCGTTTACATTGGCCGAAAATGGCTCATTTTGGATGAGTCATTTGAAAGTGTTTACATTCGTTGTATTTCATTTTTTCTCATTTCAAACAGCTGATTTTTCAACTTGTATGTTGATTTAATTTTTGGTCTGTACCAAAAAAATGTTACAGGAAGGTTAAATATACCTTCAAACCTTACAATATAAACTGAAAACTTGTTTCTAGATTCGATTTATTTATTTTTGGGAAGTAGAAGTTCCAAAAATTGGTGCATCGTTTTAAAGAAAATGCAACCACCAAACATTTGTTTATCTTTTTTTGTAAATATGTCAAAGCAGCTTTTTCAAACTGTCAAAATGCCATGAAGAGCTTTCATTTAGGGTATGTTCAATAGATTCCTTTGCATTTGGAACATATGTGGAATGCATTCGAACGTCATTCATACAGAATGTGAGAAAATTGCTCATTTTGTGCTTGAAATTTTATATGCAAGAATGAGCCATTCGATACTCATTTTCGATTTTTGACCAAAATGAGCCATTTTCGGCCAATGTAAACGCCATATAAGTTTAACATTAAGTTAAACTTATTATTTGAATGTAAAAAAATAACAGGTATCCTATTGAACTATAAATGTTCAATTTGAATATACACAAATGTTTAACAACCTGTGCGCCCTGTTAGCCAATAGTAGTAGCTTTATCTATTGTCGGCTTATTGGTATAGCAACCTTGCCCACTTTGATTGAGATAAATGAAGATGAAAATTGAGTGAAAATTACATTATACATTTTTTACAGTTTTCGATTAAAGGAACATGATTTTTCTGAACGATAGTAAATAAAAAGTGATAATATAAATGAAAATCGACAGAAATAACTTTGTAAATTGTGTTAACTCGAGAGGGGAAGAGAATTTTTAAAATTTTCTTACAGGAAAGAATGTTGACGACCAAAAATTGTCAAAGAAAAAAAATGCAGGTACATATCCAATTCGTAATTTTTTTTATTTTAAAATTAACGAACTTTGGATTTATGCAATAAATATTTTTATCAATTGTAAAAATTAGTGGATGCATGTTGCATTTATATATTCTCTAACTACTTGTTAAAGGTATCTTTTGTTATTCGAGACGCAGAGGAAAAACAGCATAGAAACGGTGTGAACGCTTTGCAGTTGGATTATAATAATGGGAAATTATACTCAGCTGGACGAGATGCTATTATCCGAGTATGGAATACTAAAACTGAATCTAATGAAAAATACATACAGTCCATGGAACACCATAATGACTGGGTGAACGATATTGTGCTCTGTTGCAATGGACGAAATTGTGAATAAAAATTTGGTTGATTTAAAATAAATTTTTTTAAATAAAATTTTATATTTCTGCCAGTGATCAGTGCAAGTTGCGATACTACCGTGAAGGTGTGGAATGCACAAAAAGGATTTTGTATGTCCACTTTACGCACGCATAGGGACTATGTGCAGGCACTAGCTTATGCAAAAGATCGAGAACAAGTTGCAAGTGCAGGTCTGGATAAAGCGATATTTTTATGGGATGTTAATACGCTTACCGCATTAACTGCTAGTAATAACACCGTAACAAGTATGAATTTAATATATCGTAATCTGGCATTTATATAATTTTTTATCATATTTTTAAGCTTCAAGTCTTACCGGTTCAAAAGATTCAATTTATAGTCTTGCGATGAATCCTTCAGGAACAATTATAGTAAGTGGTTCTACCGAAAATATCTTGCGTATTTGGGATCCTCGTACATGTACTCGAAGCATGAAACTACGTGGGCACACTGAAAATGTCCGCGCACTTGTTGTTTCACCGGATGGCACTCAAATAATTTCAGGAAGCTCAGATGGTACGATCAAAATATGGAATATAGGACAGCAGCGTTGTGTCCAAACAATACATGTTCATAAAGAAGGTGTTTGGTCACTTTTAATGAATGAAAGTTTTCAATATGTAATTTCGGGTAGCCGAGACAGACATATTATTGTTACAGAGCTTCGTAATCCAAGTAACTCGGTCGTAGTATGTGAAGAACAGGCACCAGTTCTAAGTCTATGCTACAATATTGATAAGACAGGTGTATGGGCAACAACATGGAACTCAGATATTCGTTGCTGGAAACTTCCATTCTTTGATAAAACATCTCTTACGTCCAGTGGAGGCATGGATGCAGTATGGTCGTTTTCTGGGAGCGGTACCGAGTTAGCAAACATTAAAGGTTCGTTTTTAAAAAACGGTTTTAGTTTTAAATTTTCTAACACTATTATTAATATGAGCATAGGTGGTGCAGCTATTAAGAAATGCAGCGTGTTAAATGACAAAAGACATATCGTTACTAAAGATACTGAAGATAATGTCGCTATATATGATATTTTACGTATTTTAAAAAAAGAAGATTTGGGTAAAGTAGAGTTCGAAGAAGAAACTAAAAAAAGAAATAAGCAGGTCTATATTCCAAATTGGTTTACTGTTGATCTTAAGACAGGGGTAAGATATTTCATATTCTGAAAAGTATTTCATAAATTAAATTTAAATGATTTATTTATGTATATATATAGATGCCAACTATAGTATTAGGGCAAGATGAGATTGATTGCTTTTCAGCATGGGTTTCAATTGAAGCTGGGCTACCAGAGTGTGCAGAACCAACATCTGAAATTAAGGTTTGTTTTGTTTCCATATTTTTGTAGTGCATTAAGTGAAGCATGGTGCAATTAGATTTGAACCCTATTTAACTGATTTATTATATTATTTCTTTAAGCATATTTTAAAAATATCTTTACAAATCTTGCATTAAATATAAAAATTTTTTACAGATTAATTACGGGAAATTACTTCTTGAGGCTTTATTAGAACATTGGACACCACCGCATAGTTTGCCTCAAAATGAGTTAGAGCCTGATGTGAGAGGAAATGGGTATTTCCAAGTTCCGAAACATACCCCAGTTATATTCAGGTATATATTAAAATAAATATATAAAATTTTCATAAAATAATTCAGTTTTTATAATCATAGTGAAGTAGGTGGACGTACAGTTTGTCGTTTATTAGTTCGTGATGCTGCTGGAGAAAGTGAGAGTACTCTTTTACATGAGACTGTTCCACAGTGGGTAACGGATGTTGTTATAGAGAAAACAATACCAAAATTCTTGAAGATTCCATTTTTCTTGCAACCACATCCACAAATGGTTAAACCAGAGCGTACTAAAAAGGTTATGTATTGCAAATCTGAAAGACTCACTCCACTTTCAATATAAATTTTTCAATATAGGATCGTCTTGTCGCAAATGAATTTATACAATGTCGAAAAGTCTGTGAGCATGTGTTAGAAAAAGTTATTGGATGTGAAAGTACTCCCAGTGGGGGAAATTCGTCACAAAATAGTCAAAGTGATGCAAATTCTGAAGGTTCTCAAGTACCCGCAGAAGATCGTATTGAGTTATGGTGCAATGATGTGGTAAATAATCAGAATTACTGATATTAATGAGTGAAGTTACATTAATTACAAATCTTAAAAATTTTAGGTCGTTGATCCTAATATGGATTTACGTACTGTACGTCATTTCATATGGAAACAGTCAACTGATTTAACGTTCCAGTATAAAACAAAACCAAATTTTAGTTATGACGGCAAATTATGAAAAAGTAATTTGTGAATTCCAAAATTTTTACTCATTCATCGCTACAATGAAATCTCTAGAAATAGTAGAAGATATCTGTGTTTCTTTTTATTTTATTTATTAATCTGTTATTCAAAACTTATTTTACAGTTAAATATGATCTTAAGTATGTGTAATTAGCTATATATAATATTAACAGCCATTATTACATTTGGTTTTAAATAGTGTTAGAAACAAAAAGTGTCTAATTTAAAATTTATGTAAAGTGTATCTGTAGCTTATATTTATTACATTAATGATTGCAATTAATATAAATATTTAAAAATAATTAAATTTTATTAAAATTACAAAAGAAAGATATTTGAGTTTTTCAAACTGAAATACTTGAAAACTTGGAACGAATTAATATTACATATTTATTTTGCGAAAAATGCAAGTTAATACTTCTATGTAATTTTAAAGTGCAACAAATTTTATTAGTAAATTAATCCAATCATGCCAAAAATTATGTATCTGTATTCAAAACTAATATAAATATGAAGTGTATGTGAAACTACAACATATTGATAAACTTATTGTGTAGTATTATGCAGATATGCGTGTTCACAAATAATTAAATATAAAAAAAAAAACTCGAAGTTTGCTTATAACGAAATATTTTTATTTAACGTTTACTATCTGTGCTCTATCCTGACATATTATTTATACTATTAAAGTAAATAGATTTATTTTGAGTTTGTTTAACAAACATAGAAACTTAAGTCATAAAATAACCAGTAAAGCCGAGCAATGCTACTTATAAATTAAAAGATGTTCCACTAATAGTATCATATTTTTACCAAGAGCACTATTCTTTTTTAATTAAATTTCGTTCAAACTTCGTAAATAAATATAAACTATACTCTATATACATATATCTATTTATAAACTATACTTAATATAAAACATTTCATATTAAATGTGTTTATTATGTGTATGTGTTGTAACATTAAATTCATAAAATATTGATTCTAACATTAAATGTTTACAGTCTTTGTTTTAATAATTACAGTTTCTTATACAAACTAATAGATCGCGCTTTTGCTAGCAGCTCATTAGTAAGTGTTACTGGTAAGCCAAGAGCGCAAATGCTGTCGTTGTTTAATGTAAGTATGTCAGACGATATATTTTTTAATATATTCCATAAACATATTTCTCGCAAACTGCGGACTGGAGAATGAATGTTAACTGCCCTCCGACAATTTAAAGCACCTTGTGGAAAGTTTGGCAATAATTTAACACATGGCGTTGGCCAAAACACATCTTTATGATCCACTTGCATATACTCTCCTGTATCCTTATCTCTAAATACCCAAGGATGTGTTTGAAATGTATCCACTTTAACCTTTTTACCAGGGTTAATAGATGCAAACAATTTTTCAATTCCTCCCGGATCAATCCACAGAATATCTACATTTCTAGTAGTGACATTTACGAACAGAACATAACATTTAATATGAGAAGGACCGGAACGTAAACGGTAGCGACCTTCTTCCATTATTAATGTTACATTTAAAATTTGTTTAAATTGTTATCAAACAGTCAATGACAATAATTAACACCTAATTCAACAACACTTACTGCAGCGATTTCACTGACTTGTGATTTGATAAACAAAAACTCACTGTTGCACTTTTAATAATGTTGCCAGAAGTTTCAAACGTCAATCTTAATTATAAATTTTTGAATCGCAGTATTTTACACAATGGGTCTATGCACGTACATAGTTTAAGTAAAATGTAAATAAAAAGTATATTGTGTTGAATTTTTTCTTCTCTATCGCTCAAAAGATAGTAAGGAGAAAGAGTTTCTAAAAGTTATATCCTGATTTAATTATTTAACAGGGAAACACATATATTGAAGTGCTAAATTTATGTGATAACGGCCTATAAAGAAAAGAATTCATGTGAAAACATATAAATGAAATATAATAAAAAAAGAAGTAATTGCAATACATGTTAATTTAAATAATTACAATATTATGTTTTAAAATGTCAATTTTACAATGCGAATTATTAGTTTATTATAAATTTAATCTTTTTAATTAATGTTTAATATTTACAATAACATGTTTTGGTTTAGTGCGATGCGCACATATATGGAAAAAACGTTTAATTTTTGTTTTTCTTCTTGATGTGAGATGTCCAAATGTTTTATTGTTCTGTTTGGTGCTGAAGTAGTACTTTTCCTTAAGCGGCGAAGTCACTGAATTTAGCTAGAAAGAGAACACTGTGTTCTAATTTTGACAAGTCATTTATTTAAACCCTCAGATATCTGGCTTAAAAGCTGTGCGTAAGCTTAAAAATACTACTGGTAAAAGTCCTGTCCAAGTTGTTGTTTGATGAGACATTAAGGCTGCTTTTAATATACGATGACATCGTTCTATCATTCTATTGCTTTGAGGATAATAACTCATAGTTCGTAAGTATTTGCAACCGTTTAATTCAGTAAATTTATTGAATAAGAAAGATTTAAATTATCTGCCTTAATTTGCTGTAATATGTAACGATACGCCAAAACGTCACCAGTGGATCAGAAGCGATCCACTGAGTTAACAATGCGTTTGCGATAGTTTTAACGATTTGATCGAGAATTGGAATCGCTTATGGCCATTTGCTGAAACGGTCAATGACGATTGATATATACGTACAGTTGATTGATGGCGGTAGTGAACCGCCGACGTTTACATTTATATGACAAATAGATGAATGATTGTGACGTTGCATTTATGGACTTGATGTGAAGTACATTGCGGGGCCATATCCTAATATCGGCGCTTGTAGAAGACAGAATAATGAGACGAGACAACCCAGATATAGATTCGAAAATATGTATACGGCATTCGTGAGAAATTTTGTCTTATATTGTCGGTAATGACAAGATTTGATTTCGATGAAATTGTTGTTTTATCTGTTTCACCAAATGTAAAAGTAAAAGGCATATGTAAACGCATATGTAACATTAAATATATTTATATATTATAAATTTGTATATTTCTACAAATTTGATATTTCCGAGCATACACCTTGAGGCTGTGTGGGGGCTTAGTTTGCAATCATACAATGGGATATTTTGATGGATTTTAAAACACTTCACCCAGTGGAGTTATTATACCAATTTTTACAATTGCTTTGATGCAAGAACTTAAATAGACCAACACGTACAGCTTTTCATAATGTTTTTTTATTTCCGTTGACAGACTATGTTACTGTACGCGGCAACAATCACAATCAACAACAGAGATATCATTGTTGCATCAGCATTTTTCCCTAGAAAAGATGTAAGATGTCCTCTAGATCTGGAAGAACAGTTAATTGCTTATGCCAAAAGAAACAATAGAAAACTTCTTGATTGTAATTTTATTTTTTTTGGTTTAATTTTCATTTTAAATAAAAGTTTAAGGCAAGCCCATTATAACATAATTAAAATCTATTGCGGAATATATTCGTAAGTGTACATTATAAACTCTTAAAAACTTGAACTCCTGTATATTAGATTTCTCTAAAAGAAATTTTTTGAGGAAAATAAATATGTGTGTGTATAAACGAATACATCCTAAGCATTACTGACGCTGAAAATGCAATAAATTTGTAGTAAATGTTTTAAGTTTTCTGTGATGTATATATGTTATAATTACATATCTATGTATTTCAAAATATGTATCGTTCATATATGCTTGGCCATTCCATTGCATGTACATATTTCGGAAACTTTCCTATGAATGCTGTGACGTTTTCTTCGCGCTTGTGCTCGTAACTTATATAATGAGCAGCAACACCGAGTTCGAAAAGCGGTGTGTTTTCGTCAATTGTACCATTTTTTGCCTAAGAATATAAGTTTTTTTAGTTTTAAAATTATCATGTCTGTTCCACGAGCTACTCGTAGTAACTTTGAGTAACACTGTGTATACACAAGTGCGTTCAAGAGTGTAACATCCCTGTCGAAAATTGAAAATGCTACACAGCTATACTCGAACATTTTTTTAAAGTAAAATTTGTGTTGATATGTGAATCAGCTGTTTTGGTTTGAACTTAAATTTTTGTATTGTTTATTTGCGCGGCATTGGTGTTCTTACCAGACTTTACACAAAGCTGTTTCATGAAAATCTGTGTGTTACGCTCTCAGTTTATATTTTACTTGTGTTTTATTCGAGTTTTACTACGAGTAGGTCGTGAAACAGATTTAATATGTTATCAGTAAGTAAAATGACGCTAACCGTAAGATTTAAATAAAATTTCAAAGGTGATCTATCAATACCATATGAAAAATATATGTGATATGGTGGTTGCCATCGTAAAAGTTTTTCCTTTAAAAATGACCAGTTGGATATAGAAGCATAATCAAAGGGTTGAATAAAAATACTCATATGAGAAGGTCCTTCTAGCTCAAATTCATACCGTAAAGTTAGATCTGTTATATTATATTTTTCAATTAAGCGCAATGAAGGCAGAGGTAAAATTTGTGTTGAGTTATAAGTGGGGAACCACTTTCCATATTTTCGTGCAGCATACATCCGATGATTAAATAAAGGAAGTCCACACATCATGTATCGTTTACAGTCTTCATCAATGCTTTTCATAGAATTTAAATCAATAAAAGCTGAAAAAAATAGAATTACAACAAAATATAATTTTTAATAGAAATATTACTGAAATATTTAATTATAAGTAATTATGCATTTAATTATAATAATGAAAAGTAAATACACTTCATGGGCCGCTCTGCATTTCTATCCTGGAAATCGAAATAATAACCGCTATCATTAAGACTGATATTTCCAGCATAATCATAAAAAATTCGATAAACGTGCTAAAAGTTCATAATAAGAGACTTATTTTTAAAAACATCTTGAAATAAACTTACCAAGAAATTGACTCTGTCAACGTTAGTCTTAGATCTATATGGAAACCCAACTGGTGTTGTAGCAATTATCAGAAATACAAAGTAGACAATGAGTATAAAAGTAACAAGCAATTTAGTTCGTCGAAAAAAATGAAATAAATGTATCTGAAATATAAAACAGTAAGTAAATCAGTTTTCAAGAACTCAGACTGACTTACCAGAAACCCTCCTGCTAATAATGTTCCAAAACAGCAAAGACTACCTATAACAATATCTGGATTTAAAGCAGTGCCATAGCGTCCCATCATGGGTATAAGTGTGAATAAGAATATAACTGTGACATAACTAAAGTACAAAAAAGGCATTATCTGACCAATGAGAACAGTTATAGCCCAAAAATAAGCTATAATAATTAGAACATATACATCATGGAAGTTATAAAAATTATTCTTATTTACCGTGATCATGGAGAGTTGTAATTAAATTCACAACAAGAGAAAAACTATAAAATAATATTGGAATCATAAGGGTGTACGATGTACGAATTCCTAAGGATGTTGTTACCATGCAGCTAATGGAGAGCAGAAAGCTGTGAGAGTGTAGAATCATTTGCAGTTGATACTGCCTCAACAATGTATGCTTTAAATACACAAAGTTATGTATCAATTATATTATTTTTGAAAGTACTTACGCTATACTTGTAGTGAATATGAAGTAATGTTGGTAATATTAATCCGAATAATGTCGGACATATATATAACCCAATAACCAACCATTTATTGCTAAACCAAGACATAGAATGATTTATGAGGTCTAATGTTGCTGCGGTCAATATTGTTAATATATTTGCAGAGATAAATGCAGTTATTTGGAGAAATACAACAAATGTAAAATAAGAAACAGCACTACTCATAGAAATCGAAACTACAGCTGCCATGCGCCAAATAGAAATTCCTACTAGAATGATGGTCAAGACTGATGTACAAAAATTAATTTTCAGCCCGTCAGTTGCTGAATAATTAATTAGAAAAAAGCCAAGGAAGTCATAAAATATGGTGTGCCCTTTAGCGTATAACTACGGATGTAAATAAAAATTTATAGAAAAAAATTATTTCGGAAATATTTACTCACCGATGGATTATCCAACTCATAAGCATTGCCTAAAGCCCGTATTAATGATATTAGGTTATTGCCCGTATTTTGAATGCTTCCCAACGATATAACATTTGTTCTGTCAAAAGCTGTATGGTATACATATCCGTTATATGTATGCGCCAAATCCAAGCCTTTAGTTATTTTGAGTTAATATAAAAAATAATAAAAAAATATTGAGAACATAGTTTTACCTGGAATTTTTCCAAAATCCCTAAAAATGCGAAAATCTGTATCTGAGGGCAAAAGATTTGCTTGGAATATTTCCTCAGCCATAGTAGTCGCAAATGGGCGCTTCACATGCTGACTATAGTACTTCAATAGCATAATAAATAATAAGTTATTGGTCATGATCAAGTTTTTTGATATTGGTTCACAGAATTGTAATTTATTAATTTGGTGGATAAGAGGCTTCAATAATATTATCTTGTGGTTAAATGATTTAGGGGGAAAAATTGTCTAGTCTACTATCTTAAGAATAAAGCTATACTGATATATGGCATAATGGAAAAAGTTAGTGGCGCCTATAGAACTATAATCATACAAACATTGCACTTGACATGAGTGGAGCAAGTTTACTACTCTTATTTTCTTTAATTGCAATTGATTAATGCACTTGCCTTCTGTATTTCGAAGCAAGTGCATAAACCTCAACTAAATCGTATAATTTACAGAACTACTTATACATTTTCAAGTATTTATTTGAATAGTAAGTAGCAGTTGTAAGAAATTAATTCAATATCATATTCATTATATTTTGCCAAATTGCAGAATGGGTTCGAATAGAAATGAATAACCAACAATATATGTATACGGCCTAATTAAAAAATCGAATATTTCCTAAGACCACTGAAGATGAGTACTTGGCAATACTCGAAAAAGCGTTGTATGGTCAGCCAAACTCCCACAAATTAACTAAATTTTTTGTTGTTGTGTTTTAATTTCTTTTCGAACCCTTCTAACTCTTAAATATTTTCTTTTCGTCATAAATAATTATTTCTAAGCAATTTTAATACATAAAAAATAATAGTAAAGTCATATTATATAGTAAGTAGCATATTAGTTTCATTCAGCGTTAGCAGTCAAAACGTTAATTCTGTGAAATTTTAGTGGTATTGTTTTCTTTTACCTTTATAAGCCATGGGTGATTTGGACCTGTTTGAAATAATATTTCACGATTCCCACTTCCAGCACAGTCTAAATTTATAACTGCTCTGAAACGAAATAAATATATTAATTAGTTCTAACTAAAATAAATGATTGGAACTCACTTGCAATATTTGGCCCATTTATGTTGTGTTATAAAACCATGTGAAGCTTGTAAGGGATTTTCCTCTGCTCCGTTGAAAAGAAATATTATTGTATGTCTTAAAGTCTCGCGAGTTGTAGACAGTACTCTTAGCGCCTCTAGCATAGTAACAACCATGACTCCATCATCACCAGATCCTTAATTAGTTAAGTTTAGATATAAAAACTATATAGCAAATGCAAGTCACTAGACCTGGACTTCCTGGTTTGGAATCGAAGTGACTGTTAATTAATAAAGCTGATTCACTAGTGGAATTTTTTGAGGAAAACTTAACTACCACATTTTGTACTCCTTGGTACATGTTTACCATTTGCCAGTGTATATAAGCCCCTGATACAATTTGCTGATCGATCTCCATATTAAAAAGATCCTTATGTAGACTTTCTTTTATATTTATGAGTTTATTGAGGAGTAGTTGTACAGTCAAATTTTCATTCGCATAACTACCCACAACCTTTGGTCCTATTATTTCCAATTCCTTAAGTATATTCATAGCACGTTCTGCAACAAAATCAGTGTCATTTCCTTGGTGATTCATTATAGTTAAACCCTTAGGCACATAATGGAAATTTGGTAAAACTAGACCACAGAATAGAGCTATCCAGAATGAAACAAACACTAAACTGCAGAAACAAGGAAGTTGTTCATGGTGCTTAATATATGTAACATCATTAACTTGTTCTGGATTGCTACTGTCAATGAAAACCTGCAAATATTATCCATTATTAATTAGAATTGTGAATTCAAGCTTTAGCGATTAAAATATTATACTAGTTGATTGTAATTTCCATAAGTTGAAATCAAAAAAATGTAACAAAAAAATTTGAAACTTTAACAATAAAAGTTTCGTGCAGCTTTGGCTCGTTTGGTTAAGAAGCGAATATAGTAATATTTCCTAATTTGAGAGATTCAAGGTTGTGAGTATGGCAACTGCAGTCCAACAGTTATTATAACCACTTATAAGACAATACTTTGAAATATTTTGTTTTTTTAAATACCTAAGTACATTGTTTTACTATTCTGTAAATATCATCGTATATCTCAATTCTCAGAAGTTGGGTTGATTTTCCATACGCCTTTTTGAAGCAGAAGCAAAACGAATATAAACGGGAAGAATCCTGACAATTCTTAGAGGTGTGGAAAGCAATGTAAACATACATACACTTGCAGTGAAACAACTGTAAACGAAGTGCTGAATAATGGTAAAAAAATTTAATTGAACGTATAGAGCGTTATTGTAAACAGCTCTCGTGCTTTGCGATTATACGTAGTTTGTTGGGACAAATCATAACGGAAGTGGAGTTTTTATGAAGTATGGAAGGACATGTTGAAAAGAGCAAGCAACAGATCTTCAGTGCAACAGACATGTCTTCGCCTCTGAAAGTAGGTGAGATTACGAAAGTGTAACGATCGCCAATAAAAATAATAACGATAACGGACGATGAGATCAACTAACCGGACCTGAGGAGAAAAATATTCAATGAGTATCTAAGCTATAGTTAGAAAGTTTATGATATCAAAATGCAGATCAAAATGCTAATATAAGCACCATTGCGCATGAGAATTTGCCGTCGAAAAAAAAAATTTTGATTATATTAAATTCTCTAACCAAGTTACTGAAAAAGTGTAAGTTGAATTATTTCGTTTGTGGTGAATCTCAAGATCTTGCATTCAATCGAATGATTGGTATGCTTTTCTGTAGATGCTGGGATCAGATGCTTTATTTACTACAGTCGCTTATTAACTCTCACATAAATTTGCCTAAAGTTTTTAGTTGAAACAATTTAATTTTCGACTTTTGTTATAAAATGAAATAAATAAAATAAAAAAAAATATTACACACGTATAACTTTCTGCGTAAAATACTAAACTCATAAAATCGATAAACAACAACAAATTCTATAATCCCTGAAAAAAATTGTGTTTATTTGTGTGATGCCCGTCCATTTGCATTTTGTGCTCTCCCTTTACTTTTGCTCACGAAGTCTCCAAATAATTTCACTGCGAATAATAACCGCAGATCCGGATATTCGAAGACTGTGGATTTACAAATAATCCGATTTTTTTCTCAACTCCGGAGACTTCGTTTACTATTCGATTAATCGGATTCTCCGCATACTTCGTAGAACCGAATACGAATATCACTAGTATTAAGTAAAAGTGGGTAGATTGATTATGTGTGTGCTTTATTTATAAATAAAAATTTTTGTATAAATATTTTTTTTTCTGTTATGTACTATTTTTAATGTAAATAATATTAATTTTGTTTTCGTTTTTTATTATGTATAAATCTTTTTATTAGGCATAAATCACTAAATAACCGTCAATAACGATTTCATAATATAATTTTTTTTTCATAGAAATAAAATTATTTTTCGTTTAGTTTATTGTTGCAAAAATATACATTAATTTATTGATATTTATTATTTATATCTTTATTTCACCTTATTCGGGATAATGCACCGTGACGCTATTTTCCTTAAATTGTTACGAACCCAGTAAATCATAATTTGAAATCTCACATATTGCAAAGATATAAAGTCAACTACATTAAATAAATTTAATTTTTAATTAATTTTAATTTGATTTTTAAACTTTAAATAAATTCATACTCATTTTTCTAACAACTACTGAATAACAACTTCTTATACTAATAAAAAAATAGCTGCGGGTATTAGGATTTCAGCACAGCAAATAAAGTTCTTAAAATAAGTATCATTGATGTTAACATATATACTCATGTCCAAGTCAACAATTATTGTATGCCATAACAATGTTTTATTATCTAGAAATCAGTAACTGGTATTTAATATTTGGATATGTATGCTACAGAAATCTGAATTTGTAGAGTACTGTAGGCATATGACAATAGAATAATAATAAAAGGATTATACCAGAGCATCAAATCGGAACCGAACCGAAGCCAAAGAAACCGATACTTTTGTCGGAACGAAAACCGAAACCGAACCGATATATTTTATTTTGTCTTGAACCGGAACGGAAAAATTGCGATTCCCTGGATTTTGCCTACAACTGCAAATAAAGTGTTTTTTCAGGCTAATTGGTCAAAATTTTTTATTATTAAAATTGTTTGGTTACAAAATAATTAATATAACTGCAAATGTTTGTTTGTTACATTTCATTTTATTTAATGTTTTATTGAATTCATCTTAACATAAGAAATTTAGAATAAATTTTCAAATCTTGAAGTAAATATAAAAATTTAAAGCCTTGTGACTTGTTTGTAATTTTTTTGAAGATGGAGAGGCAAATACTACATTTTCCTCTTCATCTATATTAGATATGCCTCTCTATTGAATTAACAAAATATATTTTAAATATTAATAATAATGTATTTAAATTGAACTCAGTGGTTTTTTTTCAGACGCAAAGATCTAAATGTAAAAAGTAATTGTCTGGCATGTGGGTTGGGATGCACATTTAGCTTCGTAAGATATTTGCCTACGTATGCTCAGGCAACATCCTTTACTAGCGGGATGTTTAGATCCTTATGGATATTAGAATTTTTTACATAACACGACGCTCTTGTTATTTTTCGTGTCCTGTTATTTTCTGAACGATTCAATATTTGAAAAGCAAGCTAAGCACCATAAATTAATTTCATAAGTCCATATAGGTTTAATGACACAGTTGTAAAGTAAGAGTTTGTTTTCGAGACAAAATTCACTATTTGGGTTCATAAGCCAATAGAACTAATTAAACTTCAATTTCATTGTGTTCATAGATTACTATTTATGTGTTTGCTGCAAGTCAGTCTTCTCTTAAGATGGATGCCAAAAAACTACGTCATTTGCTTGCGGTATTGGAATGTTGTTGAGCGTAACTAGT
>NC_051847.1:234637303-234646071 GCF_002237135.1 Teleopsis dalmanni | reverse complement strand
GTGGTTGGGCGAAAAGAATATTTTTATGTAAACAATTTTAGGCGTAAAACAAATGTTGTTTTAATTTATTTGAGCGAATGTGTGTGTCTGCAGCTGTTATCAGTGTGATGTGATGAAGTTAATATTGAAAACGTACCTCACACTTGGCTTATGAGTACAGTGTGCAGTAAGCAACAACTTCTCTGTTGACATATGAATATATGGATTTTTATTTTTTTAAAAGCACTTAAATAAAATATAACCAAAAAAAGCAACACTCTCTAGTTAACTTAATTGAAGCACATTATCATATATAAATTTTTAATTACCAAATAAAATTTTGTTTTTCCTTAATCTGTTAATCTGTTAATCTGTTATTCTGTTAAGCAGTTACACATGCAAGTGAAAAGATTACTTTTCAGCTTGTTTATACAATTATACACTTGACTTTCATATGAAATGAGTTAACCATTTAAATCTTTATGCATCGCCAGCAAAAGACGTCTTAAGTCGCGCAGCCCGTACGGCAAACTGATGATAAATTCGTAGTGTTTATCACAAATAAACAGCGAAAGGCAACAACTATTGTGAATTGTGCGTATCACTAGCGAACGCGTACGCTGAAGCATCCCGAAGTGCCTTGCAGTGCAAAAAATCATTAGCGTTCGCTCCAACCAAATGGGCCAATATGGAACTAAGAGCGCCAGCCTAGATGTGAAGAGAAAAAGTTGAGTATATATTTGGAGACTTCACTCAGTTTTGGCCGTGTAAAGCTCTTTCTGTGCGTAAAAGTGCTTTTTAAGTAAAAGTTTTTAATGAAAAGTGTGCTTAAGAGAACTTTTAAAACTTCATTCGAATGTGGAAGATAGTGTTTAATATGAGAAACAGTAAAAAACATATTAGTAAAGAAGAGATTGCTTTCTTGAAATAATTTTAATTTTGTATGGATTTGATTCAATATTGGAGAAAGTTCAAAGTGTAGGTCCAAGAAATAGGTCCGAAAGGCATTTATATACGTAGACATCTAATAGAAGTAAGTCTATAGTTTCTCTTATAAAGCACATTGGCTTTTTATTTTAATAAGAAAATAGAGTAGGTTTCGTAAATGAATTCCTTTAGAGATTGTTTCTGTTAGTTCCAAGTTACCAATTGTTGAGACCAGAATAGAACTGGGTAAATGACAATTAAATATTATTAATATGTAATAACTAATAATTCATAATTTAATTATTTGTTAATTAATAATAATAGTAATTAATAATTTTAAATTTATTAATTAAACAAAATCAAATGAAGTAAAATAAATTAAAGTACGAAAAAAAAAGAAATTAAAATATTTAATGTCAAATCCTTTAAAAGCTTTATACACTTCATTTTTTTATTAACCAATTGATTAAGCAGCTTTTGACTATGCTACCAAAGCTGCAATTAGAATGAACTCATCCGAAAAATAGGAATCACACCTAGAACACCTTAGCGTTCTGTAGAAAGTTTATGATATCCCACAAGAGTTTGACTAACACACGGATAAACCAATCTAATAAAGCGATTCGCAGACTCTATACTGAAAAGAAATAAGATATCTAGAACACACCAGTATTCTAAAGATAGTTCACGCTATTCCACAAAAGTTTGGCTGACTAACAAAATCTAACACGATTATTTAAAGACTTTATACCGAAACTAGATAAGTGACATAAAAATTTACACATGCCTAAGTGACTTTAAATAAGATAAAAGAATTGGATTAGAAATTTACTCAGTAAAGAATAAACTTTAGGTAATACATATTAGACTATGCAATGTATATCAAGGGGAGATGATGTCATTTAAATGTAGCTGATATACTATTGGAAAGGCATATTCCAAAAACCGGAATTACATTCTTCACTATTACTCAAGTACTCAAATCTATAGTTATCCTATTATGTGTCACATTTCTAAATGAGATCAGCTGATAAAAGAAAATATCCGCCATCTGAATACCAGGACATAGTGACTACTACTGAAACTGTAGAGTGGACAACTTGCACACAAAGACTCAGCCATTAGCAATATCAGTTAATGTTTAGGTATTTACATATTAATCAATATATCATGTCTTTGATACAACTTCTTTCCTGAGAA
Organism: Teleopsis dalmanni; assembly: GCF_002237135.1. Taxonomy (NCBI): domain Eukaryota; kingdom Metazoa; phylum Arthropoda; class Insecta; order Diptera; family Diopsidae; genus Teleopsis; species Teleopsis dalmanni. The sequence goes on along the minus strand of NC_051847.1, from coordinate 234,643,965 downwards.
AAGCATAATGAGTTGGGCAAAAGAAATAGCTTGTGCTAAGATTAAACACATCTGTTCATCTATGGATTCATCTATCTATTGTAAAAGGTCATTGCTTAATAGACAGACACACATAGAAAATTGAAATTCTAACTGCAGGACTTTGCGGTCTCTATCAAGAAGGAAAGGAAGAATAATTAAACGCTCATCCATTCTGCAGTTGTCCAGCTTTGGTAAGGAGCAAGGTTGAAATTCTTGAAAAATAAATTTTTGAGGAACCTGAAGCACTATCAGAAATTTATATCAGATGTCATGCAAATTTTTTAAGAAAATCGAATTGATTTAAATAATACTGGTTGCTCTTGAATTTGCAATAGACATATCGTAAAAAAATCATCTGTATACCTAATTGTTCGGAAGACATATAACCTAAAAAAATAATAGCCCTAAGGTAATGCAATATATAGAACTTGCTAACATTCTCTGCTCAGTTTTTTAATACTTAGTAGCCGCGTTTCACAATAGATCAATGATTGTTCCAATTAAATACTTCTCCTCAACTCTATCAAAGCTGGACAAGTTCACAATAGTTTAATGGTTGTTTCAATTAAGTACTTCAACCCAGGAATGTGAAGGAGTTTTTCTGTTTATCATAACTATAACAAAAGTGTGGTTTTGACGCTCTTAAAAAATAGATTATAAAAAATAGATTAAATCAGTTAAAAACATATGTTTGAAGTGCTAAGTGAAAACGGGGTGAATGCTTACAAAAGCAGAATGAATGTTGACTAAGTGAACATTAAAAATTAAAGGAGGTTTTTCGCTTTCATTTATCAAAAGATACATTTAATGTAATTAACTAAATTGTAGGGCATAAAAACTGTATTGCGCTGGTGTTTAATATTTTATATAAAAAATTTTTGTATGCATGCTCCAAGCAATGACGAGTTTCAGGCTATATACGTATCCTACTAGTATCTTTTCTCCCCCACATTTCATTGGGGTCAACAAAACCATTAAAGTCGCCTGCTGCCGTTTAATTTCGATTTATATTGTAAAAGTTTTATTTTCATGTCACTTTGCGTAGTCACACATGCACTAACGCATAAACGGAACAACGCAACGACGCATCAACGGAACAACGCAAAAGTACTTACACATACACATTTAATTAACAGCGAACGCACCGCACCGCATAGTCGTGCGTTTCAGCTTGACACTCATTAAAAAAACGGCGGTGGCGTTGACGGTGTCAACGATGCTTAAGTTTTCAAGTTATTGCTTTCATAAGTGTGTGTGTGTATGTGTATGCATGTGAGTACTGTGTGAATGTGTGATGAAGTGTGTGAGAGCTTATGTTGATAAACTTAAGAAATCATGCCTGAGCTCCCCGGTTTTCTATGCGTTCGCTTGGCCCAAGTGCTGCCAAGTTTACTTTTTCAATTATGCATTTGCTGCGGGGCATTAACAGATTTACAAGTTCGCATTGTGGGAATAATTTAAGCAAATTGAAATAATTTGAATTCTGTGTATTTCAGATATTTCTTGTGCTGGCTGCTCAGAAAATTTCATTTAGAGTTTATGGCGAAAAAGAAATTTTACTTAAACTTTTTAATATTGGCAATGTGAAGCAATTATTATTTTCTGTTATGTTTTTTGTTTTTGTTTTTTGTTTTGTTCTGTGCAGAATTATGTGAGAGACTGAAAGGATGGAAAAAGGATTGTTAGTTATTTTGTGCAAAATATTTAATAATTTTTGTTCATTGCATTTTCCTTTACTCATTTTCGGATTTATAAAGGAAGATAAAAAAAATTAAAAACATAACATTTATATTTTTTCTTTTAAGTTACTTTTATTATAATCTTTTAAAATTTGAGAGTATAAAGCTTAAATGAAAATTATTTTGTGAAAAGAAAATATCCGGCAAAAATGGTGAGGATAATAAAATAAAAACTTTCAAGGAAAAATTGTTTTAATATATTACTTAATTAATAAAACTATAGTTTAATTTAATTACAGAGACCATCCAAACATTAATAAGTACAGATAAAATTGTGATGCTAACAAAATGATTATGTTTAAGCTGATATTAATAATTATTTTGGCAACCCTTAATACTTGCAGTCTCTAAAAATTATTTACGAATAATTATATATAAGAAATAATTCGAAGACCATTGATGATGGGTACTTGGCAATATTTGAAGCAATTGTATGGGCAGCCAAAAATTTATTTAATTAATAAAATAATAAAATTTTGTTGTTGTAATTTACTACTGTTCAATATACGTCTCTATTGAAAATCATAGTTTATATTAAGAATTTATTAGGTTTTTTCAAAACAAATCCCAAATCAATTAAAATAATTAACGTAAAATTGCAAAGCAGTGAGTTATTTTACACTTAGATCGACATAAATCCTATTTTGTATGATTCTTCTCAGCAGAACAGAAGTTTGGTTACTAGCAGATTACCTAGAACTGCAACTAATGTTACTATTTCAACATAATGGTACTTTTTTAATCGTCAAAATCTTAATAGGAAATGAGACTATTAGTTATATTTTATGTAATAAATGTCTGCTGTACCCAACTATTAAATACTGTTTAACTTTTTATTCCTTTTTTGTCTAAAAGGCGAAAAGGCTGTTAATTATATTACTTGGGAAGAAAAGTCCTCTGTCTTTATCTGATAGTAAGAATTTTTCAAAGCGCATCATGTTTCAATTATAATCATTTTGTTTAATTGAGAACATCTTTGACTATAATGTTTAATATTCTTTCGCAAAACTGTTTCAAAGCTAACAATAGATAATCATTATAGCATATAATCATTATATCAAATGGATAGACTAGACGTAAGCCAACAATTCAACTAAAAATTGTTGGCTTGACATGATTTTTAAAATTTTTAAAACTTCACTTTCTAATATATAAGAAATCAATTATATTATACATTAAACGTTACTGATAGTAAATCGTTGTATTTAATGAAAAATTACCCAAAAGTGAATAAAAGTTTTTTTTAATATTTTTACTTTTAACTTTACCCTTTTGAAAACACTTCTCAAATGTTCCGCTTAATTTTAGATTGACTAAGGTGTACAAGTAGTTATTAAGCAATTAAAATTGAAATTGTGTTTTTCAATATTGCAAAATTTTATAGTTTAATTTAACTAATCACAGAAAATCACTTCACCTAAAATAAAAAGAGCGAAGCAGAAATTGCTATTCCACAAAATGAACAAGTCAGCACGAACGATTTTCTGCAATAAAAATGAAGCCAATGCCAGGACAGTCAAAGAATAAAATAGGGTTCATTGGTCAAACTTGGGTGTTTAATAAAATTAATTTTATTTTAGATAATGTATATTGAAAATATAGTTTTATGAAATAATATATTCTTAAAGAATTTCAATAACAGAAAGTTACACAATATATAGTGCTGTTTGATATTACTTTTTCTATTTTAAAATATTTTTAACTAAGAAAAACAATATATACAAAAATTTTTTTTTGTCCCCTACTCACCTATGCGTTCCCCATTTGGTCCGGTTAACTTAGGCATAAATTGAATTTGTGTTCGTCTTTGAGAAGAAGATACTCTGTGACTTAAGACTTATTAACTACAGTCGTAAGCTCAATACGCAATGCCAATAACTTGTCAACTGTAGTTGCAAACCCTACGGGCGTTACTATTCCTGTCCAGTTTATTACTTCACCGCTAAAGTGGAGAAATTCGACGAATATCTGCTGTCCTTGCCGTCGAGACAAACTTCCACCCGATATTATGCACGACGATAAACTACCCACTGAGTTTAAGTTTTTTTTAACAGGCTTTCCTAATCCCTTGTTCTCTGCTTCGACGAGATGGTACACTCCCCCCACATAGTACCGCAATCATTGCTATGTGCTGGTTTTAGTGAGTTCAAGTCTCACACTGCGGCTTTCGAAAGTTTTCACCTATTGCACTTAGTTTAAATTAGGCATTAACTTCTTGTGTCACTAAAGGGAAGCCTGTGCATAACTAAGCCCGCTTCATTCTTCTTTAATACAAGATTTAATTTCAATAACTTGCTGAGTCATGTTAAATATTTTTAAAATAATAATTTTATTTTCTCAGATACTATCGCATAGCGAATAGTAAATATGATAGGGTTTTCTTTGGCAATGTTCAGAGTTGACCAATTTAAGTAAGGCAAAATTATTAATTACGTTGCGAAAGGAAAATAAAATTGTTTGCAATTATTTGAAATATTTTCCTTTCATTTCTCATATTTTTTTAATTTTTTATTTTGAATGCAACAACAAATCACAAAGTAAAACTAAAACTAAAACTGCAATTCGGATTTCTCAAGCAATGCACATAAGTAATCAGCAATTTTAATTAAATTTTTTTATGTCAGTTCAATGATGTTGTTTAATTAAAACTTTGTTTAATTATTGGAAAGCAAACAGAAATAAAAATGAAAAATACGAATGGATTTGATTAGCCTTAAATGTCAGTACAAAAATCATATTACCCTCAGAGTGAATAAATGCAAGTACTTAATTAGAATTTGCCAAATTCTTTGAAATAACAAAACTAACTGCAATAACTTAATTACTCACTCTGTTATTTACGAATATATATTCATATAATAATGAAAATTCAATGCTAGAACGACGTGGGTTATCCTTACTTCCATATAGTAACTTTGCTAGCCAATCCATTCAGTCGCCTGCTGTTTTCAGTTGTTAGTACGTAGTTTTTTCAAATCGTTAGTCACCTGATCTTTGCACCGAAGATGCGGAGGATCTCTAATGTGTTTTCGACTTTCGGATACCGAATCAAACAGCTTTCCAGCGGGAGTAATCTCTTTCATATGCTAGGTATGACCAGAACAGAGTAGGCGCTGAGTTTTAATGTGCTTAACTATGTCAATGTTGTGGTATAGTTTGTACAGCTCATCGTGGTAACTAATTTCATACTTTTTGCCTATGCTACATTACTTCTACTGAGTTTAAAAATAATATGTTGTAATAACTCTATTGATTTTTTAGGTATATAACATATAAATGGTGATACTTACTTTGATCTTGAATTAGTTACGCTCATTTTTAATTAAATTTAAATATGCGCAAATTTGATTTTTTAACGCAAGTGAAGAAAATTTTAACCGATGAAATAAAATATAAAATAATTTTTTTCAAGTATCAAAGTTCTTAATATCAGATGAGGACAGGGAACTTTTCGTTCTAAGTAATAAACATTATGTTTAACAACATTATGTTTAATCGAAGCTTCATTATGTTGAACTGTTAATGTCAGTTGATCTGCACATATGGTCTGGTAATCTGTTAATAACCAAAATTCTCTTCTCTTGAGAAGAATTTTTCAAAATAGAATTTATGTGTAAGTGTAAAATAAGTCATTACCTTTAGTCTTTTGCCTTCCTTATAAATTGAATTATTTAAATAGTATTTTCTCACGCTGCTCAGAAATAGTTTATCAATAAATTTTGTTAACATATTAACATATTTTACTAATCTAATTTTTAGTATTTTCTCCTCATTTCTTTTAAGAACAGCACCTAATAGAATACGATTTAAATCGATGGTATCGAGTCTCTATGCTCCAGAAGGAGTTTAGGATATCTATAGTAGTATTAAAATTTTGATAGTATCATATCTGTTTTATATATTTATTAAATTTTTCTAATAACCTTTTCCCCAAAACTAAATTTTTTAATTTTATTAAAAAAATATTGTTGAAATAATTTATTTAAAAGCAAATCAAAAGTGACGACACTCCAATTTTTCTTATTTTCCAAAATTCAAGAGACAAGAAAAACTAAAGCAATTGATAATCTTAACTAAGACAATTTGAGTGCTTCAAAGTTTGGTGAAATTTTAATAAAACTTGAGAACAAAGTTTCAATAACTTTTATTGACAATGGACAGTTTTGAAGTGAGAATGGATAGGGTCACTTGGAAAGATAAATTATCAATATTGTTGCAGTTTTCATGCAGATTAACTTATTCCGACCATGTAATCAATTATATGCAATATGAGAAACTTTGTCAAAATTTATGTTGTTTCATTATAAATCAATTTATTTTTAGTTTTCTATTTAAATTTAGTGTTTGATAGTGAGAAAGTATTGCAGGATAAATATTTGAACTTCAATATATTTTTTCTCAATAGACAAAACATAATGGCATGCATAGCCTGCAGTTGGTTTCTATAGATAATAGTTTTAAATGTTTATACTAAAGCTGAGATTAAAAGGAACAAATTGAATAAATTTAAATTGATTAATTTTTTTCTTAAGGAGCTCCATTCACAAATAATCTAACTCAAATAGACTCAGTTTGTTATTTGTCTTAGCACAACTGAGCAGTTGGGGGATAACATCCAGCGATGATTTGTAGTTTGAGCAAACGTTATGAGCAGATAGATTAGGTGATGAACAGTAAGTATTTACAAAATGATTAACAGCATTCTTACTTCGAATAGGTTAGGCAGTATCTGGTTGAGAGCCTGAGTTGTCATGGAAGAAACTTTTCCTCTTGTATTTTATATTTCATCTGACAAGTATTTTAAATTTTTTTATGAGAGCAACCATTTTTATTGTGAGATAGATTAAGTTAGGAAAAGTAAGTATTTACAAAATGACTAACACCATTCTTAGTTCGGAGAAA
>NC_051847.1:234632820-234637203 GCF_002237135.1 Teleopsis dalmanni | reverse complement strand
TAAATAAAACGCAAAATTCTTTATCTTCATCAATATTTATTTTATCTCCTTCAAAATATGCTCCATTAGAAGCGATACACAAATGCCAACGTTTCTTCCAATCATCAAAACATTTTTTATAGGCGCTTTCCGGTATGGCTTTGAGTTTCCTCTGCGAATTCTGTTTTACGTCTTCTATGGATTCAAAACGCGTTCCTCTGAGTGGTAATTTGAGTTTGGGAAACAGGAAAAAGTCACACGGTGCAAGATCAGGTGAATACGGGGGCTGTTCGATGGTATTTATTGAATGTTTGGCCTTAAAATCGTTGATAATGTTGGCTCGGTGCGAGGGAGCATTATCGTCATGAAAAATCCATGAATTATCCTTCCACAATTGAGGCCGTTTACGGCGGATATTTTCACGCAAACGTCTTAAAACAGTCAAATAATAGGCTTTATTGACTGTTTGTCCTTCAGGGACGAATTCATGATGCACCACACCACGAATATCGAAGAAAACAATCAGCATTGCCTTGATTTTCGAGCGACTTTGGCGTGGTTTTTTCGGTTTCGGCTCGTCTTTTCCTCTCCATTCCGATGATTGTTGGCTTGTTTGCATGTCGTACTCGTAGACCCATGTCTCGTCACCCGTTATGATGCGTTCCATGAAAGTTGGATCGGAATTGGCACGATCAAGCATGTCTAACGAGACCTGTCCACGATGGTGTTTTTGGAACAAATTGAGGTGAATCGGAAAAAGCCGAGCGTTGACACGTCGCATACACAAATTGTCCACCAAAATCAAACGAGCCATCTCACGACCGATGCCTAGCTCTCGTGCTATCTCTCTAACACTCACATGAGGATTTTTGAACACGATTTCCTTTGCCTTTTCAATGTTTTCGTCGGTGGTAGAGGTCGAAGGTCGTCCAGAACGCGGCATGTCTTCGACGGTCGTACGACAGTCCTGAAAGGCTTTGTACCACTCATAAACTTGAGTTTTCGATAAAACTGATTCCCCATAAGCCTTTTGTAGCATTCGCAACGATTCTGCACACGAAAATTCGTTCGAAACACAAAATTTGATGCAAACTCTTTGATCAATATTTTTTTCCATTGTTTTTTTCGCAACGCACTACTGAGGTGAACTGGTTTTCAACAGCTGCCGTAAACGAACTGTCTGACAGATCGCGCTCATTTTTGGCATGAGTATATAAGGACAGTGCTGCAAACTACATAAAACTTAAAATATCGAAAAATATACAGCGCGCGAATTTTAAATGAGAATTTCCGAAAACTTTTCGGTCACAATGTATTCCTGCCAAATATATCATCTACATTCAAACAAGCTATAGCTTAGTAGTTCTAGAAATTTATCAGGTGATTCTGGTAGTATATAGTTGACATTAGTAATTACTTACAAAAAACTCCAGGCGAACTAACAATTTTGAAGAAGAAGATTACTTAAACGATTTCAATATCAATATCTTTACTATGATAGCGTAGTAGTTCTAAACTCACTTGGCTAATCAAAAGAAATAACAGAGATACTATATGAAACAGTTATTATCTATGTGAGACTTCCAAACGGTTTCACCTTTTATTACCAAAGGTAACAAGACCATTGAACTCACACTTGCTATGGCATCTTAACATATTCTCACTTTCAAACTACTGTTTAATAATAAAATAATTCAATTAGAGAGAATTTATTACATTAAATTTTTAAATTTTTTTTATTGTTTTATGACCAGAGGAAGGTTAGAAAATATATACCACAAAGATATTATGACTGTTTTTGCTCTTCTCAGATTATTATTTTATATACTATTTCTTAAATAAGATTAAATATGAGCCGCAGTCTCTAAACAATAGTTTCCATTTCTGCCATCAAGATATAGCCTTCTGATTTTATTTTACTTAACTATTATTGAAACTAATCATTGTACTTAAATTTTTTAATTCTCTCTTACAAAAGTTATTACGAAGTAAATATACAATTTGAAACAATATATTATTTAAATAAAAGTATCTATAACATGTATAATATCTCAGTTACCATATAAAAAATGTGATTTGTAATGAAAAATGTGACAGAAAATTTCTGTGAAATTTTTCAAAAACTGTAATAGAAGTTTCTTGACATTACAAAGATTGGACTCAAATATTATTTTTGGAGCGCGTCAATTGAGTAAGTTATAAATCTTAAACTAACTTATTATATGTACACTTGATTGACAAAAAAAAAATATGTACTATAAATCACTCTTTAAAAATTTTTTTTATTTTTTTGTATACTGATTCTCATATCTATTATTAAAAGTAAGAGTCTGTCGAGCTTTTATAGTACTATAGATATAATGACGAGTGTCCTTACAAGCCACCTCTATTTTCACTTTGAACCTAAAACCATCAAAAAGGTGACTTATATACCTCTCAAAAATAAAGTGTTCATACCTATATTCTTTCAAACTAAGAAAAAGTTTATATATATGTACCTATATAGTCCACTAAATTATATAGTTATAATTCAATAAAAAATTTTATTATTTTTATCTATAATAATGAAAATGAATGATAACCCATACAAGACATTTGTATTTATATAAAACAATAAACAATCTGCAATTTTTTTTATATATACCCTATTTCATAAAAGAAAAATTAAGATCACTTCATCATTGAATACATTGAAACCTTATTTTAACAATAATTTGAAATTATATATCATTTTATTTTTTTTTTTATTGAGTAGACAACAAAATTCGACTCAATTTTGACTATACGGATTACGGATTATTTTTTGTTGGAAATTTTTTTTTTGAAGTACATTCATCATGGGCAATGCATTTTTTAACTTCCTAAAGGAGTTTCGAAACTACAATAAGCATCTTAAACCAGTGGAGAGTGCGAAACAAGCAGGCCATATATGGCGCACAATGTCAGATGAGGAGAAAGAGCAGTACGTAGGTGTAGACTATAAGGCTGTTCGTAACTCAAGTACCTCGGAATGTGGTACATGTGGGAAAAAGAAGAAAAAACCCTGTGGGCAGAAGAAAAAACGCAAAAGCTGCCCAAAGAAAAAGAAGCCTAAGTGTAAACCGAAGCGTAACCCCTGTAAAAAGAAGAAGAAGCGCCGCCAAATTTGTTGCTAACTTATTTTAATGTTGACTGGATAAAAGTGAGTAGGATTCAAATTTTTAAAATTGATTTTTATTGGTATTAACAATATTTAACTAATGTATTAACCAGAATTGGGTGGCGTCACTAGTTTCATATTTCCGATCCATACTTCTAAGCCACCAAACAGTCTTCTTCATCTGACTGCAAAATCATAATTAAATGTAAAAACAATTGTGAGTATATTAGAGCTATTACTTAGAAATCAGTGTATTATATAAATACACAAATTTTAAAACTGAATATTATATTGTATTGTCTATAATGCACAAAACACAAAAGTTAGCTGATTTGGAGTATCTAAACACACAATGCTCAATTGTAGACAAAATTATATTACATATTCACTTAAAAGTTATAATTAATTTTTTAAACATTAATACATAAAACATCTTGAAAATTTTATATAACTGATAGTTAAATATTATTCTGCTAAAGTTTGAAAAAAAATCCAGATGCCTTCTTATAATGCAACTGGATAATTACCACCTACACTGATTCATTGGTTCTAATATGTGAGCGAAAAAGGTAAGTGAATGAGTTAAGTAAGTTATATCCAAAATTAGTAAATTGAAATCACAAAAATTCAATTTTAAGGATGGTTCCAATCTCAAAAATAAAGCATCCGAAAAATTTGTTTCAAAATTCAGCAAAATTCACAAAATGTATTAAATTCCCCGAAATATAAAGGTTATTTAATAATACTATATACATATAATATGCATTATATACTTATATTAAATTTATTCCAGAAATTATTTATACTCAAATTCAAACTAATTAAATTATATTTTTTAATCTATAACTTATATTTTCGGCATAAGTAAAAACAGCAGATTCCGCATATTCAGAAATATGTAAGTATAAAATTAAAATGGAAAAATTAAAATTTATTTTAGGTTACCTCTACTTTTAAAAAATATTAGATATGCATTATATCTCATATATTCCAGAAATATGTACTCAAGTATATCTTAACCTTACTCCATCTCTTTAACCTAACCTATGGATATTAATGAAATTCGTAAAATGTGTCAACTTCCCCGAAATATAAAGGTTACAAAATGAACACAATATATATATGATATGCATGATTCATATTATTCCAGAAAATTGTACTCAAATTCAAATATAATTAAATTATAACTTTTATTTTCGACATAAATAAAAACAACAGTTTCCACAAATTCTGAGATATGTAAGCATTAAATTAAAATAAATATT
>NC_051847.1:234628023-234632720 GCF_002237135.1 Teleopsis dalmanni | reverse complement strand
ATATGAATATAACTAAAGGTAATAAGATGCCTCAGTCATAATCGTTATAAGGATATGTATTGTTGTTATATTAGATACTTCATTTTAATCCACCTATATTTGCCAAAGTGTGACGGAATCACGGTTATTCAAAAAAGGAAAGAAGGAACATCGTTGAAGGAATATTTTAATTTATAACTCAAGTGAAACTTATATAACTGACACTGAATCAACTGAGATTCAAGCAATTAAGACTGAAGCAACTACGACTTAACGACTGAGACTGAAGCAACTGAGACTAAAGCAACTGAGACTGAAGCAACTGATATTGAAGAAACTGGTAGTGAAGCAACTGAGACTAAAACAACTGGGACGTCGGATAAGAAACTTTACGAACTAACATATAAAATACAAACTAGTGTTTATAAAATGTTATATATAATTATATTAAGTATTATATATATTGTGCGGGCTGCCAGATTATACCACTTTTCTTTAAGCAGTAATTGATGGTACATTTTTTGTGTCAATTTTCCGAATTTACAAGATACGTCACTTGTTATATCAAGATAGTTTTTATGAGAACCTTTGAATTAAATCAAAATGAAAATTTAGAAAATTATTCTATGCAAAATGTAGAAAGGTCCCAGCTTTATTCTTTCGAATGGCACTATAATTTAACAGTTAGAGTTTCCATATTCTCTTTCAAGCAACTATTGAGTCAAAATATAACAATAAAGGCAGAGAACGATTGATTGAAAGACAACTCTTTTACATTCGAAACCAACTAGGACAAAGGACAGGACAGAGATAAACAAAGATCCTACAACATTGACAAAGAAAGAGTACAAATATGTTTAGGCTCATTACGACACTGTGGCTCATTGTTTGATAGGTATGCTTATGATTAGATTGGGTGTCTCTGAATACAGTTTGCTCCAAAATCTGTTGTTATGAGAAGATGGAAGAAACGAATGCAATACTTGCTTTGAAGAAGTACTAAAACAATTTCACTGACATACTACAATAAAATACTTGATATGAACTTTAAACTTAGTACACCACTACATGTTAGGGTTTGATAAGTATACTGCTGACCAATTAGGGTATTTTTGTGCACGGACTTCTCCAAAAGCTGTCATTATAATAAGGTGAAAGATACTGTGTAAATAAGATAGCTGCTTAGGTGACTTTTAATTTAAAGAAGTGACAGAGCAATCCTAGTGAGAAATTGTAACAAAATATTCTCTATGATTTTCTTACTCAGTTCTTAGATTACTAGCATTTCTATTGATGAACGTATGGGAATCTCTTTATTTCTCTTCATATAACTCTTTATTTATATATAAATCTTTAATATATATTTAAAATTCAACTTATGGAACTGTCAAAAGTATCCGGTTTTATTATATATCAAATTAATTATTATATCTTGTTTCCGTTACATTGTGTGTTTTTGAGTATTAGATTAGAATAAATTATGATAGTTTGTGAAATAAATGCTTTAGTCTATTAAAAATGGATATAGGAGCATTGTACTTGTTTTCCGGTAACAGCTGTTTTTAATCGTACAAAACTATCTAAATTTTGCAACTAAAAATAATAATAACTCCAGTAGAGAATTTCTTCACATCAATTGAAGACAGTAGCTATGGGCTCATTATTCTTTTATTAACTTAGATCAAAGCATCATTATTGCAAACAATGTGAACAGACATTCTATAGTCCTTTAGGTAAAGATACCAGACATTCTGTTATTTAATGGGTGTACGGTTTTTTGAGATGTTCAGAATACTAATAATATCTTCTGTGCATAAGCTTTGCGATCACGTCATCTTAGCTGTTCCTAATAGATATAATGAAGGGTGGAAACTATTTATGGTCTGCCTAAAGCGAATAATAGAAGCGGCTCGATATTGATGACTTTGATTAATGCCTATTATTATAAATAATACATAAACATATTACTCAAATTATAAGAATATTATTTTTATTAGAATGCTGAAAGAGTCAGAAAGAGTCTGAAAGAGTTTCATATTTCTCAAATTAAATAACAATTGAACATATTAAACATTTTGTAATGTTGGCATATGAGGTGGGTATTATTATTTTAACGCTGATGCGATTTAATCAACACAATAATAATTTACTATCTTTTGATTTGAAATATTTCAATTTCGTTTATATATATTTAAATCTAAATTGAATCCTTTTGCCACCATAATTTTGATGGAACTTTATCTGTTACAACATCAAATAAAGAAGACTCGGAAGGAGTGTGTAATAATTTTAACACTCCAAATATAAAGTTCAGATTTTTTACACCACCAAAAAGACATATTGTCACTTAGTACTCCATGGGCGGTCCGCTTACGCTGCTGTTAAATTTGCCCATAAACTCTAATATATTGTATCATACTTTGTTCATACATAATTATTTCTGATCTAAACCATGTTAACGCCATAAAACGCGCTTTTAAAAAAGTAACATAATGTACGACATTTCAATTTGGAACTGCATTTGGCTCGGTTTGAGTGGCAGCGACTCGTGTAAGTACACAGCGTTCTACTCCTTTTTCGCAAATATAAATTAAAATGTTTCGCAGGCTACGTGCAACGCCTGCTGTGCATTGACTATGGTTGCATGCCTCATATAACTCGCCGCTTTTTGCTTTCACACATGGGCCTTGTTTTTCGTTTAATAAAAGTTTAACCCTTAAATGGATTTTCATAGCGCAGGGATTTCGCTTCTATAATACAAATGTGATATTTATTGAATGAAAGTAAATTAGGGCGATAATATTTCATCCATTATGGCAAATAGTGCAATAAATTTTTCATTAATAATTTTTAATTTTGATGTGTTACTTTAAAAAGTAAACTCTACTCTCCGGTTATTAAATTGAACCGAAAATAATTAAATCAGGATTTGCAAGGATTTAGAAATATATATTTAAAGCTGGGCATATTTAAATTTTGATATCGTCTAGGGATCAATACATGTGACTTTCAACAAGGAAATCGCAATATTAGTTCATGTTAACAGAAATGATAATTAAGAGTTAATTTTGATTTTTAATTAGTATTTTAGTATATGAAATAATTTACTTTTATATTCAAATAAAAACTTCCATTAGATAAATCGCGATGGTTTACCTTATAGGTGATTTTATTTTGAAGGAGCAATTTATACCTGTGAACAAAAACAGAATAATCTTAAACTGAATACTAAACATTTTTAAACACAAGACCTTTTTTGGTACCCACTAAGATATGATATGCTGTTTTCAGATTTACAGATATATAAAAAATAATATGAACTATTATAAAATAAAACTATATGATTTCATAATAAATAATCATTAGCTTGAGCTAGTTAGACTTGGCATCACTTCTATGGAACCTCCCGTTTTAATCCCAGCTTATGGCAGCCATAAACATAAACTGATTTCTGACCATATAATCATGAAAGTGGACTAACTTCATTAATAGTTATGTAGATTAATCTTTTATGACAATTTTTGGCGACAGGCAAATAGCAAGTGGGATCATACTTCCTCTCAGGCAATCAGGCCAACAGCTACTTAGGCAAGAACAACTTGCCAAATGTAAATCCTCCGTCTTGTTACACAAAATTAAATCGTTAGTATCTTATTTAATATCAGTTCTAACGGGACAATGGACTCTAGTACAGCATGAAACTAAGCTCGGTCTGTCTTATCATATCTCCTGTAGTACATATGTAGTGGCTCTAAAAGGAAAGATACCAGATCACTTGTTCTGTTTATGCGCAAGCTTATACAGAACCAGGCTTAGGCTATTGGGTGTCATATAACCTAATACATACTGATATTTCAAACATTAGTATGGACCAGATACTTGTTTTTATGAATGCATCCGGTACGTTATCATATGACTTATTTTCTACTCAATATTACAATGAGTGTATGGAATCAATGCGGTTCTCTTAGATAATTAAAGACGATTCATTCCTCCTTCTACTTCACTTACTACATTTGATGCAAGAGACTGGCGAAATTCTAGAATCCTGCGTCATTCTATTTGAAAGTAACTTGCGTTTGATCAAAGTTCATTATGTCTAATGCTATTAAAATTTGAACTTAAATACAAAGTTTTTTATGGTAACATGAATGCAATGGCTCTCAATATGTACTTTATACTCTTCTTATTAAATCTAGTTTGAACAAGAGTCAAACATATGTTTTTTAAATACAAACTTTGCCTTTTGGTCTAAGTTGCAAATATGGCAAGATTATTATATACTATTACATTTGTTTGATAATTAAATTAATTAAATAAATGTAATTATATTTTACTAAACATTTATATTAATACTTTACATTACTTCTATAATGATAAATTAGATCACTTCAAATTTTTTTCAACTTGATCACTTCACAGGTAACACGATTTTCCATTATGACTTCGCTCTCCAACTGTCGCTAAAACTGTCGTGATAAAGTTCGTTAAACACATGGATCATTCGGATGCAGTCTTTCTAACTCTTAGACAGTCAAATATCTTACAAGGAATTTGCACTCGAAATCTCTCAGTCCTGTTTATTATATTATCATTCTGTGGTTGGGTTCATGCTTCTGCACTATACAGAAGCACAGGTGAGATAAGCAGCATGAAGAACGCATGAAGAATAAAGAAAGCTGTACATCTGAATTATTTACTGATGTTATATTAGCACC
>NC_051847.1:234615271-234627923 GCF_002237135.1 Teleopsis dalmanni | reverse complement strand
TCTAATGCATAACCAGTAGCCAAAACAATTGTTATTGACTGCATCGACAGACATAAGCACTCTTGACAGAAAAAGTAAAAGGTTTCAGTCAGAGATGGGAAATGGAATCAAAGACTCTAGTATAGAAAGGAAGACATACGTAATTCTAAATACATGTATAGCTAGATAGAAAGCATGGGTAAGAGCGAGAAATCCATAACATAATAAAAAAATCAAAAGTAAAGATAAAGAATGATCAAAAAACACGTTATATTGATACTGTTCATAAAGGTATTGTCAGAAATCCAGACGAGTAACAAAGAACAATCAAATAATCGTATTGCTAATTGCATCGATAAAGACCTTAGTACTACTGAGAAAAGACAGTGGGAAGTCTTAGATAGAAATACAGATATAGATAGATTATCAATAAAATGATATATGTATTTTAATTGTGTTGATATAGTAATGGTGTGTAACTGAGAAATTTCAGTCAGAGTTGGGGAGAATTATCATACACAGGTAACGGAGATAAATACGTTTTATTGATTTGTATTGATGAAGACAGTAATACTTCTGATAAAAAAAATGGATAAGGCATTCCTGAAGATAGGGGAATGATTAAAAACACATTTTATTGATTGTATAAATAAAGGTAAGGGGTGTAACTGAAAAGTTTCAACCAAATAAAATAGTTTCATGCACAGAGAATAACCAACTAAACTTATTGTTGACTGTATCTTTCAGTAAAGGAACTGGAAGATCTTAGCTAGACATAAAAAAGGATTAATAAAATGGTATATTGGTATATTGTATTAAAAAAAAGATAAAATGTAATTGAACAACGAACTAGTATCAATAGAGACATTAGCAATTCTGACAAAAGAGACTAGAAAACCTAAAAAATCATAAATATAGATTGTATTCATAAAGGAATAAAATGGAATTGAGTAGTTTCAGTCAGAGAATGAATGTTATACACGAGGAACTGATATCGATAGAAGCACAGGCTTTAGAAAGAGACTAGAAGACTTAGAAAATCAGAAATATTGATTTCATTCATAAAGGAATGAAGTGTAATTGAGTAGTTTCAGTCTGAGAATCAGAAGAATATCGTATATAACGAACTGGTATTAATAGCGACATTAGTACTTCTGACAAAAGAAACTAGAAAACTTTAGCTAGATATAAAAAATTTTCACTAACACGTTTTACTAATTCTATCAATAAACATATAAGTGCTCTTCACTAGAAGACAATATTATATTGAATTCCACAACTCAAAACCTGAGTTCTAGCTCATAGTTGAAATGATGATGACTAAGAACAAATCACTTATCATTTCTATTGTAAGAATAAAAGTATTTTCTAGAAAACCAAATCAATTTGCAGAAGCCATAATGAATATTTTGGTGATCCATTATTATTATATGTTACTATTTTTTCATTTTTTATTTTATTTTTTTTTTTTTTGTTAATATGTAAACATATTATATGTAAACATTTCGTTTATTTTTCAATAACAAATCGCCCGATGTGATAAGCATTATTAGTGAGTAAAACATTAAAAGTAATTATGACCAATTCTCATAATAATTTAATCATTTTTGTTTTTATATTTATCGGTACTTAAGCCTGTTCAATTCAATAACACAATAAAAAAAATTGAAGATATTATGCGTTGAGTGGCTATATTAAAGGTATTAATCGTATATATAATACCTTTTAGTATAACGTGCGAGAAGTTAGCACTATTATCAAAAGATCTAGAACGAGTGTTAACTGGTTCTGAATTCTTACACGTGGAAAATTCTAAATTTACAAACAATTTATTACATAAATTTACTATAAATTTTAGTTGATAAACAGAAATGATTTTCTTTTTTTGTTTACTTGTACTATTTTTAAATATATATAACTTTTACTTATTAATTTTATTTGCTTTTTCTAATCAAATGAACTCTAAACTTAGTAATTACACACTTGCATTAATAATGATTAATTTTATTGTAGTTTGTTTACTATTTTCATAGTTAATGAACTTATTTATTACATAAAATTTAATTTAAAAAGACAAAATAATTAATAAATTAAGAAAAAATTATAAATTTTCTGTTTTATTTATTATATATATTTATATATTTTTATTTATATACATTTTTAAAGTAATTTTGCTACTTAAAATGTATTATATGGCAAAATATATTGAAAAATTTTTAATTACACTTATGTAATGATTTTTTTATCACTTATTTATTAATTAATTATATATAATTAATATATTTGAAGTTTTTTATTTATTTATAAAATAATTTCATTTATTTTAAATGAACTGCAAAAATTGCACTGATTAAGTTTTCATTTTAGAAGCACTTTTATTTTTTAGTTTGTATTTTAATTAAATTATTTATTTAAATTAAATATTTAAATTAGGAAATATTATTTTATTATTACTTAAATAATATTAATTTATTTTAATTATTTGCACTGTGTTCTTTAAAACAAAATTTAACTCATTCATTTCCAGACACTTTCATATCGCGTAGCTCAAAGTAACGAACTAATGACTTAAGAATTTTCCTCATTGAAAGCCACAAAAGTTGAATAATTTTTATTTTATTTTATTTTATTATTGTTTTACTATGACTGTGACTGTGACTGTGGTTGATTTACCTTTAATTGCATGCATGTGTGTGTGTGTGTATGTGCATGTGTTGCACGTAATGATTTAATTGTGTTGCCAATTTGTTTTTATTCGCTCGCATGTGTTTGTGTTTGTGTTTGATTTGTTTTTAAATAGTTGGCACGTTGTTTTGTTTTATGCATTGAATTAAGTTGTTTTTTTTTTGTTGTTTGTTGTTTTTTGTTTTCAATTTCATTATTTGTATTTAAAAAAACGTTTTTGGTTTTCATTTTTTACTTTGTTTACTTTGTCTTCTTTTTCGCAAGTTTTTTATTGAAAAGATTATTTTCATTTACTTTAGTGTATTGCGGCGATTTGATTGACAACGATAAGACAAGCTATCAAATGCGACTACAGATTCACACATATACAAATTAGCCCACATAAACACACACCCACACACGCACAAGTACATTTATTACCAATGAAACATAAGTGAAGTGAAGTTCATTTGCAAAATTTTATTTAAATCATTTACGACTGTAGTGGAAATAATTGTTAATGAGTTGCTCTTCATAATTGTCTTTTATTTATTTGAGTTAATTGAGGTAATTGTTCTATTAGGATGGCATTGTGGAAAATAATATATATATATAGGCTTTTTAAAAGAATGTTCAAGCATAACGGCATTTTTATGACTATGCTATTATACTTGCATTGTCTATGCTGGCATTGTCAACTGCATTCTTATTATCTTATTCTTATTGTGTTAAGTGTACTTTTGTGAATTGAGCTGAGAGTGAGTTGAGAGTCGGTTGACTTGATCAGCACAAACAGCAATGTTAATGTGAATAAATTACAATACGAAAATATTGCAACAACATCGGTGTTGTCTTGTGTATTGTAGGCAGAATCGTATAAGTAAGGTTCGTAAAACAATAAGTCAAAGTTCATATTAAAATATTTAACTTAATCAAATTAATAACATATAGTATAAAAAAGTCCGAAAAAACACAAAACTTCATTGCAAATGCAAAAACTTATTTATTACAAAACATAAACAAATTGCAACAATTTTAGTGTTTTCTTGCATATTGTTGGCAGAATCCTATAAGTTAGGGTCGTAAAACACTAATTTAAAGTTCATATCAAAATCTTTAATCCAATTAAATTAATTGTGTCTAGCATAATAAAGTCCGAAAAAACACAAAAGAATAACAAACTTCATTGCAAATTCAAAAACATTAATTACAACAAAAAAATTTTGCAACAACATAGGTGTTGTCTAGTGTATTATAGCCAGAATATATAGGATATAGTGATGGTCGTGAAATAGTAATTGAAACTTCATATCAATATATTTAATTCAATCAATTTAGTTATATCTTATATAAAATGGTCCGAAAAAACCCAAAAAAATAACAAATTTCATTGCAAATGCAAAAACTTATTAATAACAAAAAAACAATTTGCAACAACGTTGATGTTGTTTTGCATACTGTAGGCAAAATCCTATAAGAAAGAGTCGCAAAACACTAATTCAAAGTTCATATCAAAATATTCAATTCAATCAAATTACTACAATTATATCTAGTATAAAATAGTTCAAAATAATTTTATGGATTTTTATATCCCAAAGTCCAAACGAATAACAAACAATAAAGCAAATATGAAAACTTAATAATTATAAAAGGAAACAATTTGCAATAACATCGGTGTTGTCTTGTGTACTGTAGTCAGAATCTTATGAGTCATTTAATCATTAAATTAAAACGAATATATTATATCTAATATTAAATAGTCCAAAATAATTTGAGGGACTTTATATCCCAAAATTGAAATTACTTCTTGTATACACGAGTTTGTTTTTCTATCCAAAACTGATTAAAGTGGATGCTGCCTTAAAGTAAACTATCCTTTGCCCTATGTTAATTTTATAAGCTAATTATTTATTTGCAATACAGTAATTTGTGTGAAAGATATATAAAATAGCGTTAACTCTACTTAGTATTGAGAACAGTTTCACAGTCTGGAAATGTTTTATTTTAACAAATGGCATTAATGATATTTCATGAATTTGTTTATTAGTACTATTTTATTAAACAATAATTTCTTCAAGTAACACGGAAAAAAGATACACTGCGGAGCAATGATTTGGTTCAGATTTGGGTTCAATGTGGAATATATATCTAAAATAAAAGTGAAACATATATAATAAAATCATGTGATAATCCATACTGAAGCGGTGAAGCTAGAATTTAATATAAATAATAAACAAGAAAAATATAAAGTTGTCAGCAGAAAGTAAAAACCACATTTTGAAAACAAGTATAAAACAGATATATATAACATATTAACATATTGCCATATGTTTGTGAACCATATCATTTCAGCAAAGAAAATCGATATCATTTTTTCAAAAAACACAACTACCATAATTATGAGTATAGTCAGGAAATGGTACGGAAAGGGTGGTGTTTGCAAGATTTTTAGAGTAAAGAGTGAAATTAAGAAAGAAAAAAGTATTATTTAAATGGAGTAATAAATTTAGCATTGTTCGTTTAACATCTGTCACTATGCCATTTACTAAATAAAAAAAATGATCTTAATGATAGTAAATGTATTACCTACCGGTCGTTTATTATACATTATTATGTCATTTATTATTAAAAAATTTTTCAATTATCATTCAAACTTACCTATACATAAATATGCTCATAATTTCCTCATTGAGAATTACACTTGCGAGGGGTGAGGTGTATGGTGTAGGTTAGGTTAGGTTAGGTTACTGGGGCCGTCCGAAGACTCACTTAGACTATGAGGTCCATTGTGATACCCTAAGAATTTGACACCTGTCCCTATAACCACTTGGTATTGGCTACAAAGCCATTGACACGAGCTATGGAAATAGAATCTAGCTCTCTTAATGAATAGAAAAAGTGCGAGTAGGATAGTCTATGTCTTGCGAAGGCAGGACACTGTAGCAGAAGGTGTGTTGGTGCAAGGACAGTGTCTTATTTTAAAATACTATTTCGGCCACACTTTTATGGTTGAGGCACTGCCCCATATCTTTTTCTTAGCTATTCCCACGATTATAATACGGTTAGAGAAAGCAAAAAAATTTATCAAATACTTTTTTTAGGCATAGGTTTAAGTCTTTGTAAAGAAAGGTTCTCTGCAACTTTAGTTAGGAATAGAGTGTTTTGTAAAGTATATAACAAGTACTAAATATAAATAATGCATAGCAAAACTTTTATCTTAAATACATATTTTTTTGTGGCACTAACTTTCTGAGATTTTGACGAACTCATCTTTAATTTGAGGCGGTACCAAAAAATTGAACTCGCTTTTTAAAGTTTTGGTGAAGTCGACTTAAATTCGAATAGATAACAAAAATATAAAGTCGACGTTTTAAGTTTGGATGGCTTCAAATACCAGCTGTATTTATTAAGTTAATACAATCTATACAGAGTTTTGAGATTAAATTAAAAAGTTTATGTAAGTTAAAGTCTATGTGGACCATATAACACACTATACTACAATTGTGTTCTAATAAAAATTTGATATCTTTAAAAACTTTAATGTCACATTAAGACATATACTTAAGTATAGACATATGTTCATAAATAACGAATATGACCTTCAGTTTTTATGAAATCAATTTTATCTTTTCAATTTACGGTAATGCATAAGATTTGAAGTTGTAAGTGTGGCCCCATATATTATAATTTTAAGTGCCTTGCATTGAAACTTTTTTTTTCAAACCTGAAGTGGTGATATAATTGATATCATATAACAATTTATTGATAATATTTTCAAATTTCAATTTCTTCAAATGTGAAATATGAAACCATAAGAAAAATTTGAAATAAATTTAATTAAATAATTAAAATTTATCTATAAACTGACATAGATACTTTGGTATATGTGTGCATAAAAACAATTCTCTTAGTAACCGTACAGATAATTATTAATAGAATGAAGCCAATTTCAAAGGGAAGCAGTCGTATGAGGAGCTATCAAATAACTTTCAGTTATTTTCAACTAATATAGGCCAGTCTAAGGTTTCAAATTACCCACTTGTTCTACATTTGAAGTAACATGTAATTAATTGGGTTAGACTTTTTATTGTTTACGTTTAAGTAGAACAATTTTTCGTATTAAATTACAAAATTTTTTATTAGAGTAATCCAAATAATTTTTGTAAATTGATATTGCGAATTCATCGAAAAGTTTATGCAATTCATTGATTTATTACAAAATTTATTACGTATTTTACTTAAAGCAATATTATTATTTAATGACATAATTAATTATCTATATAGCAAATGTTTATGTCATGATGAATTTATATTGCATTATTTATAACACTTTCACCTTAAAGTTTGTATCTCTAATTTAAGTGCATTTTTATTATAAATGAAAAAATTTAAAGTACAAAAATGCATTATTCACACAAACTAAAGTTAAAATTGAGTCAAATATAGAAGAAACATTATCTTATCGAACTAGAAATTCTATATAATAAAAGCTGTAGGAGCAGATACATTGAATTTTATATTACATAAAAATAAAAATAATAAATTCAGAATACAAATAAAATATATTCAAAATTTTTAAAATGTAAACAATATTTCTTTATTAACAATTTTTTTTCTTAGTTTTTATTATGATTCATTACTTAAACAATTCTGTAATTTATTTTCAACTCACGCAGATAAACACATTTTAGTTTATAATAATTCTTGGTTTATTGTTTGGATCATGACTGTTAATTTATGAGAAATAATATTCGAAATAGTTTTATAGTAATTAAAATTTTCATTAGTTTGTGCAACACATTTTATATTACATTTTTTTGGATCTTGATACTGTGGAAACAAATCATAAGACTCGCAAAGTGGGAAGATCTACGTTAATAAACTAATACAAAAGAGCAACTCATAATACTGCAGCATTGGGCATAAATCTATAATAATTTTAGTCACTGACTATATTCTTGTGTCAGTATAAATGAATATAGATTTTAAATTAGCTTAGTAGTTATAAAGTTAGGTTATGGTGGTGATTCTTTGAATGCATTAAGGTTTTTCGATTTATTTTATTGCCTTAAATGCATTGAAGATTTTAGAACCAAATCAAACTTTTTAGGAACCGCATAATATTCTTGCATATATGAAACTATAAATAATTATTTTTATTTTGTGTCTTTATAGACTTATTTTTCGTCTATAAAATAATTATCATAAAATGCAATATAAATTGTCAGTTCTTTTTAGTCAGTAAAACATTGTAAAGTTCCCTTTCTCATATTTCAGCTTCATTGTTTCAATGGAATCATGTTTGATAACCCAGAGCTGCAGTTTTAAATTCTAAACAATAAGTATTCATATGCCAACAGATTGTTCAATATTCTAAATATTTATTATAATTGCTTCGAGATATTGTCTTTAAACTCTTTAACGAAATTTGTACTCCCTTTATAGATAACTCAAAGTGGATATCCTGAAGCAGCATACCTGACTTTCACTTTAAGTCAGTTATGGTTAATAATGGTTAGTTAATTTTATTTATTGTGTTTTCGATACTGTATTTAGTTACCAATCTACGGTAATCACCTTAAAAGAAATGTAAAGACTAGTATGCAAAAGTATCACAGGTCATTAAAAAAAGTTGCACCGATGCATTGGGATTCATCGCAGAGTAGAAGAATTCTACTTATTACTTTTATACAAAAATTTGCATAGGCTGTTGCATTTTGGCTTCGAAATATATCTGATATCTGATAATATTTCAAATAAATGCAATTTTGGAAAGAAATTCCAAATTAATATGATCAATACAGAAAGTTAGGTAGTAAATCTTTATCTTTAAAATCTATAAAATAATAAATGGATCCCAAATCCGATATACAGATGGATCCAAACTTTGTTTCCAAACAGCCTTGGCACAGGTGAATATCCAACTATATTTTATAATTGAATCGTAAAGATCGATATTATGTTCTTATTTTTTAAATGTGTACAAATCGAATTTATTGATCTCCATAATATCATCACTACATAATGCATATTTATTGAATATGACGTCAATGATAAGTGGTCATATATAACATCTATTTATTAGTTATTATGACTTAGAACTGAAAAAAACATATTGGAACGAGATCAAGGAAAGAAATTTTAATTTATGGGTTAATCAAAACTGACAGAACAATATAAGCCGACAGAAGCTATCCACTGTAGTCTTCAATGCAGCCGACCGCTAAGTGCAGCTGCCTTAACGTGACGGAAGACTGTCAGTGAAGAGATGAAAGCTGCTGGATTTAATTGGAACTAAATTTGCCAAGTTCTAACAAAAGAGACAGATTTAGAAAGATGTATATTAATGTATATTATTTTATATTTTCATTTACCAATTTTTACTTCACGTTAAAAAAAAATTTCTTTTTACCTTATTAAATCTCTATTGAGAATCCTATGTTATAACATTGGTGTGAATTTTAAAGTAGGCGGTTTAATATTTAATCGATTTAACAATAAGTTAAAGTACTCCGCACGATATATATTTCTGATATATGTTTTTATATTATATTGCTTATGAATATACAATACGTTACCCTACGAAAAGATATATTTCATTACGAAAAGTTATATTATCGTATTTAGTTATATTACTTTGGTAAAGAGATTTCGAAAAGTATTGAACTACAATAACAGAAATTCTTTTTATATTATTTTAATTAATTGAATTTTTGGCTGATCATACAACTGTTTCGAGTATTGCCAAACAGTCTTGGAATTATTTTTATATTTCTTATATTTAATTTTTCGCAAGTAATTTTTTGAGACTGAGAGTACCACAGGTTGAACTTGTACTCAGCCAAATTTAAAGCTCAGAGTCAGTGTTCATTACTCAACTGACCCAGTTCTGTGAATTTGCTGTGAAATTTTTATTAACAAATTCATTTGTTGTGTTTATATTAGAACGAAATCATAAATCAGTTGAAGAAAAATTTAATTAATCAATTATATTTTTATTTTTAATTGTTATATTTTATTAATGAAGTTATATTACTTTGTAAAGCCAATGTGATAATTGCACTAAATTATTTCAAAAGTATCGCAACTTCGGTAACTAACGTTTTTCAATTGTTTTCTTTTTCCCCCATACTTTCTCTCACCTTCGCTCTCCGTTATTAGAAAAACTATCGCAGATGTGATTTGTCGCAGCAGTGTTAAGTAGATACTATCTTTTTTTAGTACACAATAAAAAAAATAGAAACATAAAGCTATACCTAAGTCTTTAAGATATTGTAGTCTTTAAGATATCGTAGTCATCAATTAGCTTCAGTAAATAAGCATTTTATAGTTTGTATTTATATAAATAACTCTAACTTTATATAACCCTAAGTTCAGTACTTACATGATCTCTTTTTCGTCGAAAAAAGAATGTTCTAAACATATTGTTATTTGATAATTTTTTATATAACATAAAACGTTTAATATATAAAATAAGTTATAAAATAAAAAATCACTTTTGTGCAATTCGTTGGTCAAAGGATTCGCTTTTAAATTAATTAAATAATTTTTGCGAATAATTTTTTTAATAAATTAATTTAATTAATTAGTTAATTTTAATTTATACAAGTATATTTGTATTATAAATTAAATGAAATAATGTAATCCGAAATTAATAAAAAATATTTGCATTAATTTGAAGTGAAATGCCACACGCGAGAACTTCGCTTACTGAAACCGCAAACGTGTAACTGAAACTGCTACCGCTACCGCTTATTAGCCGCATGCCGTGCTGAGAATTAAGTTGACAGATTTTTGGTTACAATAGGCGATTGACGGACGGCTCGCCTCCACCGCTGTTACCGGGGAGCCCGGATTCCCCACTTGGCTGTGCTCGTATATAACGTTTTTGCATACGAACGAACTGATTGCCGTACAAAAAAGGCGCCAACAAATTAATTGCTAATGACTTCTGCCAATAAGGCGAAGATACGAAACGGTTTGCGCACAGAATTCTAGTATGAAATTTTATTTAAAACCTCTACGAAATTTTGAATAGGAAAGCCATATTTTTCCATTTATAAAAATTTATTTCATATCGTTCGATATGTCAAGATTTATATCTATTTATCTGTCAATATTTATATCTCGGCAATGTTCGTTTTGTGTAAATATTTCAGTTTTGTTTACTCTTGTTTTTGGAAATTTTTCACAATTTAATTTAATTGAATTTATTTTTATTTATATTTTTAGATACTTTTGCATTCGTTTCTTTGCTTCACTGAGTTTTTTTTTTTTTTAGCTAAATGTGTGAAATTGCTTTGTGCGGCAATTTTGTGTTAATTTCTTATTTAATGAATCAATTAATTAAATTTTTTTTATTATGAATGGAAATTTGGAATAACTTTCATTGCATTTAATTAAATTTCATTTAAATTTTATTTGAATGCTAAATGTTCATAGTAGCTTAAAAAGTTGTAGTTTTTGCAGATTTTTAACAAGTGAAGTGTGATATTTTACGGGTCTTAAAATAAACCCACTATAGAAATTAGTTTTGAATCTTTTTCTGTTTACTAAAACGATTCTAGTTATTTTCCTGAACTACCTCGAATTACTTTTTTAATATATTTTACACTGAAGATGGTCTACGCAATGAAAGCGAAAGATTTTTAATTGTAATGTAAATATAAAAATTAAAATATAATAAAAATTCTTAACACAAATTATTAAGTGTAATGTTTAATAATTTTTTTATAATTTCATGTTTTTAATAAACGACCTAAACTCTAAGCTAATCGGTAATTAGTAATTCCCCGAACTTTGTCTGCAACAATATATTTACATGCTTTAAAAAATTACGTTTAAGGAACTATGGCAGTTAACGTGAAGATCGATTTTTAATCTATTTTTTTACGTAAAAAATTACGTCTAAGGAACTATGGCAGTTAACGTGAAGATCGATTTTTAATCTATTTTTTTTATTACAAATAAAAACACGCAAACGCTCTTCAGCAGTTCTGTAATATCCTTCTTGTCATCCGGATACCATATTACATTCTCTAAAATTCATTTCTTTCATTCTGCAACTGTAATAAAGAATTGATGGGTTGTGGTGTAATAGATTATGAAATCAAAATACTCTGCAACATTATTTTAAATCCCTACATATTAGATGGGAATCATATTTTTATCATTTTATTATCCAAAAATGTAACATTCTTTGAAATTCATTTCTTTAATACTTCAACTGTAATAAAGGATATGTTTTGATGCTATAGATTATGAAATGAAAATGGTCCTTAGCAGAAATTAATTCAAAAATTTCAAAATATCACTCTAACGACGATGTTTCAAGTTACGTGATATGATAATAACTTTGATAATGAAATCTTACTATTCAAACATCAAGTAGAACATCAAGGTTAAACCCTTTAACCTTTTAAACAAAATAAATAATCACCCTAAGAATCTTAAGCTCTGCTCAAAAATATTTAAGCTTGGACGGGCAGATTTGCTGATATCCGTTCTGTGATACTTTAATATTGATTCGTAAATATTTCCAGTGTCGATCATGTAGGGAGTACCCAGAGAAAAAGTAAAACCCCTAGCTATTGTCAACTCTAATAAACCACAATTTATGATATACTCCTGATAAGTGGGAGACGTATCGAAAATGATAAAATAAAACCGACAATACAATACAATAGGTCATTAGTCAGTTACCGCCAATGCCGAAAAAATTGGTATGCATTTCTATATATAACTTCTTATAGTTATATATACTATAACTTATACTGTACACCCAATGTTAATCAACACGAGACTAAAGGAAAAGTGTAATTTTTTAAAATGTTCATTGTCATTATATTCTTAAATTTCTTGTTGACATTAAGTGGACACGTAGAGAACCTAAATATATACTTTATTAACCGGATTGTTAAAAATAAAAATATTTCTTTAAAATAATTTTTTACAGTGAAGTCATTTATGTTAATGTAAGTTTGATTTCGGGTGAGACGTATTCAAAAAA
>NC_051847.1:234604896-234615171 GCF_002237135.1 Teleopsis dalmanni | reverse complement strand
CTTTATTTTATCATTTTAATTTAGGGCATTTTTCAGAACTAGTTTCACATCTCTTATAAGATAAATAGGAGAGTGACTATTAGAAATATTTTTGACAATAATTTTTTTTTTGATCTATCGAATTTTGGTCATAACGGAAATAAAAATAAAATAAAAAAATAATTTATTTATAATAAAATAATTATTTCAGTATATACAAATTATTTTTATTGTAATTACTAAAGAGTTTTATGACAAGTTTCTAGGAGCGTTCAGTGGTTTATATGATTTAAATCTGAGCTATCATTAGATCGCACAGTCTAAGGTGAAAAGACATTATGATAGAATGAGATTATTTGGTATCAGTCAGGAAATGATGTTATGAGAGAATGAAGAAACTTATAGCGATGCCAATGAAGGTAAGTTATTGAATAATTATGTTAAAAATATAACATCAACAGATCGCCTAGTCCAGGGTAGAGAGGTGCTACGATAAAATCACTTTAACAAGGATTAGTTAGCTCACTCGGTCTGTGATTAGGGATATTATTATGGAATAAAAGAACTTATATTTATGGCAATCAAGATGAGGTATAAAGCTAAAAATTACCCCCAGGCTGTTGTTACATAGTAAAGTTTAAAGTGAAAAGATGTTATGATAAAATCATATTATTGGTAATTAGTTAGATCGCGAAGTCTGGGTGAAAAATTGTGCTGACGAAATTCCATGATCATGAATCAATTATATCGCACAGTCTAAGGTGAAAAGATGTTATGATGAAATCAGGAAACTTATCACTAACTTATTATTAGATTGCGTGGTCTCTATGAAAAAGTATGACAACGAAATGATAAAAACATAAAAGATGTTACAAAAAGATGTTACAATGAAAACAGGAAACTTATCATTACGTTTAAGGTAAAACGTTGATGAACATAGTAAAAACTTATCTGAGATTGTAATTAAAGCAATTAAAGTTAAGGTAAAAAGATGTTAAGATGGTCTCAAAAGAAGATAGGAGAACTTTATCTTGAATTTGCGAAAGCTAATGTGCTGAATACTTCCGCTTAGTAGAATTATTAATATATTGTTTTTAAATTTTGCAGACTGTATACTACAACACAACATAACGAATTATTTTGTTCTATGTAAAGTATTTCTTTTTATATAATTATAAACATTTTACTCTTTATATATATATATTAAATACAACAATCTTAGTTCTATGAACATCGTTGACAAAAAATTCAAACTCTATGTCCATTACATGTATACAAAATCAATACAAAATATTTATTAAGCACAGGACAGACTATAGCTCTTAAAGACCAAATGTAGGGGTCATTAATAAAATTTTGTTTTTTATTATTGTTTATCGCATACAGCAAACTTTTGATACTGTGGTCAGTTATTGCTTGTCGCATGTGTGTATAGATTTAGATTCTTAGCTCATTAAAAGTGTCTGAGATATAAGTTTGCTTTTATTTGAGTATCTGTTAGCGTGAATATTTGTGCGTATATCTATGTATATGAGTCTGTGTGTATGTGTGTGTGTGTATATGTACAAATTTTGTATCTGCTATCTTATATTTTTACGTATGTTTATGCTGCAGTGTTGCAGCTTTCAGAACTTGAAAGAGGTAACTTCGTTTGCATATGATTTCATTTTATATATTTTATTGGACACCAGATATGTTCTGCTCTCCACTATGGAGTATAATAAAAATCGGTATGCTATTTTAATAAATATATCAAGTTACGTTAAGACGTGTTAAGGAATTTGTGATTTTAACACGTAAAATTTTGTATTAAATGAGGAAAACGTAAATATTCAGCAGCAGCAACAACAACAACATCTTCAACAATATAGAAAACAAAAATGAAAAGTTATAAAAGAAATATTAAATTTTTAATAGAAAGCATACATAGAAAATCTTATAATGAATTATGACTATAAAAGATGAATAACAAAACATTAAAGTTTAATATAATTAACGGTATTGGATTGTCTCATATCGAAGATTTTCTATGCCTTAACGATCTGAATAGGGAAAAGTATGACATTAACTATTAAAAACTGAATTTTTTGAAATAATGTTGAACTGAGTTATGCATTATTGTATTTACATGTAGTTCTACTGTATGCACTACTTATAGAAACGTTTTGAACACTTTTATTTGAAATTAAATGAAAAGATATTTAATTCCAACAATACTTATACCTCCACTAAAATTAAATCATCAAATTTTTATAAAAAATTTTATTAAAATGTCTCACGAATTTTTTGTAGTAAAATTTTTATATACTACAGACCATGTATATTACAACATACAAGGAAATCAGTAGGAAACCTACACCAAAGTCGGTAAGATAATAAATACTCCTCTACACGTTAGTTGAAAATGCTTTAAACTGCAAGTGAAGGCATAAATATGTTCAAAATAGGTTATCCAAATACCAAAAATACCTAACTAACTATTAGTAGTTGGTTAGTTTGTCAAACTTTTATGGAATGAAGTTCATTTGATTGATGGTCAACTACTTTCGAGGTAACAGTATATGACATTTCGCATATTGAATACTTAAAGACATTTATATTTTTTACCAGTTTGGATACGAAAGTCACTTCGAAGTTTTTAATTGGAGGTAGGAAAGATTAACAGTACAATTTCTTTTTTTTTAGGAATTATAGATGCCTTATATACAAACAATTTATTTATGCAAATAATAAGTACGTTTAGATTGACGTAAACTTCATTAGACCCACTCAATATATTTTTAATAAGATCATATTTGGCGTCCATTGTATATTACAATGTATGTTAATTTAATTCATCATGTTGCCAAAATAAAAGATATATTATGTGTAGTATTCAAATATCTTTAGATCTCTCCAACAGAACCACGGTCAGTGGTCTTATGTGGTTGCTCATTTTTTTAAAAAATATTTTCAATAACAATATAATTTAAAATCGCATCACTTAGTCACATATTCAGAACATATAGGTTTTGTAAAATGTGTTTATGTATTCATCTCTAGTAACTCTAATACAGATATACTGTAAAGGTTTCATCCAAACAGCGTAATTAGTTTAAGCATTTTCGATCAAGCCCAGTATAATTTTTGTACATTGAAGTTACTAGTTGTGCCCCAGAACTTTCAATATGATTAAATAGATCTATATAGCAGCTTTATATAGGATAACTTTATCACGGATTCTCATATCATATATTGGATCTAGCACTCAATTTATTTTCTTTTTTGCTTCTGCATTCAGTTCTTCCTTATTACTTATTAATTTTTCTTTGTTTATTCTTTAAGTGAATAAATAATAGTAAAAGCTCATAATCGTTGGAATAAGTTTTAGAAACAAGATTCAGAAAAGTGTGGTTTCCTCACCTCATAGTAAATACGATGTGAGTGGGCTTTTCAGTATTGATTTTATTTTTCAATATTCGAGCTAAATTTTTATAATATGAACTCCTTCTTGAATGAACCTTGAAGTAACTGTAGCTAATTGAGATGAAGAGGTGAGTACGCTATCAATTGGGTATGTTGTTAGAGACACGTATTTATGGAACGGTATGAAGGGTATATAGAAAGGTAAAAAAAATTTTTGTTTTTTGTTTTTAAGCTTCTTGATTTAATAAAATAAAAATATATTTTAAATATCATAATAATTGTTATTTATATTTTGTTAATTATTTCAATTTTTTTAAACGAAAGTGGTATAAAATAATTGCGATATGGGTTTGTTAAGGGTAAATACTGCATATAAAATTTACTATAATAATGGAATTTACTATAATAAATTTACCTATAGTCCTTCAATCTTTAAAATGACACTAGATTTTGACTTATTTTTTTTTGTTTTTGTAATAAAAATCGATTGTTTGAGTTGGTAATAATTAGTCTCCTAAAATGATATCAGTCCAATTAATAATACTATCCGTTAATGAATAGCTTACTATCTACAAATTGGCAGTAGGCTGCAAGCACCTTAAAAATATATTACAATTTTAAAAGTTTATTGTGGAAACTTCTAGGTCATTTTATTATATATTTTAAATATAAAGATTAAAAGAACATTCTTCGTAAAAATGAAACACATTATTTTGTGATGAGTTTGTGGCATTCGAAAATATGTTATATTAAACATGTTTTAACTCGATTTAGCATTTTTACTTTCGTAGCTTTATACATTATATGAACTTACTGAGGTAAATTAGTGGCATATTTTGTCATTATGATACATTTTAACAACACTTTTTGTGATTTTTAACTGCACACGTTATGGTAATATAACGTGGATATGTAATATGTTATATTAAGTATAATACTTGGAAGATGTTCTGAATTACTTCCACAAAAAGTGCTGTTATACTTCATCATAATGACGGCATATGTCACTAATTTACTTAAATTAGTTCATATAAAGTATAAAACTATTAAAGTAGAAGTGCTAAATTAAATTCAAACAATTTTAATATAACATATTTTCGAATACCAGAAATTCATCACAAAATAATGTGTTTCATTTTCACGACGAATAATATATATTTAAAGTTATAATGCATTTTAATGGTGCTTGCAGCCTAATGCAAACTTACGGATAGTAAGCTATACAAATTCGGATAATATTATTAATTAGAATGATATAACTTTTAGAGAGTAATTATTATCATTACATTCAATCGATTTTTATCACAAAAAAAAATAATTCAAAATCTAGGGTCACTTTAATGATTGCAGGACTATAAGTAAATTAAAGACAGTAAATTCCTTAAGTTACTGTCACACTTCGCCATTATTTTATACGACTTTAGTTTAAAAACTGAAGACACTCCATGCTAAGCCTTGATTTCAACTAATAAGAATTGAATGTTTTCATTACTAATTGGATATCAGTTAGACTGGACACTCCGTGGTCCCGATTGTTAAGTTCAAGGTTGAAACTTCACCTCAGTCTAACATATAAGTTTTAGTTTGAGGTATAGTTGTGTTTTTATCTAGCGCTTATCATGAACATATTGATCATTTTTCTTTCGTATTGATTTAACAGAAAAAACCGATATTCTTCTGTCTACGAGACGACACATGTCGCTAAAAGTCGAGATGAATGCATGGGGACATCGAGATGAGAATGCGTTAGGGATGTTTGAACCTAATCTTCGCTTAGAAAAAAATGGGAAACTAAATTTGTACAATAAAACTTGGATAGAATTGCATTAATATTCCTTTAATGACAACAATAGTTTGACTGATGAACATAAGGCAATAAGTATTGAGCAAATTAGAGAGTCTTGAATAAGTCTTTAAGAGCAAAGATTTTTTGGTTTTTAAAAATACTCTGACAAGTGCTTTAGATGTCTATGCCTATTTGTATTTATTTTGATCCGCATATATATGAATTCTTAAGTTCTTTTGGGGAGAATATAGCCATTAGTTAGCAGTTCTATAAAAGTATATCTTCATCTCACTTCAAAGTGGAAAATATTTTGTTCGACTTTTGAATATAAGCTTTTCGGTTCAGTACATCAACGCATGCATATACGATAAATACTTACAAATCATATATATAACATATAGGTATGTATATGTATAGAATGTAGGTATGTATATAATTAGATACTCGTGTATTTTACAAAATGCAAACAAAAACATTTTGATATTTTTATAGCCGTGGTTTATAAAGGGAACAACTTTATTTTGAGGTTTTACTGCGTGGTTGTTTTGAAAATTTTATGTTTTTTATATATGAAAATTATTCATGAGTTTATTAAATATTGTGGAACAAATACAAGTAATTAAATATTTTCTTTATATAAAACGAAAGTTGCCATAAAAATATTTATCATCTTTAATTTCTTAATTCTGTGATAAAAATTCTCAATATTCTTCGCATTTTGAGCAATCAAAGCAAACGTTTTGGTCGCATTGTTTGAACAAGAAATTTTTTATGGCATTTTTATGAGCGAATTAATAAAATTGTCAGAAGGAAATTAACGCTCTTCAAAAAAATTTAACTAATTTATGGAATTAACGTCTTTCATGGCACTTTACTACTCTTCCCTAAATCCAAAGACATTTTAGTGGTTTTCTCTTCTTATTGTCTGAGTAACTACAGAGGTTTTGTGCCTAATCATATGTTTTATATATGGAATATTGTGAGTTGGACGAAAAAGTCATTAAAATATACATTTGCATTTAATTTACCATATTGAAAGCAAAAAGGGTCGTAAAATATTTCAGAGCTTTACGACTAGGGAAATACCTTTGTTCTGCCACCGTAAAACCCGAAGTAGTGATTTTTCGTCAATGAATTTACAGCTATTTTGCTATAAATCTGTGGCCGCTTAGTTGCATTTATGGTCTCACTTTTGGGAAATAATTTTCCCAACAACCATGACTTATTGAGTTTTGTTTTTTGGAACATAAATTGCATTTTATAACAGATTACAGATTTTTATTTAATAACAACATTTTTTAGTATATTATCGTTACTTTTCAAACACCAAAATAATGGATTTTCTTCGTGATCCCCGCCGAAAGTCATAGATAAAAAGAAAAAGTCGGCATTAATTTTATGCATTTCATGTGAAAAAAATAAGAAGTGAGACTATTATAATGTTTTTAATTTATTTATGATTTTAAAACATCCACAATTATAATAAATATTCACTTAGACAAGAAAAACAAATTCTTGAGTGTTATTTTTATAATAATTAAGCAAAATCTAAAATAATAATTACTTTAAACAAAAATGAAGGAAGCTTTAATTATATTTACAACATAATGTATACATTTACTTCTTTTATAATTGAAGATTATTTACTTTTAACTGATATAGTATGCCAACTCTCTTAACGACAGCAGATCAAAATCAAATCAAAGCATTCAAAAGGAAGGTGCTGAGAAAGATTTATGGTCTCATCCGCCTGAACCACGAAGTGTTTCATCGGCTATTGCAACTTTGTAACGGTGAAGATACTGTAAAGTTCGCAAAGTCGCAAAGCTTGAGATGGATCGGACACGTCATCAGAATGCTGGATGATAGATCACAAAAGCGATCTAACCCGTATAACGACCGCAGCATAAGATGACTCGACAACGCGACCGATTACATAAAAAAATAGGTATCCAAAATTAGAGGTCATGCAATGCAGAATGAAAAAAGCTGGTTGAAGCAATTAAAGGTTACTCCGCGCTATAACGCTGATGATGATGATGCAAACTTTCTTAACAGATACCCTTCTAGGAACAACTCAAACTTTTTGATAGGATATCCACTTACAAAGATTGACTGAAGATGAGTACAAGAGAAAACTTTTCTTCAACTTATTATTTTTATTGAATTCCTGAATGTTCACTATATTGTTTAGAAACTCACGAATTTAAACATCAATTTTCGTTGTTATAGTTCCATA
Organism: Teleopsis dalmanni; assembly: GCF_002237135.1. Lineage (NCBI taxonomy): Eukaryota > Metazoa > Arthropoda > Insecta > Diptera > Diopsidae > Teleopsis > Teleopsis dalmanni. The sequence continues at coordinate 234,607,762 of NC_051847.1, read as the reverse complement.
GTATTCTACCATTCTATGCATATAAAAATTAGTTTCGTTCGTCAAAAATTGACCAACATTTTCTCTAACCTCTCACAACACTATATTTATTTTAACGCCCCTCCTTTTATATCTTCACATAATAAAATAATAGAACTAGTTCTTTAATATCACCCACCGAATCTAAGTCAAATCTGTAACATTTCCCTATTAATATCAAAACTTACTGTCATATTCCTAATAAATTCACAACAAACAAAAAAATTATTAATTTAATACACATAATCGCTTTCATTTAATATATAAGTCCATAGAGATATATTTAAATACAGATATAGGTATCTTGTAATAAATTAAATCGTTGAATAAACAATAAAAACCTTAATATAATTTATTAACATAGCAAAATATTCAATCGAAATTCATTCTTAAAGCAATTTTCATTTTCAATTGTAAATCTTGAGCGAAATGTACAACACTCCAGATTAATTTTGAACACTCTAGATATTTTGCCAGAGTAATAAGTTTACTCTAAAATTAACAGTTGTTTTATATGAGTTCACAAATAAAGTGTGATTTGATTCGATATATGTATTTAGGAGGAATATGAATTCCTGCAAACACATCTACAAATAGTTAGTTTACTCTAAAAATGTTGAATTGGACAATATAATTTGGCAGATTAAGAGTAAATCTACATTGAATCCAAAATTACCCATTGAAAATGCTATAAATATCAATTGCCAAACGAAAAAAGAAACAGAAGTAAATTGATTAAGCTACAGATATATTATACAATTAGTATATTTTTCATAGTATGTCAATACTTTTCCCAACAATATATTGATAGGACCTTACTATTGGATATGATATAGTACAAAATCATTTAAACGTACCGTAAAGGACATCTTGTAGTATTGGATGCTTCTGAAGTGATTTTCGATGACAGCACATGGCTGACAACAGCTCAACCATAAATTGACAGACGTATGGTCAGCCAAAAATTCAATTAATTAAAATAATATAAAAAGAATTTTTGTTGTTGTAGTTTACTACTTTTCGAAATCTTTATATGGACGTTCATTATCAAAGTGTCCAAAGGCTCTAGTTTGTTCGCACAAATATTCTCATTTGTATAAATGCACAAAAAAAAGTCTAGGAATCCAGTGATAAGAAAACGCATGACCTTGAGATTTCTCATGAGAGTTAGCCCTTGAACAAAATATAAAATAACACGTCCAAGAGGTTTCTCACATAATAAAGCCAAAACAAAAAGCTTTACATGACTTGTGTTACCGTTCTTTTGAACCAGTATCTCAGCTATCCAATCTTCTGAATATATCAGCTTGTCGAAAACCTCCTTAGCATTATATATTTTATTAATCAATGTTTTATACAATGTATCTGCCTTTTCTCTTCCTTCTATTCCAGGTCTGTCCGATTACATATGTAAATCTGATTGTAACTTATCCTTTCTATCTCATTCCTAGTTGAATTTGCATATGCTTTTAGGAGTTTCATTGTAATCTCTGCCTCGACCGTACTGCGTACCAGTACGCTTGCCTCGACCGCGAAAACTCTTATCAAAGTGTAGTTGGTGCAACATTTACTGCATCTGCATTGCATGCAGCAAATAAAATTGCGCAACAATAAAGCTTCAATATTGCTCGGGATGCTGTGAGTGTTGTTGTTGCTGTTGGTTTGCGCTTTGCTCTGGTACTCTGGTGTGTAATGCTGTGTAGTGCAGTGTAGTATCGTATAATGTTGTGCTGTTTTGCATTGATAGTATTGAACTTGTACTTTTTTACTTTTCTTAACAAATTGCTTCCGTACCTGCAGCAAAATTCTTTTTAAATTGCTTGCTTCAATGTTGCTGCATGTAATTTCCTAACAAACCTTGTTTTAGTTGTTTTTGTTTATTATTTGCTGATTGCTTACATTATTGGTAATTTTCATATTAAAATCAACTTACCACTTTATATCAAAAATATAATAAATTCTGCAAATACTGGTACATTTAATGTTATTGTGTGTAGAACATGTGTAAATTGAATTGAATTTTGAGATTTTAAACAATTTGAAGCTGGCACGGGAGCTAGTTAAAAACTTGTAAAGTGATGAAATATTATATCATTATATCACAGTTTGCATTTTAAACATAACTGCTTATTTATTAATAAATTTTTAATCTAATAATAACCCTTACTTTATTTGTGTCACAAGCTCAACATTTATTATCAAAAACTTTTTATGTTAATTTAACAAAATTTAATTAACTAAATAATATCTATAAAATTTTATTTAAAATGAAAGAAAACAGACTTCTACAAAGTTACATTTCAATTTAGATACTCTGTTATGATTTTCTGGTCCTTTGAAGCTCGAAGATATACCTTTTAGATTAGCTATAATATCGAAATTTGAATTACGGTAGTTCTCCAATCAAAACCGATCAACATGCCATCAACGGAAATCAAATAAAACAGCAGACCCTTCTCCGTTTCGATAAAGGCGCTCTGATCTCTGAATGGCATTATAAGTATTGCCAAAGGTTCTAAGTGATTCTAACCCTTGGGTTTTTAAATATACTTCAGCCTAAGTGTATCCTTTGGGATTGGCGCTATAACCTAACCTATTCTAGGCACTCTGACACTAGTTTGCGAATCCATGATCTAGAATTCTTATATCATGAACAAACCACTTTATTTTGAGGAATTCTGGGTAAATTCCACCTAGACAATATAATATTTTTCGAAAAATATAGAAAATATTTTTTTAGTATTTCCCTTCGCCAATCGTGCGCCCGTCACTATAAGATAGTTTTGTCATGCTATTTAGATTACGGTTGCGCTGGTACAATAGGTCTCTTCTGGCCGCAGTACCGGCT
>NC_051847.1:234552971-234604796 GCF_002237135.1 Teleopsis dalmanni | reverse complement strand
ATAGCAAAAATACTAAAATAATACTAAAAAAATAATAAAAATAACGACAACAACAACAACAACGACGACAACGACTGCTGTAGACTTGTGCTTGCACTTAGGGATTAACGCTTCCTTATTTCACATTTATCGAAGCACTAAAATCATAAGAAAAAATTCCCTAAAACTAAACTATTTACGTATATTACGTATATTAGAGAAATGAAAGCCTAATAAAGCATTTAATGCGGAAAAACGAGAAAATTTTTTAAACAAAAACCACGAAAATTTCACGTTATCGTACGTAGAAGATCGCAAGTTTATTGAAAAGTTAAATAAAATAAAATAAAATAAAAATAAAAATTTATATTTGTAAAGTGGCTATTAAATTGCATGAAAAAGTTTTAAATAAAATAAAATAAAATAAAACAATAAAAAAAACAAAGGAGAGCAAAAATTGCCCCAAACATTTTGTGCACATTTTGTTAATAAAACAATAACAAAATAACAACAAAAACAACAAAAAGCAGCAATAACCAGTCAAGTCAAAAATAGCAATAAAACCCAATAACCACACAGCACCAGCAAAATATAACAACAATGCTGTAGTTATTGCAGCTACAATAACAACAACTACAAAAAATTGCATTAAATAATATAATGTTTAATAAAAATAACAACAAGTGATCGTGCAAAAAATAGATCGATAAAATTCGTCTACAAAGAAAGAGTCCCACAAGCCTCCTTCGCCTCCTTTGCCTCTTTCGGCTGATTTAATATTTTCGTAGCAGTGTGCGCGAGCTTTTCAAATAAAAACAAAACAAAAAAGACTGATACAAAAATTCGGTAAAGAATTGATAAAAAAAAAACCCTGTGCCGTTTTCATATTTTATACATACAGTCAAAGAAAAGCAGGCCTTCAAATAAATAAATAAAAAAGAAAGAAAACAGAAAAAACAAAAAAAGCAAACACAAACACAAAAACAAAATACAAAATTAATTTCACGTTTTTGGAGAGCATAGAGCAAGTAATACATATAATCCTAATAAATGACCCTACACGAGAAGGCCTTTGTATGAAATTCAATTACCAAACGTATAGGAAATCCACAACAACAACAACAACAATAACAACAACAGCAATAAGTATAAACACAAAAACTAAAAAAAACGCCGCAGCGCTGCAAAAATGTACGACATAAAATCTTTATCATTTGATGAACAAAATCAAAAGCCAAATAGCGCAGCAATAACAACAACAACAACTAGTACTACTACTACGGCAGTCACAACAACGAACACTGTAACAAATCCCGCAGCAGCAACAACAACACTATTAGCAAAACATACAAATCTAAAAAGTGGGCGTTTAGCGGCGGCACACAACAATTTCACAACAAACACCAAAAATCCCTACACACAACACCAACACAAACATAAACAACCACACCAACAACAGCAGCTGCTCAGTAATATAGCATTAGCGCAGCAGAACACTTGCGTCAGCGTCATATCAACAGCAAAAATTGATTGCGATTCAAACGCACTTGAGCACTGTAATCCTGCAGAAAGCACACATATGACCTTGTTGTCGCTTAGACGTCGTCGCCTATTGCAGCGTCAAGCTTGCCTAATCAGCATACTGGCAGCGTTTGTATTCGGTCTGGCGTTGGGTGTGTTCATGCCCATGTTCGGCCTAGCAAATGTGTTTGAACCATTTTCAACAGCCGCTACAACAGCAACAACAGCAAACGCTGCATTGCCGTCAATTAACATTGGCACTGCTGATATGCAAATATTGCCCGCAGCCACATTACCAGAACATAGCTCAGCATTAAATAATTTAAACAGCACAAAAATAGTGCAACGTCCACCTTCCGATTTTCCTACAATATATGAGCAGCACGCTGAAGCCATACTGTCAAGAGAGCGCGGCGATGGTAGCAGTAGCACAACAGCGGCCATTGCAACAGCTGATAATCCATTTTCAGTGGCTTTCATACAAGAAGAACAAGTGGAGCTAAGCGCTGAGGAAGTGTTTCGTAATGCTTTTCATCTGGAACAGTACAAGAACTCACCCGATACGATGGTTGTTAAGAAATTAGACGCAATTGATGGTAGCATTAAAGAATTTCATGTGCAACGTTTACCAGATGGACGTTTTCGTAAAGGTCCCGAAAGACGTCTATCCAAGCCTTCTCTCACCGAACAAATGTTGCAAGTTTCAAATGACAATAGTGGTTTCGTAGCAGAGAGCATCAATTTTGTGCCTATGGCTCAACGTATAATGGAGAATGCACGCAATCAACAAAACCACGGCATTATAAAATCCGATATCTATTGGGGTGATTTAGTAGAGCGTGCCTTACCCAAGGGTTTCACTGCAAATGATGCCCAAAAATGGAATAAATATGTTGCGAGTGACGGTATAGTTGAGCGTTTAGAGCCCGGTTGTGGTCGTATGCAAAATCGCCTCGTCATTTTTGCTGATGGTACACGTGCCTGTGCGCGTTATCGTCAAAATACCGATCAAATACAAGGTGAAATATTCTCTTTCTTCTTGGGTCAATTGCTTAATATGAGTAATCTGGCACCTAGTGCTGCAGCCGTTATAGATGTCGAATCACGCACTTGGTCATCTGCAGTTGCGGATATAACACAAGCGCAATGGAAGCAACAACGCCCAGTTGTGCTTACGCGTTGGTTGCCTGATCTTGAACCGGCTGGTATACCACAACCTTTTCAACCGCTTGAACGTCATTTGAATAAGTACGATGTTTGGAATATCACACTGGGTGCTGCAGCCGAAGCTTTGAAGAATGCAGCAACAACCACTAACCCAACCCTGGCACAAACAACGTACGACAAACAAAAAGGATTACTCAAACGGTTGGAAGCTGCCAGCAACACTAGAAACGATAATCAATCAATAAAACATAGGGCAGCACCTTCGCCTTTGCCCCTGCCTTCACCTTCAACTTTGACAGCGCAATCAACACAATTAACAGATGTTGCTGCTGCTGCTGTTGCTGATGCTGATGCTGATGTTGCTGCTGCAAATGAAACTACAACAACAACAACGTCTGCATCATCGTTGATGTTACGTCGTCTAATTGAATTGGCGCAATGGTCGGATTTAATCGTTTTCGATTATTTGATCGCGAACCTAGATCGTGTCGTCAATAATTTATACAATTTTCAATGGAATGCCGACATAATGGCTGCGCCTGCGCACAATTTAGCACGTCAAACTAATACGCAGCTGCTCGTCTTCTTGGACAATGAGTCTGGTCTCCTGCACGGATATCGACTATTAAAGAAATACGAAGCATATCATGGATTATTGCTGGATAATCTTTGTGTATTTCGTCAACCTACTATTGAGGCACTGCGTCAGTTGCGCTCGTACGGCGCCGGACGTAGACTGCGTGAATTTTTCGAACAAAATGCGAATGCTCAGGTGCGTGACGTCTTACCGCCACTGCCTGACAAATCAATCAAAATACTTGTGGATCGCATTGATCGTGTTTTGGGACAAGTGCAGAAATGCCGAGACTTATTGGCAGATAGATAATTGTGTGAGTACTGAGAGTTTATAGTGTGTTGGTACCAAAATTATTTGCTTTATTTTTAAAATGAAGTCAAAGAGGACACAAATTGTAAAAATTATAATAATGGCGCTTTTTATGTGTGAGATACGTAAATAACTTGTTACAAAAATTACTAAATGACTGCAGGAATAACATCTAGGCTAGATAAGAAATTCTTTAAAATATTAATTAATATATCCAAGGAATAATATTTTTTTTTAGAACGAAACAACTAACTAGCTGACGAAGTTAGATCTAAGCTAAATGAGAAATTCTTTAAAATATTAGATGATATTTTTGTGTGGATTAGAGATAATCATTATTGGATGGTAAATTAGTCCATAATTCTTTGCAATATTGGATTATATTTTTATATCCAATGACAAATACTCCTTTTGTCACAAAAGCAATTCATAATTATTTACAATATTAGTTAATATTTTTGTGTAAATGAAGAATATACTTTTTATTGGATAGGAAAGGGGTACATAATTCTTTAAAATATTAGTTCATATTTTTGTGTCCAACAGCGGTCAATATTTCTTTAAAATGTTTGCTAATATTTTTATATTAAATAATAGATATCAATATTTGGTCAATGGAGAAAATTGACTCATATGTTTTATTTCTAATTTAGTAGATTTTCGGGCTATATACCGCATATCCAATGTTAGGGAACATATAAGGAAGTAAATAAAAATTAATTTTGAATAATATAGTATATTAAATTATTAACACCATTTTAACTATAGTCTATAATACCCTGAAAATGACTTAAATTAGTTTTAAAAAATATAAATTTTTGTCACCAAAACATTTATAGTATTCTATATATGACTATAGACTACAGTCGAATATTAAGCCATCAGCAGTAGCTCTTTTAATCTTCGATTAATTGTCCGCAACCAATGATAGTAAATGTTGCAACCATAAGATTCAAACTTATTCATATGTATAAGTTCTCTGAAGACATGCTCATAGCTCTATTGTCCCTGAAACTTTTTCATGGTATATTACATGTTGACATATTGATACTTCAAATAAGTGGTTCAATATTTAAATTATTTATGTAATATTCTGTTAAAATATATATATAAAGGTGTATAGCTAAAATTTTTCATGTACTAAATATATATCTACGAAGAGTAGACCATAGAACTTAGAGAAATCTACGAGACAAAATCTTCTTTCTCATAAATCACAACCAATACAAATCCAAATCTGCAAGGAGTAAACCATAGAACTTAGAGACATCTTTAAAACAAAAACTTCTTTCTGATACATCTCAATAAACATTGAACACTTGTTATAAAAGTGATTATAGGTATGCTAAACGTCTGTAAAGAGGGGACCATTGCGCATATCAACAAAACTATACAATATCTTCTGTTAATGCTCGTACATCCCACATACTATTACAAATAACGAATTCTTACCACAATTGTTATATATAAACTCAAGTGTACTCTACAAGTCCACGAATTAATTGATAAGCAATTCAGATCTTGTTATAAAGAATAGTTTTATTTCTATTTTTTATTATATTCTTAATAATATAACAATTTTATATGTAATAAGTGTATTACATATTTCATAATTAAAAAATCTAGTTCTTTGTAGAAAATTATACGCTTTAACAGTTACTCTGTCATTCACATCCTAAACTTTTTCTCAGTTCATAAATTTTACAACATCAATTTAAGTATCGTCTTAGTGACGAAAAGATTCTGTGTAATTAAATAATTAGTGCCTAGATGAATGTATCCAGCTACGCCAATTATTTCTTTTCAATTTTATATACCATGCTTCATTACAAATATTCTACCAAGTATACAACATAATTTTGCTCTATTGGAGTAATTATATACACAATATTAATTGGTGCATATTGGTCCATAAATCAGTACATAGTATGTATGGTGAGATATTTTCACAAATCCTTTAGTTTAGATCGTCAATAAAAAGCAGTAATATTACTTATAGGAATAGACCATCATTACAAATAAAAATTTTAATGTAAACAATATCAATCAAATGTTTAATCTTATAATTTAGATAGTATTTTAAATGAATTAAATATATTTGATGTGAATATCAAGATATGATTGTAAAATACTGAAGAAAAATATCATTGCATTATATATCATTTAGTAGATACTTACTAATTTTTTATGAAGAATTTTAAGAAAAGAAAATTATGAAAGAATAATTTCATTTCAAAGTTGTCTTATATTCTTTAACAAGCATTTTAAAGTTTTAAGTATCCTTTATGTTCTAGAGCTGTATCTGCTATTACAAAACTTAAAGTTATAAATGATTGTAACTCAACACTTTATTCAACATTTTACAACACTTTTCAGCATTTTAGAAAATAGAAAATCTTTAGTACATATTATGTAATTTGGAAGATAATTTAATGGACATTTTAGAAAATAGGAGATCTTCAGTCTATATAATTTAGAAGAATAAAATTATTACAGTTTATTAAGAAATTTAATTCAATATTCTCGGAACATTATTTATACTAATTGATAACTTACAGTCTAAACAACTTAATTTACAACATAATAAGTTGAAAGGAAATAGTTCTACAAGTAAAAGTGATCGATAGAGTAATCATTTTATGTTCATAGAGTTAAATTTTAAACTTAATAACAAACTTTATATTGAGAACTCACATCTTAAAAAACATATTCTAATAACTTTAATGTAGGTCCATAAGGTTTTTATACTCTCAACTACTTCTTGTTGATCGCTACACTATCAACAGGATAGTAGTAGTAAGACACTTCATAATAAGAGTGATAGAATATAAAATTTCAATCTGAAATCTATTATTAGTTTGAAAATAATCCTTGTTTACATAGCTGGGACATTTTTTCTGTCTACCCCGTTCTGGCAAGAAGAAGGGCGAATCTTTCAAGCAAATACATCATTAACTCCTCTACAGAGGTGTATCACGCTAAGTTTAAAAACCTTTTTTGTTTTATATAACTCTCAGAATGTATACATAAGTAATAAAGTCTGTGTTGAGCAGTGGTATCCCATTAAACCCGTAGGGTTTAAGTTAGTAGATAAGCTAGGCTGACTGCCATATTTACCTAACTGAACTTACAGTGCACCTATAGAATCTCTGACCACATTCAACCCGTACAGTCTAAGTTAATTGGCAGGCTGTATAGCCACATTTACCTAACTGAACCCACAGTGCATTACTCTTAGCTCCTTTACCTATACATATGAGTAAATACTTGCTTATGTGTGCAAGTAACGTAATTAAATAATTACAATAAAAGCTTGTAATAGAAAATAACCTCTAAGACTTAAACAGATTATTTGTAGTTTCAATCCACATTAAATTCAATCTTCTTCAATATATGCATTTTATAGTTGGTAAATCCCAGAACCATTACTCTTCTCTATAGAGTAGATATTTGTATATCTGTATGTGTATTCTAATTAAGAAACTGTAATACAAACCTGAAATGAAACAAAACCTGAAATATCAATTCGATAATCCATGACTTGAATACATATTAAACTAAATCTCCTTCAATAACATACATGCATTTTTATAGTTAGAAACTCCCAGAACTTTTATTCATACCTATGACTGAGTATTTGTATATGTGTGTAAGTAGTGTAGTTATGCAACAAGAATAAAGGTCTAATATAGAAAAGAACTTCTGTCATTCTATCAGATCATTTATAGTTTGCCTTTTTTAGTTGATAACTCCCAGAAACTTTATTTAAACCAATTGGTGGAATAGTTTCTTTTCTAATAATAGATGATATGTGTTTTAAATGTTATTTATAATTGGCGTCATTTAAGATGTAAAGATCTAGTTGAGGAGTGAAATTTTGTGTAGGTCTCTCTCCAGATGTATATTAATATATCTCTGATCCTCCCAGAACCAATATTTAAACCTATTGGTGTAATAGTTTCCTTTCTAGTAATAAATGATATATGTGTTTTAAATGGTTATTTACGGTGGGCATCATTTAAGATGTAAAGATCTTGTCAATGAGTGAAATTTTCTGTAGGTCTCTCTTCAGATTTATATTAATATATCTCTAATGGTTATCGATTTTCTCCAAAACATCAAAACATATTCACACTAATTTTTGATACAATCTCTCGAAATATATGTCTCATTTCAGATTTAAATTTATATTGCTATGGTGTTCATTTTTCTTCTCAAAAATCTTCATTACTTAATTTTTGATATAATCCCTATAAATATATAACCTTTTGTGATTTTTAGACCTTTCTGTTCGTATCTTATTATTGATATAAAAATGTAGCAAAATAATTATTAAAGATGGATTGCTTTATCTCGTTACAGTACTAGTTTTTTTCGTAACAAGTTATTTACTAATTAATTTTTGTAAATATATATACATAAAATTTAAGTTGAAATGACTGATATATGATTTTATTTATAAGCTTATTGTGTATGTGTACTTATTTATATACAATATAGATAAACCCCAAACATTTACCAAATCAAAACGGGGGTGTAGCTCAAGAAATTTGTAAAGTATCTATAGAAATTTTATATGCAACAAAGTCAAACATGTAAATTCGAAATATATATAGTCAATAAATTATAATTGTGTTATATTGTACTTATATATATAAAATGCTGTTACACTATAAGTATTAATATTATATTAAAATAAACTAATTATGAATATGGAAAGTAAAATATTTATTATTAGTAAAACGAATCGACGAAAGGTATTAACTAAAATTGTAATGCTAAAAATTAAATATCGAACGATTTATGTTTTGAATTGAATTTCATTAAAGAAGAATTTCATTTTTATTGAAGTAGTACGAAATGTGATATAAGCTTAGTTAGATACTATTTAAGTTAATATGTATTAAAAATATTTTAAAATTATCTATAAGTGAATTTGATATATTTGATATAAAATAAACAAAAATTAAAAATTTTATTAAATCCAAAACTATTTCGTTTTTATAATTATTTTTCTTTTAATATACATACATACCTAACACATATAGATATATATATGTAGGTATCTCTGTCACATACCTATTTAACCATAAGCATATGTCGTATATGGAGATACGTATGTATCTGCTCATTTGTCTGGCACAACGTAGCAAATGGCAGCGCTTGTAATTGCATATATATTTATGTATTCCATAATTCTGTGAAGCCATGACAATAAATTGTCATTGATCTTTTTATCGCATAGAAGCAAGTTCAGCTGTGGCAAATGTTGCACCAACGATTTCGTTATGCTTAGTTTTTAGTCATTTTCCACACTAGCGCAGTAGCGAGCGAGTCTTGCATCTTGTGCGGAGCTGAGCTGAGCTGTCTGGAAGTTAAGCTTGGCTTTGTTATGCAGCTTGAGTTTTTTTCACTCAATTTTACCTCTTTTGTTGTTAGTTAGGTTCCATGTTTTCCTCTTTTCATAATATCTTCATAATTATTATTATATATATAAATTTTTTTCAACCTTATTTATTTATTTTTTTTTTTGCTCAAGTGATTTAAGTTAAACGGCAAGAAATGCTGCACGGCACAGGCACCAGCACATGCGACATATAAAAGGTTTTAAAATGACTAAGAGAGTTAGACTAATCTTGTCGGCAATATCGGAGCGCTACACTATTGTTTTATATGATGTAAATCGCATACACATAGTATAGTTTGATAAGAGCAGAAGATGTGTAGGCTTCTGTTTTTAATGTGATCTTAATCTTTTACAACTAAATATTTTAAAATGTGTAGTAATTTGCTTCTTTCTTGGATGGAAAAAATTATATCTAAACTTTTATATACCTTTTAAAGGGAATTAAGATGAATGGAAATGAATATGTTCTTAAGAACACATTTTAAAAAAACTCAAAAAAAAAACTAAATTATTTTTATACATCCTTATTCCAGAAAGGTTCTTTTGATGGGGCTGGAACCTTTCTGTGGATTAGGACATGGTACCATCCTTTCACTCACAAATATAATGGAGTACCAGAAAAAGGATTACTGGGATAATGTACCAGAATTAACACAATCCAAAACACTTCTTGGTACCTATAACAACAGAAGATACCAGGATCGTACGGACTGTCAAAAGAAAAACTAAGAATCATCACAGGAATCCTAACAGGGCACTGTATACTAAAATATCACCTTGCGGATATATACATATAGATGTAAACTATAGATTCTGCGAAGGAATGAGGAGTCAGCCACGCATGTGTTGTTAGAATGCTCTGCGCTAATGCACAACGGCAATAAAACTTTGTGAAGTAGGTTCCTACTCTAAATCCAGAAGGGGGTACAATAAACCCGACGAACACAGTGCCATATCCCTTAACAGTAATAATAATATTTGAGAAACAACTTTTGTAAAGAAAATTTCATATTTATAATGGTACTAACCTGTATAACTTAATTATAAGTACCTTAATTGAATTACCAGTAGTCAGAATCTGATCATGGAATAATTTGAAGCGTTTCATCACAGATATTTAGGGATATATGCACTAAAGTTAAAGTTAGGACTATAGTGGACAGTATTTCGAATATATTAAAGATAGATTTAATTCAAACTATGTTATTGTTTAGAAATAAATTTTGTAAAGGGAATTCCACATTAGATAATAAGATGGCAACCGATAATAATATAATACTTTTATATTATTAATGATTTTATTTATTAATAATGTAATTATAGTAATTATACACATGTAATTATATTAAGCTTATATATATAGGTACTCGATATTATTTAAGTAATTATTCAATTCCTTATATTATATTATATGAGCAGATATATCACTAGGAAGTAGTATAGCAATTATTACAAATTAAATATGGGGCTGGATAAAAGCTTTATTTTATCATTTTAACTTAGGGCATTTTTCAGAACTAGTTTCACATCTCTTATAAGATAATTAGGAGAGTGACTATTAGAAATATTTTTGACAATAATTTTTTTTTTGATCTATCGAATTTTGGTCATAACGGAAATAAAAATAAAATAAAAAAATAATTTATTTATAATAAAATAATTATTTCAGTATATACAAATTATTTTTATTGTAATTACTAAAGAGTTTTATGACAAGTTTCTAGGAGCTATGACAAGTTTATATGATTTAAATCTGAGCTATCATTAGATCGCACAGTCTAAGGTAAAAAGACTTTATGATAGAATGAGATTATTTGGTATCAGTCAGGAAATGATGTTATGATAGAATGAAGAAATTTATAGCGATGCCAATGAAGGTAAGTTATTGAATAATTATGCTAAAAATATAACATCAACTATAACATCAACAGATCGCCTAGTCCAGTGTAGAGAGATGCTACGATAAAATCACTTTAACAAGGATTAGTTAGCTCACTCGGTCTGTGATTAGGGATATTATTAAAAGAACTTATATTCATGGCAATCAAGATGAGGTATAAAGCTAAAAATAAACCCCCAGACTGTTGTTACATAGTAAAGTTTAAAGTGAAAAGATGTTATGATAAAATCATATTATTGGTAATTAGTTAGATCGAGAAGTCTGGGTGAAAAAATGTGCTGACGAAATTCCATGATCATGAATCAATTATATCGCACAGTCTAAGGTGAAAAGATGTTATGATGAGATCAGGAAACTTATCACTAACTTATTATTAGATTGCGTGGTCTCTATGAAAAAGTATGACAACGAAATGATAAAAGCATAAAAGATGTTACAAAAAGATGTTGCAATGAAAACAGGAAACTTATCATTACGTTTAAGGTAAAACGTTGATGAACATAGTAAAAATTTATCTGAGATTGTAATTAAAGCAATTAAAGTCAAGGTAAAAAGATGTTAAGATGGCCTCAAAAGAAGATAGGAGAACTTTATCTTGAATTTGCGAAAGCTAATGTGCTGAATACTTCCGCTTAGTAGAATTATTAATATATTGTTTTTAAATTTTGCAGACTGTATACTACAACACAACATAACTAATTATTTTGTTCTATGTAAAGTATTTCTTTTTATATAATTATAAATATTTAACTCTTTATATATATATATTAAATACAACAATCTTAGTTCTATGAACATCGTTGACAACAAATTCAAACTCTATGTCCATTACATGTATACAAAATCAATACAAAATATTTATTAAGCACAGGACAGATTGTAGTTCTTAAAGACCAAATGTAGCGGTCATTAATAAAATTTTGTTTTTTATTATTGTTTATCGCATACAGCAAACTTTTGATACTGTGGTCAGTTATTGCTTGTCGCATGTGTGTATAGATTTAGATTCTTAGCTCATTAAAAGTGTCTGAGATATAAGTTTGCTTTTATTTGAGTATCTGTTAGCGTGAATATTTGTGCGTATATCTATGTATATGAGTTTGTGTGTATGTGTGTGTGTGTATATGTACAAATTTTGTATCTGCTATCTTATATTTTTACGTATGTTTATGCTGCAGTGTTGCAGCTTTCAGAACTTGAAAGAGGTAACTTCGTTTGCATATGATTTCATTTTATATATTTTATTGGACACCAGATATGTTCTGCTCTCCACTATGGAGTATAATAAAAATCGGTATGCTATTTTAATAAATATATCAAGTTACGTTAAGACGTGTTAAGGAATTTGTGATTTTAACACGTAAAATTTTGTATTAAATGAGGAAAACGTAAATATTCAGCAGCAGCAACAACAACAACATCTTCAACAATATAGAAAACAAAAATGAAAAGTTATAAAAGAAATATTAAATTTTTAATAGAAAGCATACATAGAAAATCTTATAATGAATTATGACTATAAAAGATGAATAACAAAACATTAAAGTTTAATATAATTAACGGTATTGGATTGTCTCATATCGAAGATTTTCTATGCCTTAACGATCTGAATAGGGAAAAGTATGACATTAACTATTAAAAACTGAATTTTTTGAAATAATGTTGAACTGAGTTATGCATTATTGTATTTACATGTAGTTCTACTGTATGCACTACTTATAGAAACGTTTTGAACACTTTTATTTGAAATTAAATGAAAAGATATTTAATTCCAACAATACTTATACCTCCACTAAAATTAAATCATCAAATTTTTATAAAAAATTTTATTAAAATGTCTCACGAATTTTTTGTAGTAAAATTTTTATATACTACAGACCATGTATATTACAACATACAAGGAAATCAGTAGGAAACCTACACCAAAGTCGGTAAGATAATAAATACTCCTCTACACGTTAGTTGAAAATGCTTTAAACTGCAAGTGAAGGCATAAATATGTTCAAAATAGGTTATCCAAATACCAAAAATACCTAACTAACTATTAGTAGTTGGTTAGTTTGTCAAACTTTTATGGAATGAAGTTCATTTGATTGATGGTCAACTACTTTCGAGGTAACAGTATATGACATTTCGCATATTGAATACTTAAAGACATTTATATTTTTTACCAGTTTGGATACGAAAGTCACTTCGAAGTTTTTAATTGGAGGTAGGAAAGATTAACAGTACAATTTCTTTTTTTTTAGGAATTATAGATGCCTTATATACAAACAATTTATTTATGCAAATAATAAGTACGTTTAGATTGACGTAAACTTCATTAGACCCACTCAATATATTTTTAATAAGATCATATTTGGCGTCCATTGTATATTACAATGTATGTTAATTTAATTCATCATGTTGCCAAAATAAAAGATATATTATGTGTAGTATTCAAATATCTTTAGATCTCTCCAACAGAACCACGGTCAGTGGTCTTATGTGGTTGCTCATTTTTTTAAAAAATATTTTCAATAACAATATAATTTAAAATCGCATCACTTAGTCACATATTCAGAACATATAGGTTTTGTAAAATGTGTTTATGTATTCATCTCTAGTAACTCTAATACAGATATACTGTAAAGGTTTCATCCAAACAGCGTAATTAGTTTAAGCATTTTCGATCAAGCCCAGTATAATTTTTGTACATTGAAGTTACTAGTTGTGCCCCAGAACTTTCAATATGATTAAATAGATCTATATAGCAGCTTTATATAGGATAACTTTATCACGGATTCTCATATCATATATTGGATCTAGCACTCAATTTATTTTCTTTTTTGCTTCTGCATTCAGTTCTTCCTTATTACTTATTAATTTTTCTTTGTTTATTCTTTAAGTGAATAAATAATAGTAAAAGCTCATAATCGTTGGAATAAGTTTTAGAAACAAGATTCAGAAAAGTGTGGTTTCCTCACCTCATAGTAAATACGATGTGAGTGGGCTTTTCAGTATTGATTTTATTTTTCAATATTCGAGCTAAATTTTTATAATATGAACTCCTTCTTGAATGAACCTTGAAGTAACTGTAGCTAATTGAGATGAAGAGGTGAGTACGCTATCAATTGGGTATGTTGTTAGAGACACGTATTTATGGAACGGTATGAAGGGTATATAGAAAGGTAAAAAAAATTTTTGTTTTTTGTTTTTAAGCTTCTTGATTTAATAAAATAAAAATATATTTTAAATATCATAATAATTGTTATTTATATTTTGTTAATTATTTCAATTTTTTTAAACGAAAGTGGTATAAAATAATTGCGATATGGGTTTGTTAAGGGTAAATACTGCATATAAAATTTACTATAATAATGGAATTTACTATAATAAATTTACCTATAGTCCTTCAATCTTTAAAATGACACTAGATTTTGACTTATTTTTTTTTGTTTTTGTAATAAAAATCGATTGTTTGAGTTGGTAATAATTAGTCTCCTAAAATGATATCAGTCCAATTAATAATACTATCCGTTAATGAATAGCTTACTATCTACAAATTGGCAGTAGGCTGCAAGCACCTTAAAAATATATTACAATTTTAAAAGTTTATTGTGGAAACTTCTAGGTCATTTTATTATATATTTTAAATATAAAGATTAAAAGAACATTCTTCGTAAAAATGAAACACATTATTTTGTGATGAGTTTGTGGCATTCGAAAATATGTTATATTAAACATGTTTTAACTCGATTTAGCATTTTTACTTTCGTAGCTTTATACATTATATGAACTTACTGAGGTAAATTAGTGGCATATTTTGTCATTATGATACATTTTAACAACACTTTTTGTGATTTTTAACTGCACACGTTATGGTAATATAACGTGGATATGTAATATGTTATATTAAGTATAATACTTGGAAGATGTTCTGAATTACTTCCACAAAAAGTGCTGTTATACTTCATCATAATGACGGCATATGTCACTAATTTACTTAAATTAGTTCATATAAAGTATAAAACTATTAAAGTAGAAGTGCTAAATTAAATTCAAACAATTTTAATATAACATATTTTCGAATACCAGAAATTCATCACAAAATAATGTGTTTCATTTTCACGACGAATAATATATATTTAAAGTTATAATGCATTTTAATGGTGCTTGCAGCCTAATGCAAACTTACGGATAGTAAGCTATACAAATTCGGATAATATTATTAATTAGAATGATATAACTTTTAGAGAGTAATTATTATCATTACATTCAATCGATTTTTATCACAAAAAAAAATAATTCAAAATCTAGGGTCACTTTAATGATTGCAGGACTATAAGTAAATTAAAGACAGTAAATTCCTTAAGTTACTGTCACACTTCGCCATTATTTTATACGACTTTAGTTTAAAAACTGAAGACACTCCATGCTAAGCCTTGATTTCAACTAATAAGAATTGAATGTTTTCATTACTAATTGGATATCAGTTAGACTGGACACTCCGTGGTCCCGATTGTTAAGTTCAAGGTTGAAACTTCACCTCAGTCTAACATATAAGTTTTAGTTTGAGGTATAGTTGTGTTTTTATCTAGCGCTTATCATGAACATATTGATCATTTTTCTTTCGTATTGATTTAACAGAAAAAACCGATATTCTTCTGTCTACGAGACGACACATGTCGCTAAAAGTCGAGATGAATGCATGGGGACATCGAGATGAGAATGCGTTAGGGATGTTTGAACCTAATCTTCGCTTAGAAAAAAATGGGAAACTAAATTTGTACAATAAAACTTGGATAGAATTGCATTAATATTCCTTTAATGACAACAATAGTTTGACTGATGAACATAAGGCAATAAGTATTGAGCAAATTAGAGAGTCTTGAATAAGTCTTTAAGAGCAAAGATTTTTTGGTTTTTAAAAATACTCTGACAAGTGCTTTAGATGTCTATGCCTATTTGTATTTATTTTGATCCGCATATATATGAATTCTTAAGTTCTTTTGGGGAGAATATAGCCATTAGTTAGCAGTTCTATAAAAGTATATCTTCATCTCACTTCAAAGTGGAAAATATTTTGTTCGACTTTTGAATATAAGCTTTTCGGTTCAGTACATCAACGCATGCATATACGATAAATACTTACAAATCATATATATAACATATAGGTATGTATATGTATAGAATGTAGGTATGTATATAATTAGATACTCGTGTATTTTACAAAATGCAAACAAAAACATTTTGATATTTTTATAGCCGTGGTTTATAAAGGGAACAACTTTATTTTGAGGTTTTACTGCGTGGTTGTTTTGAAAATTTTATGTTTTTTATATATGAAAATTATTCATGAGTTTATTAAATATTGTGGAACAAATACAAGTAATTAAATATTTTCTTTATATAAAACGAAAGTTGCCATAAAAATATTTATCATCTTTAATTTCTTAATTCTGTGATAAAAATTCTCAATATTCTTCGCATTTTGAGCAATCAAAGCAAACGTTTTGGTCGCATTGTTTGAACAAGAAATTTTTTTATGGCATTTTTATGAGCGAATTAATAAAATTGTCAGAAGGAAATTAACGCTCTTCAAAAAAATTTAACTAATTTATGGAATTAACGTCTTTCATGGCAATTTACTACTCTTCTCTAAATCCAAAGATTTTTAGTGGTTTTCTCTTCTTATTGTCTGAGTAACTACAGAGGTTTTGTGCCTAATCATATGTTTTATATTTGGAATATTGTGAGTTGGACGAAAAAGTCATTAAAATATACATTTGCATTTAATTTACCATATTGAAAGCAAAAAGGGTCGTAAATATTTCAGAGCTTTACGACTAGGGAAATACCTTTGTTCTGCCACCGTAAAACCCGAAGTAGTGATTTTTCGTCAATGAATTTACAGCTATTTTGCTATAAATCTGTGACCGCTTAGTTGCATTTATGGTCTCACTTTTGGGAAATAATTTTCCCAACAACCATGACTTATTGAGTTTTGTTTTTTGGAACATAAATTGCATTTTATAACAGATTACAGATTTTTATTTAATAACAACATTTTTTAGTATATTATCGTTACTTTTCAAACACCAAAATAATGGATTTTCTTCGTGATTCCCGCCGAAAGTCATAGATAAAAAGAAAAAGTCGGCATTAATTTTATGCCTTTCATGTGAAAAAACTAAGAAGTGAGACTATTATAATGTTTTTAATTTATTTATGATTTTAAAACATTCACAATTATAATAAATATTCACTTAGACAAGAAAAACAAATTCTTGAGTGTTATTTTTATAATAATTAAGCAAAATCCAAAATAATAATTACCCTAACCAAAAATAAAGATAGCTTTAATTATATTTACAACATAATGTATACATTCACTTCTTTTATATTCGAAGATTATTTACTTTTAGCTGATATAGTATGCCAACTCTCTTAACGACAACAGATCAAAATCAAATCAAAGCATTCAAAAGGAAGGTGCTGAGAAAGATTTATGGTCTCATCCGCCTGAACCACGAAGTGTTTCATCGGCTATTGCAACTTTGTAACGGTGAAGATACTGTAAAGTTCACAAAGTCGCAAAGCTTGAGATGGATCGGACACGTCATCAGAATGCTGGATGATAGATCACAAAAGCGAATACTTCATTTCAACTCGTATAACGACCGCAGCATAAGATGACTCGACAACGCGACCGATTACATAAAAAAATAGGTATCCAAAATTGGAGGTCATGCAATGCAGAATGAAGAAAGCTGGTTGAAGCAATTAAAGGTTTCTCCGCGCTATAACGCTGATGATGATGATGCAAACCTTCTTAACAGATACCCTTCTAGGAACAACTCAGACGTTTTGTTCGGATATCCACTTACAAAGATTGACTAAAAAGGTTAACTGACGATGAGTACAAGAAAAAACTTTTCTTCTTTTGCATTATATATTATCAACAGACAGCACATATGACAATTTAAGAAAACTTTATATATCATTGACTATAAGAATTATTGCTCAAACACTATTTATCCTTAATATGCCAATCATATCCTTCTGTGATTTTATTTGTCCAACTTATTATTTTTATTGAATTCCTGAATGTTCACTATATTGTTTAGAAACTCACGAATTTAAACATCAATTTTCGTTGTTATAGTTCCATAGTATTCTACCATGCTATGCATATAAAAATTAGTTTCGTTCGTCAGAAATTGACCAATATTTTCTGTAACGTTCCACATCATTATTTATTCTAACGCCCCTCCTTTTATATCTTCACATAATAAAATAACAGAACTAGTTCACACAATCTGTAATATTTCCCTATTAATATCAAAACTTCCTGTCATATAAATACTTAATAAATTCACAACAAACAAAAAAATTATTGATTTAATACACATAATCGCATTTATGTTATATATAAGTCCATAGAGATATATTTAAATACAGATATAAATACATTGTAATAAATTAAATCGTTCAATAAACAATAAAAACCTTAATATAATTTATTAACATAGCAAAATATTCAATCGAAATTCATTCTTAAAGCAATTTTCATTTTCAATTGTATATCTCGAGCGAAATTTATAACACTCTAGATTAATTTTTAACACTCTAGATATTTTGCCAGAGTAACAAATTTACTCTAAAATTAACAGCTGATCACAAATAAAGTGTGATTCGATTCGATATACGTGTTTTTGAGAAATGTGAATTCCTACTAACACATCTACGAATAGTTAGTTTACTCTAAAAATGTTGGATTGGACAATATAATTTGGTAGATCAAGAGTAAATCTACAATTTAATTTACCAATTGAAAATGCTATAAATATCAATTGCCAAACGAAAAAAACAGAAGTAAATTGATTAAGCTATAGATATATTATACAATTAGTATATTTTTCATAGTATGTCAATACTTTTCCCAACAATATATTGATAGGACCTTACTATTGGATATGATATAGTACAAAATCATTTAAACGTACCCTAAAGGACATCTTGTAGTATTGCATGCTTCTGAAGTGATTTTCGATGACAGCACATGGCTGACAACAGCTCAACCATAAATTGACAGACGTATGGTCAGCCAAAAATTCAATTAATTAAAATAATATAAAAAGAATTTTTGTTGTTGTAGTTTACTACTTTTCGAAATCTCTACATAGACGTTCATTATCAAAGTGTCCAAAGGCTCTAGTTTGTTCGCACAAATATTCTCGTTTGTATAAATGCACAAAAAAAAGTCTAGGAATCAAGTGATAAGAAAACGCATGACCTTGAGATTTCTCATGAGAGTTAGCCCTTGAACAAAATATAAAATAACACGTCCACGAGGTTTCTCACATAATAAAGCTAAAACAAAAAGCTTTACATGACTTGTGTTACCGTTCTTTTGAACCAGTATCTCAGCTATCCAATCTTCTGAATATATCAGCTTGTCGAAAACCTCCTTAGCATTATATATTTTATTAATCAATGTTTTATACAATGTATCTGCCTTTTCTCTTCCTTCTATTCCAGGTCTGTCCGATTACATATGTAAATCTGATTGTAACTTATCCTTTCTACCTCATTCCTAGTTGAATTTGCATATGCTTTTAGGAGTTTCATTGTAATCTCTGCCTCGACCGTACTGCGTACCGGTACGCTTGCCTCGACCGTGAAAACTCTTATCAAAGTGTAGTTGGTGCAACATTTACTGCATCTGCATTGCATGCAGCAAATAAAATTGCGCAACAATAAAGCTTCAATATTGCTCGGGATGCTGTGAGTGTTGTTGTTGCTGTTCGTTTGCGCTTTGCTCTGGTACTCTGGTGTGTAATGCTGTGTAGTGCAGTGTAGTATCGTATAATGTTGTGCTGTTTTGCATTGATAGTATTGAACTTGTGCTTTTTTACTTTTCTTAACAAATTGCTTCCGTACCTGCAGCAAAATTCTTTTTAAATTGCTTGCTTCAATGTTGCTGCATGTAATTTCCTAACAAACCTCGTTTTAGTTGTTTTTGTTTATTATTTGCTGATTGCTTACATTATTGGTAATTTTCATATTAAAATCAACTTACCACTTTATATCAAAAATATAATAAATTCTGCAAATACTGGTACATTTAATGTTATTGTGTGTAGAACATGTGTAAATTGAATTGAATTTTGAGATTTTAAACAATTTGAAGCTGGCACGGGAGCTAGTTAAAAACTTGTAAAGTGATGAAATATTATATCATTATATCTTAGTGTGCATTTTAAATATAACTGCTTTTTTATTATATAATTTTTTAATTTTTAAACTAATAATAGTTCTCTAATCAAAATCGATCAACATGCCATCAACGCAAATCATAAAAAACATCAAACGCTTCTTCGTTTCGACAAAGGCGCTCTGATCTCTGAATGGACTTATAAATATTGCCAAAGGTTCTAAGTGATTCTAACCCTTAGGTTTTTAAATATACTTTAACACAATGGGCCTATAAGGCTAAGTGTATCCTTTGGGATTGCCGCTATAACCTAATCTATCTTAGGCACACTGACACTAGTTTGCGGATCTATGATCTAGAATTCTTATGTTATGAACAAACCACCTTAATTTTGAGGAATTCTGGGTAAATTTCTCTTGGACAATGTAATATTTTTCGATAAATATAAGAAATATTTTTTTAGTATTTCCCTTTGCTCCGTACGCCTCCTCCTTCTCACGCCAATCCTGCGCACGTCACTGTAAAATACTTTTGCCATGCTATTTAGATTACGGTTAATATGAAGTTAAGGTAGTCCTAAAGAAACAACGAAATGAGTCCAAGACAAAACGAAGTCCATTGAAATTGCTATTTATACTCAAATATAGGAAATTAGCAGTTAATTTTCGAGAAACACTGTTAACAATAGTCCAACGCACACTAATTTATAACAGTTTAAAATAGATAAAGAGAACTTTATGATGTTTCAGTAACTTTTTTATACTATGTTGTAATATAAAAAGTAGAATACAATATATGTATTCTCGGAGATCTTAAAAACAGAGTCTTAAATAACTATCTGACCTGAAGCGAATGTCCTTTTGTTTTGAAACAAAAATTTAATGAGTTAAAGAGATTTGTTTATGTTATAAGAATTCTAGATCATAGAACTGTCAGCGTGCCTATATTGAAAAGAAAAAGACGAAACCACAAATAAAATAACGAAATTCCATATTCAACGATTAATAGACAACATAAGTACATTGAATTGATATTGATATGAATTGAGTCGGATAGAGCGCGATGGATCGAAGGTGATCAAAAAATTGTATACCATTCCAGATTGACATAATATAAAGGAAAGAATAAAAAGAACATTTTTAATGATTACAAATTGTATGAGGGATTTATCTATTCAAAATTAAAAAAAAAAACAAAAGTTTACCATTAGTTTTCAGATCAGTAAATGTATGTACATATGTATTGCAGACAGAAGCATTTTCTATTATATTTAAAGCAGGGACCATAGATATTTATAGATGCTTATAAACGCTAAGTTATGGCGTTTCTTAGATTTGTAATTGCAAAAAGTGTGAAATTACTTCCAATTTTAAATATTTAAATATGTACTATATATACAAATTATATATATTTTAAGGATCCACCAAGTTACAATACTAAGCTGTTGTGCGTATTTTACAAATTTTAGATAATAATGGAATCTATTATAAAATCAAATGATAATCTATTGCAAATTCAATAACTCTTCATAATACTTCTATATACAAATTATGTTCACTTAAACGCCGTACATATAGAGAGTATATATCAATCGCCCAAATTGATTTGATTTTCAAAGAAGAGCCCTGGAGATAACTAACCCTGTTATCTGTCATCATAAATTATACTCTTATACTAACGAATCTGCTGATATCATCTGCAGTTACATTTTATTTTATATACAATAATTCGATATAAAAAACCGATTTTGACATAATTCCCACTATAAACACCGAAGATGTAACTTTTTACACTGGACGGTATATATCAAGTTGACTACTTGATATATACTACTTGTTTTTATTAATAATAACAACAAATTAGATTGGATTTACGGACCTATTCTGTGCACTTTATAAAATTGTCAAACATTGACACTTGTCAAAACTGACTGCTGTAAAGATTTTGGTATTCTGTGACATAAATATTAAGCTCTTTTCCTTGTTAGTTGTCAATACTATAAATGCTATTGACAACTATAAAAATATGCTCTTTTTAAGCATTTTTTATTTTTTGCATGTATGACAAATATTGTTAACTAAAATATACGCTCTTTACAAGCATATTTTTTATTGTAATTTGAATGCATGAAAAATGCTTTTGGCAACTTAAAATATGTGCTCTTTACAAGCATTTTTTACGAACAGTTACGAACAATTATGAACAGTTACGAACAGTTTTATATACAAAACACTTTACACCACAGTGTGGTGAGAAGCATTAGGTACTTTAGCTTTGAAATTTGTCAAGATGTGTCCAGAACACCAAAAAGCTATCTGCTTTATAAAAATCAAAAATTTTATTTAAGGAATTTGACAAATCTGTCAAGTGCACAGAATAGGACCGTTAATGTAATTAAATTTTATTGAATTTAGTAATGCAAAAATTTATAAGAATGCTTTTTATCAACACTTGATATAAAATATAAATGACAGAGCTATAAAAAGGTGCAATCCTTCTACAATTAGCTGTACTTGGTTATTATTAATATAGGTGTTAGCACCTGAGGTATGTGACCTACATTTACGTTTGGCATGTGTGTAAGGATTTTCTGTTAAAGATAATGAATTCTGAGACATGGATTTAAAAAAAATTATTTTTGTTTTAAATTTTATTATATTAATTCTGAAATTTATGTTTGACAAAAATGGAAGCTCAATAATACTGAATTGGAATATAATTCACAAGAAATTAAATGATATATTAACTAATGTAGTGAAGTTGACAATTACATTTAATCTCACTTGAGTACAACAAAAACTCAAAAAAAAGTATTTTTCTTAAAAACAAGAAATGTTTGCTTCATGTATTTTACACTGATTTGAATCTAAACAAGAGTTTGTCCAGAGACCACCATCTCAAAATCTCTTCTCGAATCTTGCCATAAAAATTAAAACAAACTGAAGCTGAAACACACACCAAACAAAAACACTTTTAAGTGTAACAGAAATACTCAAAATATTATTAAATATCTTTCCTGAGCTGCTCCCACAAATTAGCTGATTCGAAAAAGGTTAAGCCCGCATTCGGCCATTCGGATTTTACTGCGTGAAAAATGTTGCATCTCACGTCTTGCCGTTTGGTGTTGGCTGACTGTGTTTCTTTCTAATATTCTTCAGATACATTTTTTTAATATGAACTTTTACTTCATATTTTGTTTAAAATAAATGTTATTTGTTAAATCTTTTTAGTGATGCCTGCCTTAATATGTAACGCATTCAACATTCAGCATCCAACTTGGGCCAGTGGGCTTGTAGGCTTGTAATTTATTAACTTTTCTTCTAGGAACTATTAAGACGACGTTCACTAGATTAAGGTAACATTTTACTTTATGCTTGTTTGCTCTGTACGGTCATAGGGCGGTCGTCATCGCTCTATGCGTGTGTGTTTAGTAACGGCTTCATAATGGCGCGTATTAATTTTTGAAAAATATTAAAAAATTAATAACAAAGATGCCCTTTTAGTCTGTGATTAAAAATTTTGTATGGTCAACTATAATATAATCTGCAACACCTATTAGAGAAATGATTTTTTAATTAAATATAAATCGACTTTTAAAAATTTTACTTTTCTTTTTGAAATAATAACTAAAAATAGATTATATCGATCTACTTTAATACAAATTCATACTTGCTACACTTTCTCTAGATGGACTATTGTAGCAATTAAGTTGAAAAATCATAAGTGAAATACGATTACATGATATATATTTTTGGATGAAAGTAATTAAACGATATTAAAAGCTTGAAAATATTAATAGTAAAAATTTACAATTGATAAATCGGTCGGTACTTGAAACTGGCTAGCCCCAAACATGCAAAGAACTGATAGGCCCATAGAGATACCAGATCACATTCGCATAACCCTATTAATGGCTGCATATATCTCTTAAAATATTTGCGTTTTTAACAAATTTTGAGGTATGACTTACTTTACAATCAAGGACAAAGTACAGGACCTCAAGCCACGTAACTCAAAAGAGAATTCAGAAAACATTTTACTATCCCTATAAACTTGCAGGTGATATTCACTGTATATGAGTTTATCAGGTTAGCTATTATACTTTTTATAATATCTACGGACCTATTCTGTGCACTTGACAGATTTATCAAATTCTTTAATAAAATTTTTAATTTTTATAAAGCAGAAAGCTTTTTGGTATTCTGGACACATCTTGACAAATTTCAAAGCTCAAGTACCTAGTGCTTCTCACCACACTATGGTGTAAAGTGTTTTGTATATAAAACTGTTCGTAACTGTTCGTAATTGTTCGTAACTGTTCGTAACTGTTCGTAAAAAATGCTTGTAAAGAGCATATATTTTAAATTGTCAAAAGCATTTTTCATGCTTTCAAATCACAATAAAAAAATGCTTGTAAGGAGCGTATATTCTAGTTAAGAATATTTGTCATGCATGCAAATAATAAAAAATGCTTAAAAAAAGCATATTTTTATAGTTGTCAACAGCATTTGAAGTATTGACAACTAACAAGGAAAAAAGCTTTTTATTTATGTCACAGAATACCAAAACCTTTACAGTAATCAATTTTGACAAGTGTCAATGTTTGACAATTTTATAAAGTGCACAGAATAGGTCCGCTAATATGTATATATAATTTTTTATTGTATTAATAATATAGACATAAGATTTAAGTAATCTTATATAAACCTGTATACATATTTTTTTTTATCATATACCATATCTTACTTTTGTATATTACCAGGGGTTTATTTTCGATATTGTTGGCATATTTTTTATAAAAAAAATACATGAACAAAATAGTTGATGAGTTTAAAACATCATAAATTTGTAAGTTCCTCTAATCTCTCATGGCTACTTCCACAGAGACTTTTATTACCAAAAATAATCTTTCTTGAATTTTTCCAATATCTCTAATTAATTCTTCGATAAATTGAGTGTTATTTTTATTTATATATTACGGGTTCGTTATTGTTATTTTTTTGGGGGAACTTTGAAATAGTTTAAAGATTCACTACTACGGTACAGAAATCTATTGCGCCTGCTAATAAGAGTAAGAATATCTCTCTCAATATGATTAACTTAATAAACGTTCTCCTTTCAACAATAGGCATATACCGCAAAACCAGAGAGGATTTTATTGTGATTATAACTAACATTATATGGATTTCACATAGACTTCTTACATAGATATCATTCATCTATACAAAATGAAAAGAATATATCTTTGAATTTTATTAATAAATTGTTGCATCACAGCTATATTTTTTTTTTTTTGCATACTAGTAACATATTAGAATATAATAATTATTTGAGAAAATAGGATGCATAGAAACAGGCTGATTTCATGAAATAAGGGCTATAGTTCTCTACGCTATAGCCTTTACTGAACACTTTTTTGCATTAATATCCTTATTGAACTGACTTTTAACGTCCATTTTGACGAAAAATACTCAATTCTTAATAAAAACTATTGCTTTCAGTAGAGAGGTTTTCATCGAACAGTAATGAAATTGCAACAACAAAAATTTTTTTAATTTTTGCAACAAATTTTCTTTTTAATAAAACAACACCGTGTAAGTTATATCTGTACCGTCGCGGTATGCTAATACTTCTCTGATTTGGAGAAAATAATTAATTTTAAGAAGCGTAAAAATTTCTTCGTTTGAAGTTTCGTCGAAAAATCTGTTTGTATGCAAATTATTCTAGAGTCGTTTGGAACTGTGGAATCTACCACATGAAAAAACTTTTTTAATAATCATAAAAAGTATTATTAACACACACCTATATCCAGTAACATTATTTTAGTAGTACGTACGACGCATAAATATATACATTTCTAAACAAAGAAGCAATAAAGTAATTTTATGAAAATTTCGCACAGTACTAAAACTTTGTGTGAGAAAAACTTAAGAACTCTTCATATAAAAATCATACAAAAGTATAAAGAAACCCTTATAAGCATCTTTCATAACATATTGGTTAAAATATAATTTATTAAATTTAAGTCTGGAATATTTGAAACAAAAAAAATCTCCACACGAAATATAAATTGTTTTACCCTCATAACTCTGCGCAACTCCTTCTGCGTTCAAAGACTTCAGCGTATGAATATCATAAACAATTATAAACCTTTTGGAAGTCAAACACCTCACAATGCTCAAAAACATGACCTGACCCATTGTCGTTATAAATTAGCGCAATCAATCACTCTGTTCACCTGATTCGACTCTTAACAACAGAAAACACAAAAAACGAGAGAAAAAAACAAGAAAACAATCAGTTTCCTCCAAAATGTTTTTGACTCGATTTTAACCAATTTCGTCTGAACAATGCCTGCCAAACAAAAAATCTTCGTACTTTTATGTTAATTTGCCTAAATGTGCAGTGCACAGAATCGAAAACAAAATCGAAGATTGAAGGCTTGTGTATTATTCCGAGCTGCATGCGTAATTTGTCATTCGATAGAGCGTAGACAATTCTCGTATAGAAATTCCGAGATGAGCACAAATCTTCAAAGATTTCGTTATGCATGACAATATGCGAGGAAACGCAAGTGACAAATTAGTTCCCAGCAACGAATTAATCATTAGAAGTGAAATATTTAATAGAGGTATATGAAGAGTAGGCATTCATGAAGAATGCAATTATGGCATTTAGTGGGTTCATTGTTAAAAATCTGCTTGTTGCTCTACGAAATGAAAATTTATTCTTTCAGTTACAAAAACTGAGAAAAAAATTAAAAATTATAAACATTTTTAAAGCTACATTTTCACTTTTTAATAAACACGTTTGTTGCTTAAGTCTTTTGTTATCATTTCAAAGTTATGAAGATATTTGCCTTTTAAAATTCTCTTGATAAATTGTTTTTGGGTATTTTGTCTAAAAATAAATTAAAAATAATACATATTCAATATTGTACTCATAGCGCTGAGTCCAAACAATAAGTGTATATTGTTTTATAACATCTTAAAAAAATATTTTAAGAAAATGTAGAAGAGTACATGTTCGTATGGATAATCGAAACATTTCACATTTTTTCTTCATCAAAAAGGTGTATACTCAATAAATTCCGCGAAACAGAATGAATTTAAAACTACTTTTTCGCAGAATTTTTATCTATTTATACAAAAATAAATGTGTAAAATATTCAATCGTTATAATATATTGATACACTATGTAGTATAATATATATATAAAAAGTAATTATTTAAACTTTAAACATCATTCACATATCATATAAATTAAATAATTTTCGTATCTCGTAAATTTTTTCAATAAAAATTTCGGATCATTAAAATACAATAATGTTTTAATATATAAACTTCGGACTAAGTAGTCTCACGGTAAATAGGAATTCTAAAAATATAAATAAAAAAACCCTTTACAATAACAAAAGTAAAAAAAGAGCATAATTAATGACAACACTCTATCTTATATAGATATATATATATATATATATATGTCTCATTTTTTTCAATTTAAATATACAAAATGTCTATATAAAAAACATTGCTTTAATTGAATGATACTGTACTGTACAATTATAATATTGTAGTATTTAGAATATTTGCATAAGAACTTACTTATTTAATTACTTAGTTGGCCATTAAAGACATGAATCGTTTCTGACCGCGTCGGCTAATCTTCGCTAGACAGTCCGATCAGTGGCTTGCTGTCAGCAGTTGGTAATACCGAGCGATCCCCAATCGTTGGTTACCTTATCCTTCCACCGAAGATGCGGACGTTTTCTACCGCATTATCCACTAGCTGGTATCGAATCGAAAACCTTTTTAGCTCTATCTAATATAGTATTCGCTACCAACCATAGATCTTCCAACAAAGTTTTCTCCTGAATGCTCCTAACGCCTTCTCATCACTGTTGCTCATTGTCTATGCTTCTACACCATACAACAGAACAAGCATGATAAGAGACATGTAGAGCGTGATTTTTGTTTGCATAAGAACGCTTTTTCTTATTAAAAAAGATACCAGTGGAAACTCTATTGCGAGTGTATTGGGATGAATTTTTTACTTAAAGTTTTCATTTTTTCTTTTACATATCATAGCTTTAAATAGCTGTAAGTTATTTGAATTAATACAATATAGAGGGTCCTGATGTTTAATCTCTAAAAGTCTTCGATTAAAACCTTTGTATAATTCCAATAAAGTTTCGTCAGTTTTGGACTATTGTTTAGTTCAAAATGCAAATTTGTTTCATGCTTCATAAAGCATCGTAAATTCTTTTTCTCTGTTATCAATAAGCAGCTATACAGTGTTATCAGCATAATTTACAATTATTAATTTTAGATCGATAGTAAACATTTAGTGCAGGGCCTAAGAATGCTTTCTTGTGGAACAACAGCTTGAATTCTTCTTAGATAAGAGTCTGAGTCTTGAAACAGAACGTAGAAATGAATTGAGAAATCCATTACTCTCATCGAAATGCCCCGTATTGTTGTAGATTTAATCACAGGCTGTTGTAGATTAGGAGACCATGCTTGAAGATTAGATTTTCCTTTCAATTATATTTGCAACAGTTGTGAAAACGACGAGGAAAATGCCTCTCATCTGTTCATATCCAGGACATATGCGGTATCGCCGTACTATTCTAGGGGCTTCCAATTTGAGGATCTTGGGCAACTGCCAGACTTCCTCTTAAACTGCATTATAAGCTTTGTAAAGGTTCTAGGTGGTTTCAAAACTCTAAGTTTAACCAATTCCTTTGAATCGCCGGTACAAACTGACCTAACCTAACTTATTGTGACATGGGGTTTTCAAGCTACTTTTTAATGAAAATGAAAATATACGATATTTAATGCTCAATATTAATTAATGAGCTATTATCAACACCTTCTCACTTAGACTCTGATTGCGTTGGGAGTTTTCATGGACATATGTAGGATTTAGATGGCTAGCACTCCACAGACAGTATATCCCAAAATTTTTTTGTTTTCTTTCTTATTACCTTTTATAGGCACGATATTTTAGATAACAAAGAAACTATGAATTAAATAAAATATTGGTTATGTTAAGGAACCAGTTAAAAGAAGGCTCAAAACCAATCTCCTTATTGATAACCTGTATGCAATATAGAAGCAGTTAAGAATTTCTGACGATGACGGTAACTATGACTTTATTGTTATTATCTTATTATATTACAAATAAAAAATTGAGAAGCACGGCTTGAGTTTCAGAAACATGTCTGTAACATTTCATTCACTAGTTTAAACTTATAACTTTTTGCTTGTTTAGTATTCATTTAATACAACGCATAAATCAATTGTCTCAATTATTTCGATTTCTGTGAATGAAGTTTTCTTTCTACTTTATTATAAAGTTGAGCTATTCTTAAATACTATTTTACTCTAATGTGATGAAAATATTCTTAAGTATTGGAATAATATTACTATAACTATCAAAGCTTTTTCCTTAGGCTATGCCTTAGTGTTATGCCTTTTACTTCCTCACTTATTTTATTGCTTTTCAATGTTTTCAATTATTGAGTAGGCAACCTAAAGAAGAAAATTCTTGCATAATTTAGAACTTTTGAAAAATAATTAAAAATCAATTAAGCAAATTTTTAATTGTTTTCCATTCTACTCTTTAGGTGACTGGTAACTGGTAACTTGTGACTCGTAACTCCGAAGAAGAAAAGAATATCGAAGCTGAATGCAGCTTACAGCCCACCAAACGAATGCATCGAGAGATTCAATGCAACTTCATTTCCAAACGTATAATTTCGTTTAATTTAGATTCGTCAAACTGATTTCCCACAATTAATGTTAAGTTGCGTTATTGTTGTGTTTTCGTTACTGTTTGGAATCGTTTGTGCTACGCATATCCACAATTTGA
Source organism: Teleopsis dalmanni (assembly GCF_002237135.1). Taxonomy (NCBI): domain Eukaryota; kingdom Metazoa; phylum Arthropoda; class Insecta; order Diptera; family Diopsidae; genus Teleopsis; species Teleopsis dalmanni. The sequence goes on along the minus strand of NC_051847.1, from coordinate 234,574,864 downwards.
AGTTTATTGCCTTCACTGTTAACACTGCAAACGTTCGAAACGCGTCAAAATAGTCAAAGAGAATACAAAGGGCACCCAAAGAAAACTCATTTTCAAATACTTTTGATGCGTTACTGACGAATGCTGAAGAAAAACCTGGAAGCGTCAATAGCAGCAAATCTACCAAATCTACCAAATGTACCAAATGCACCAAATGCATCACATACGCTAAATACAGTCAGCAAGCTAAGAATTTTACCTGCGGACTTCGAATGCTTCAAAGATTTCTTAAGATGAAAATGAAACTGTTTTTAAGTGCTGCTGCTCCCAAATGCTTTTACGATTCAATGAGTACACGCGCTTTGGACAAATAAATGAAATTTATAAAAAAAAACAAAAAAACAACAAAAACCTAAAATAGTATAATTTATAACAGACAAACACACACAAACGAACATACATAGAATTTGGTAAACGGGCAGAGTTGTCGGGCAACTCAAGTGTCAGTAGACAGACCGACAGTAGACGTCAAAAAGTACTCGCAGTGTATCTCTTATCTTTGGGATTTCGTTTGAAAAGTTTCGATTCGAGTGCTGTTAACCTTTTCTACAATCTGATTGACCTGCTTTGTGTTGACGTTTCGTAGTCAAAAAGGTTTTCATTTTACTCCTTTTGTAGCCCTTTTCTACTTTTACGACGAACTGCCAGATACTCTTACCTCGCAAGTGAGATTTATACTCATACTCATAGGTTAGGTTAGGCATACGAGATACGAGATACATATTGTATTAATTCATTATTCTCTTTATATGCCATATGAAATATTTATCTATAAAATTATGACTTTAATGCTCTATTTCGTTAGCCTTTGATGTTACTTTCATATAAAAGTTTTATGGCAAAATACACAATTTTAGGAATGCTGTTATATTGACTCAATTTTTTCTTAACTGCAGATGCCATAAAATGCGTTGTTGTTTCATATCGAACGTCTGATTGTCTGGCAGGATTATTTTATGACCCTTTATACCGCATTGTTACACAAATTTACAAGATTTCTTCATCAATATAAAAATGAACAATACGTGCATTTGTAGTTAATTTAATGCAGTTTCACCGCGCATTACCAGTAAATGTTTTATTTTGATACTTTTTTAGTTCAAGTATCAATAAAAATACAAATAAATTTATTTCAATATATAAAGAAGCATTAAACTAATCTCTTTAAGTTGAATAAATGGTTGGGAATTGGGAATGCATTCAAGCAATAAGCAATTTATTGTCTGCTACGAGTATATGCTATATATAATAATATAAACTCTTCAAATAGTTTCGTAGATAAATTATTAAATAGATTAAAATAAAAAGCAATGCAATAACTTTCTTTAATGACTACTCATAAATGAATTATACAAATAACTAACGATAAGATTCTAATAACAAGCAGCTGAGAATAAATGAAAGTAATTATTTTTAATAATCCTAAATTTATTTGTAAATTAGTTAGCTATAAATAAACTATAAATAACTATTATATACTAAATATATATACTCATTATATACTATATATATATATAATATATATATATTATATATATAATATAAATATATATATATATATATATATATATATATATATATATAATATATTATATAATTATATACTAATTATATACTATATATCCCATATAAACGATGTATATAATAATGTATATGTATATATATATATATTGTTTTGGGTCTGCCCTCCCTTTACTATATTCCACATCTAATATAATAATATCTAATTTATATTTCTTTGTTACTCTCTTACACACATGACATGATTAATGGGTTAGTTACAGTAGCTGCTCTATAGCTACTCTCCTCCACTTCTTATTACTTGAACTTTTCCACCGATTTAATATCATATATCTTGAAAGACAACTACAGAGAAAGTCGAATTTATTCTATTAAGTACTTATCGATGAGCACACCGACTAACTCTACAGAAAGTACTTCCAAACACAATTGTTTTATCTGTTAATCAAAGGATGGAAACAATCGATAATTTCTATAAATAGTATAAAGAGATTTTTTCAAACAGTAGTGAACTACAACAACAAAAATTTTATATTTTATATTATTTTAATTAATTGAATTTTTGGCTGACCATACAACCGTTTCGAGTATTGCCAAATACCCATCATCAGTGGTCTTGGAAATAATTCTTGTATTTAATTATTCGTAAATAATTATTTTTCAGACTGCAAGTACCAGGATTCGAACTCGGGTCCTGCCAAATGTGAAACTCAGAATCAGCGCACCTTAACCAACTGATCCAAAGCCGTACTTAACTTTTTTGTTCGCATATTTTTCTAGAGTTTTGTTACTTTTTTTATTAACAATTTTACTTACTGTATTTATATTAGAACGAAATCATAAACTAGCTATAGAATAATTGAATTAATTAATTAATTTTATTTTTAATTGTTGAATTTCAATACTATTCTTTTCGTAGAGGCATTATTTGTTGCATGATTAGTTCTTTCTTATGTATAGAACCTAATCTAGAAACGTGATGCTGGGAAATAGTATAGTATTAAAAATAGTATTTAAAAAAATTGGCAATGTTTCGTCATGGGTTCCTATTCCCTTGTAATCGAAAAGCGCAATGTGAGAAGCACAGTGATTGTCAATCATTCAAATACAGAAAATAGTGTACAGAAATTTAAACAAATTAAATTAAATTAAGTAAATTAATTATCATTAATAATGTTATTTATAATATCTTTGTTCCTATACTAGTGGATAATGGTCATTACATTTGAATATATTTCGAGTTTTACTTCGAAACTGATATCGTTTAGAAAAACACAAATTAGCTTCGTTGTCTTGGTCATTTTGGAAGGATGTATGGTGATGTTATAACGAATAGGTGTATGCAACGGCAAGTAAAACAAGAAAAAATAGAGGAAGACAATTTTTCCGATGGAGTGTTCAAGTTGGGGACGAGTTTACCGCTTCCTATGTAGGAGACTGGATTAGGAATGACTCGGAAAAGGTGCCTGGAGTCTATTGCTGCAGCAGACATAAATCCGATAATGAGTTTCATGTGATTAAAACGGCAGTTGAAGGAAGAAGAAATAAGAGAAGACCATTTTTCTGATAAAGTGAAAAAGTTGAGAGGTACATACCGAGCTCGATGTAAGAGACTGTATAATTCTGCGATAATTAGTTTTTTATGAAGTGAGCAAGCTAAAAAAATACTAACCGCGCTTGATATATGAGATTAGATAAGGCATGCCATTACAAAAACACTTGGTATATACTGACATAATAGATTAAAATCTTATCATAAAAAGTTATGGTCAAATAATGTATTAAAATAACGAGCTTGTTTTGAAAATTTCTTTAGTCTTCCGATAGCAGTTCTGAAAATTCTTTGCCGTTCCAGTAAAAGTTTTAATAAGAAATATTTTAGTAAATCCAATAAAAAAAGTATATTCGGTTTTTCGCTTTCACGCAATAGTATCAGATAAAAGCATGCAGAGAGATATGTATGTGTGTATGATTTGTATGATATAAAACAAATAAATGAAAGTAAATATATTACTATTATTTATATCTAATAATTATATGTAATAATTATAAGCAATTAATTATAACATATTTTTATTTGTTGATTATGAAAATATTCTATACCGTTTTTGTGTTAATATATATTTTAAGTGAAATAAATAAATGGAAGTGGCGATATAATTATTATTTATATGTAATAACTATATGCAATAAATCTTATATTATTCTTATTTGTTGATTATGAATATATAAAAATGTTGTGTTCAGCTGGGCTAATGTATTTCTTGTATAATTAAAATATACAGATTAATAAAGCACTTATCTGCTTGTTTAACGACCTTCTCAAGTAGAAAAACGAAATTCTTTTTAATTATTTTAATTACACTTAATTATACAGCAATATAGAAAAATTCATTTCTATAAATAAAAAGAAATTAAAATATCTTATTCCATATATAAAAACATTATAATTGGCGCCAAGCAGCTTGTGACATTTGATGTAAATCAACTCGTTGATCCATTATTCATTGGACAAGAGCAAAATGTGTTATCGCTGCAATTAATTGAATTCAAAGAGCAACATTGCTACATTACATCGTCTAACATAACAAAAAACAACTAATAACTCAATAAGAAAAGCGTATCTTATAATGATATTAAGTCTAATGGTATATCTTATAATATAACCTACATCTCACAACTACAATTATTTCAAATAAATATCTGCAATTTAACAGACTCAATACTCAATCGTATTTCATTGCCATGGAGCAATGTGAAGCTTAGCAAAATCCACGTCAACTAAAATCGCAAACAGATTTAGTGTAGGTGTGAAGTAATTGCAGTACAATTATAAAATATTTTTAAAAGTAGTATAAGTAAAATCTGTTTATTATAAGTATATAGAAAACCATAGTTTGTGACTAAAAAATATTTTTATTTTTTTCAAAATAAAATCGTAATTATAAAAATATCTTTTTTTGACATTCTTATTGGCTTTGTCTCACAAAATTCATTAAAATTTCTAACTTTCATAACAATTTATACACTTCTCAATCAATAGGTTCTTTTTTCTTCATATTTTCTTATATAAATAACCTTTGTTTTGTGTTTTAGTAAAATTTTATTAGTCTTCTCAAATTCTATTCTTCTGCTTTTCAACCTGATTGAAAAAATATTTTTTTTCCAATTTTTTTAAATTTTTTTTAAATTTTTTCTAATTTTTTTTCAAATTTTTTTATTTAATTTTTGTTAGAAATATTCTTACGGTGTATTTTATAGGTTTCTCTATTATTTCCATTAGTTTTTACTGTTTTTGGTTGTGTTATTGTCATTTCAGTGATCTTATCTTCCACAGAGCGAACAACGATACCGGTTTCATTGACATTTGTACCATAAACACAGATACAAGACAGCACACAAGTGCGCCTATGCACAACTATTTGTGGCGAGTGTACGCGCTTAAGAGGCCTCCATTATGCCATCGCGTATAGATTTCAATCTTGATTGGATGTGATACTTTCAGTTTTTGAGTGATTTCGTTAATATGTTTGATGGATGCGTGTCTCAATTCAACTGGTAAACTGTCATTGTGACTGTCAATTTGTGTTAATGTCACTACATTTAATGTTTAATTGTATGCTTTGTCTACCTAAGCAACTTAATTAAGTATAATTTGAAATTCGGTAAAATGTGGTGAGCATTAAATTTTAGTACCTAACAAATTAATTGAAGATAACGTTGAGGAATTTTAAATCTAATAAAAAAGTACGATAACAACAATTTGTGATTTTTCATCACAAATCAAACTTTATCTTCCTTTCAGTTTTCCTTTTTAATTAAAATACAAACTACAATTATTACTTAATATTACATTAATTTCATTTTGCAATCCAAATTAGATAAAAGTTATCTATGCTTTCATAAATATTATAATAACCTTCACATAGTTTGTGTTTTATTCTGTATCTGCTAATCATAAATTAAATCTTTTCTTATGAATCTAACAATAATTTATACAAATTTAATCTAATGAAAATAACAATTGATTTATAGCTTTCTAAATCATTATGGTAAATATAGAGTTAAGACTCTATTAGAATATATGAATCACACACGTACGTGCAGCCCCCTCCCAAACTAAATGATTCGATAAAATAGGAGAGGGGGCGCGAAAATATAAATGTGATAGGTATTTATTATAGCATTAAGAAGTTTCATTAGGTGTAACATTTTTATTATATTTATTATGACATTTAAAAGGAGGCTCCATTATGTAGAAACTAGTGAAATACTCTCAAGACATCAAGCACGTACCTTTAGCTCATCATGACCGCTATTTACGGAAATAGAAGAAGGAAGCGCGAAAATGAATATGATTGATATAAATTATATGGCATTATAGAGGGGGAACTATCAGGTACGAAGTAGTGAAATTGTTTTGAGATATCAAGTACGTACCTGTAATCCATCATGACCATTCCATCCCCAAATTAACGTCAGCAGGTAGGAAGTAGTGAAATTGTTTAAGTCACCGCAAGTTGCCACTATTTGTGTATAAAATATAATACATACATATCAAGTTTAAATATGATACATATATGCATATATCTATTTCATTGTTGACTACTAATTGACTACTACTAATCAGAATTTTTTTTCTTACTAAAATATGATAACGAGAACACTATCCCCCCTCTCTTTAATTTCTGTCTACCGGCTTCCTGGTAGACATGTCACTTTCTTCAAACATATTAATGGATTAAAAATGAAATCAAGTTTTCTTACCTACACTTGTTATGAGAACTTGTGAAGTTCAAGAAAAAAATAACTTACTATACTATAGAAATTCGTATGACATATATATAAGACTATTTCACTACTCCTACCAGATGCGCCCATGAAACTCTCCTCTACAGAACCTCGTTAATTTTTTGCAGTGTGTGAAAAAAATCGAAGACCTTGTTGTGACCTCTACGTTTGTTAAAAAATCACAGAATAAATATAAATTATGAAAAAAAAAATAAAACATGAAACCGAAAGTTTTTAAAATCAATTCTTCAAAATATATAGAATATAGATTTTTGAAATAGATCCGAATTTGTCCGATTCGGACAAAATCGAAAATCCCCATTCATGTATTACGGGATGAGAAAAATAAATGTAGATTATTAAAAAATGTTAAGAAAGAGGAATGCAGCTAAAAGACACCCAATATATTTTATTCAAAGGATGTTTTAATTAAGTTTTGGTTAAAATTGAAGTGACAATTATGTGATTATCATTGTCGCTATTATATGAGAGAAATGTATTGATTCAAAGCGTTGTAGCATCGCGAGATAGTTTCTTGGTCCAAACGACAAATATATTTGAATTCAACATACAATTTTTGAAATATAATTTGACATCATTCGCGACACTATACAACATCACAATTAACTATACAGAATAATACATATAAGGTCTGTAAGACTATTGTCATTTTGTTGTGACGTGGTATAAATCAAATTGTAGAATAGACAGACCGTTGATGTAGTAAATAACCGCATAAAATTCATTGGAATGAAGTCACATCAGCTTGCCAAAATGGAATGAGTTAGTCATGGAAGCTTAAAAAGAAAATAGTAGAAGAATTAAGGATCTTTTATACAGTTGAGGTGGATTGAATGGACACAAGTATTTTTCTGAAGGATACAAATGCAAATATATTTTTATAAATGTATATTATTTTAATTTCTGAAAGCTAATACGTGTTTTTGTTTAATGAGGTTAGCAAAAGCAATCGAATTGTTAGAATATCGCAAAAGATATCTTAGAAGGCTTAATTTAATTAAGTTGGAATCAGTCAGTATAATTTGGCGATAAGCGGTAGACGCATAGATCAAAGCTAAGAATGTGTTTTGTATATCAAAGCTGTCTTTAATTGCATTAAAAGGCCTAGCCTTTTGGTAAATTGGAACTAGTAAACACGAATACATACATTGTGACCGAAAAGCTTTCGGAAATTCTCATTTAAAATTCGCGCGCTGTATATTTTTCGATATTTTAAGTTTATGTAGTTTGCAGCACTGTCTTAATTACTATGCCAAAAAGAGCGCATCGTCGGACAGTTCGTTTACGGCAGCTGTTGAAACCAGTTCACCTCAGTAGTGCGTTGCGAAAAAAACAATGGAAAAAAATATTGAACAAAGAGTTTGCATCAAATTTTGTTTTTCGAACGAAATTTCGTGTGCAGAATCGTTGCGAATGCTACAAAAGGCTTATGGGGAATCAGTTTTATCGAAAACTCAAGTTTATGAGTGGTACAAAGCCTTTCAGGACTGTCGTACGACCGTCGAAGACATGCCGCGTTCTGGACGACCTTCGACCTCTACCACCGACGAAAACATTGAAAAGGCAAAGGAAATCGTGTTCAAAAATCCTCATGTGAGTGTTAGAGAGATAGCACGAGAGCTAGGCATCGGTCGTGAGATGGCTCGTTTGATTTTGGTGGACAATTTGTGTATGCGACGTGTCAACGCCCGGCTTGTTCCGATTCACCTCAATTTGTTCAACATTATCAACGATTTTAAGGCCAAACATTCAATAAATACCATCGAACAGCCACCGTATTCACCTGATCTTGCACCGTGTGACTTTTTCCTGTTTCCCAACCTCAAATTACCACTCAGAGGAACGCGTTTTGAATCCATAGAAGACGTAAAACAGAATTCGCAGAGGGAACTCAAAGCCATACCGGAAAGCGCCTATAAAAAGTTTTGATGATTGGAAGAAACGTGGCATTTGTGTATCGCTTCTAATGAGCATATTTTGAAGGAGATAAAATAAATATTGATGAAGATTAAGAATTTTGCGTTTTATTTAAAATTTCCGGAAACCTTTCGGTCACAATGTATATAACATATACTGTGTTAAAAATATTCAGAATTTGTCATTTAAAAAACGCAATATAAAAGGTAGTTGTAACAATAATCCGCCCTAAGAAAGAAGTCCAGTTAGCTTAGAAATGTTGGCGATATTTATAAAAACAATTAATATATACAATAAATTAAAACTAAAAATTCAACTAAATGCTTTATCTGTCGCTTATACAAGCCTTTAACAGAATTTGCAATATTTAATTTTTTTTTATTATTTTTCAAAAGTCATGACCCTCACATAAAGATCCTTCACATTTTCTTCTTCTTCTTGATGTTAAGAACGTGAAATGCTAAAGTTAACAAAAAATATATTTAAAGCACCAAAAATGATATTAAAAAAAGTCTGAACTTTTGTAGTTCGACATATTTTTGCTCAGGTCTAACTTAAATTAGATTCTTTCCTTATTTAATTTTTTTATATTTTCTTGAAACATAAAAACATTTTCATATGAAGAGAAGAGAAAGCCATACTCAAATTTTTTAGGTACATCATTGCAGCCTTAAACTAAAGGGCAATGAATATATTTTTCATGGGAAATGTTGTAAACATATTAATAAACACTTTAATGAAGTAACTTGAAGTATTTTCATTGCTCCAACAAAAGGATGGGTATTAATTGAGAAGGATGTTAAAATTAATGAGCAATGAAGACTAAGTTGCATTGAATATAGTTAAGATAAAGTTAAAGAAAGGAAAAGAAAAATTTAAGATACCAAACTTCGAATAAGAAATATAAATCATAAAAATTATTATCAATAAACCCTAAAAACCCTAGCCGTTATATGAATGGCTAAATCGTGTGAATCACATTGGAATATGTCGAATAAATGAATTATCTTGAAATGCACTATTGTTTTAATAAAATTATAGAAGCTTCTTCTCTGTTGTCTCGTTATTTGTTCTCTTTTTTGCGATCGATCTTACACGATAAAAATTGATGTGAGTCCCACATTTGTAACAAGATTGCCGAATAAATAAAATTTAAAAAAAAATTCGGTTCTGTACCAAAAAAAAGACCCAAACTAATTAAAATCAACACTTCAAAACACATAAAAAATGAATTTTGGCAATCTGTCCGTAGAGAATAAAACCGAAAACCCCAGTTTAGTAGGTATAAGAGAGAAAAGAAATTTTGAAATTTATAATTTTTAAATATACGTTATTCTAAACCATAAAAAAACCTTCATGAATTAAAAAATTGACTCAAACTGTTATATGGATCCGCAAAGAATATATTCGATTCCAGCGCTGAAGTACAAGTCACAAACAAAGTAAATAAGAACATAAGTCATTTAATATAATCTGTGTGATAAGTTTCATATAAGTCGTAGTTATAAGTCTTTAAATATTCAATCAAAATACGAGAGGGTAACTAAATTGTATAGATGTCCAAATTAGTATAAGTTCTTTGGGAAAAAAAATAATATTTTGGAGAATGAAATAGTAGGGGCACCGTTAAGAGAGATGACTGTCCAGATGTAACAACGCACAAAAGAAATTTATTTTAAATGAAATTTCTGTCATCAGAATAGATTAAGAACTTTTCTCTAGATTAAGATCTCGACTTTCTTCACAAAACTTTAAATAGCTTTGTGTAATTAAAAGTGAATTTGAAAAAATAAGAGTATTCTGGCCGCTGTACCGGCTGTTGGGCAATTTCACAACATATTACACGATAATAGTATTAATAAAAATAATAAGAGAAGTAACTATCTGCATTTTCTGCAGCCTACTGATAACAGGTAGAAGTCACTAAAAACATGTACATCCTGATCTATCTGATCTCCATATAATAAGACCATGCCCAAAGAACTGATTAAGAGGATCTGAATCCATATTGCCAAACTAATTGCGGTTATATTAGGTCACTGCTGTATACCATCCACTCACAATAGTTAGTCTTTTCTGCAATGCAAAACTAGCCGATATTAAGGTACCTTTAATTAAAATCCGATACTTTTCATTAAGTTCATGTAAAAGATTCAATTTTATTCAGACCAGATTGGGTAAAGATAATACAGTAACTGTTTTAGTACTCAAAGCGATAATATATAGAGATTACTTATAGAGATTATAGAGATAGAGATTAGATTATATGTATTAAAGGTGCAGGTGTATCTCCACTCATATAAAGAAAATTAAAGTTCTTAACTCGCGGTATCTTGATACAGATCTGACTAAACCGCTTAAATTGACTTCATACGAATGAATTTTCGATATGTTGGGATTAAATCATGAGGTTAAATCCATTACGTCGGATAGTAACTTAATTACTTATTTGGAGCGCTCGATAACATTTGCTCCTGAACATGTAGATGATATTTCACGGTTTATATATTTTTTCAATTTAATTCACACAGTTTTGAATGCTATATTGACAATATTAACTGTTTTGATTACTAATATTCTATTTAATATCATTATTAAACTTTATATGCATATGTCAGAGATTATCTTCAAATGAATTAGAATAATAATTATATATAATAATATTAAATAAAATATTATATAAAATATAAAATTTTCAATCAACAGTATTTTACTCTGTTACTTTACAATAGAGTAAAATATTAAAATTTAAATTTTTAACTAAAAGTTTTAAAATCGAAATAGGTAAATACTAGTAGTAATAAAAAATAACGAATTGTACTGTAAGTAATTATATGAAAAGATAATCATAATACATATATAAATATATACATAAATTATATATTATATATATCTATATTTTGTGTGCAAAACATGAAAGAGAAAAAGTGAAAATCTTGTAATAATAAAAATTAATTGATTGTACTTTACATGAAAAAAATTAATAAATATACAAAAATTTATAGTTATATAATATATTATATGTAAAAAAAATTTGATTTTGGGAAATATTTTATATTGGCTATTGTTTTAATAATATATTATTTATTTCATTAATGCATCATAAATTTCCTCACCCATAATATTTTAACAGAAAAATGTTATGTTGCACATTAAACAACAACAACAACGACAACAAAAACAAGTCTATAACAGTATCACTTACTTGGTTTTTAGTGTTACGTTGATTCCAGCACAAGCATTCAAAGTAGGCATTATTGATGTTGTGTAGTTTATAAACATTTTTTCACATATAATTCATTTTATTAATTTTATTATTAAACCCATATAAAATTATTATATTATTTTAATATTTAGGTATTGCAAAAATATTATTATATAGTTTCACATAAGTAATAAATAGCAAACTCATTTAGTGCAAAAATTTTAATAAACATATTTTTATTGTACCAATTTATATACTCCTCACATATTATTTACTAAATTTATACAAACACTAAATATTCTTATAAACATTTATTGTTAAAAAAATACTCTTTATTTCAACTGACTTTCACTTCACTAAATTTTTGTATTGTTAATATTATTAAACTACAATATTAAGATTTTAATTATTTTTAATTTTTCATTTTTTAATTATAGTCGTTTAATAACTATTACGTTCTATAATACTTGCATGATTGGATAATTTTTGTCAATTACATTATATTATATTTATATATTTCATTATATTATATTTATATTATATTATATATATAAATATTATATTATATTATATTTGTCTAATAACGGTATTAATTAGGAAATATTTCAACTTTTTAAAGCACTTGTTTATCACTTACTGAATTTTTAATTGAAAGACGCTTTATCACTCAATTAAGGCTTATGATAAATAAAGCACTAAGTAATATAAGAACAAAATGAAATTAAAACACTGTTTTGATATTTAATTGTTTTTGTAAAATGCAATATGTGAGTTCTCTTTCAACAGTACCTCTATACAATAAAACAATTAAATAGTTGTTTTTGTTTTTTTTTCTGAGAGAAATAGAAATAAAATGGAACGTGAATAATAATAAGTAAGTTTTTATCAAATACTGATTACAACAAAAACATTGCGTTGTTAGCAGTTATTGTTTTCGTTTATATGCAACTCCTTGAAATTCACTCTCTAAAAGATGTGAAAATTGCCTGAAATTGAGAAAAAAGTCATTTAAATGATAAAAGCTTCATTACTTTAATTGAATTAATATTAATTTTAATATTATTATTCCAACATATATTTATAATTTTTGATAAGTAATAATAAAATCAATATTAATTATAACATCATGCAAATGATAACATATCATAAATCAACATCATTAATTATTACATATGTATATAAATATAACCACATTATATTATAAACCACTGCGTTATAAACAATATAATATATATATTATATACCACATATATATATCACACCGTTAATGATCAGATTTTTATTTAACAAAAATTTTTTTAGACAAAATGATTTATATGCAATTAAATAAATTTTATTTCATTATATTATCTCTTAAATTTACTTTTTAATATTAAAAAACCAAAAAATGTATTAAATTAGGCTGAACAAAATTATTTGCATTTCATATGAAAAAATTTAAAAACAAATTTAAAAAAAATATTTACGGTGACAATTAATATATAATGGTCAAGCTATTTGCATGATGAGCGAGCCACATATGCAGATCATAACCCGTATATTTCAGATCATTATTATACTAGAAGCTTAACGTGGTTGGTAAACTTAAGATTTTGGCACTTTCTTTAACATTTCTTTCGGCATAATGCCATCAATGAATTCCAATACGTTAACACCTGCAGCGGACATGCACTTCCATATAAGCAGCATGTTTCACAGAGAGAGCAGAATAATTTTTTTTTGCAGTTCTGTGTTCACTTTTCTTAATGATCTAAAATTTTTTTTCACTCGAGAAAAGTATATTGTTTCAAAAGTTCTGATGGTTAACCTGCAAAATAAATAGTTTTCGTCTAGTAACACACCGACTCTAATTGGTTTCATGCAGTATACTCCTGACTATTATGCGATGATTATCCTTGCCATACTCTCGCTTCAGCGGCGATCTGGGTTGAAGAGATTTATGGGTTGTCCTTCACTTTTCTTATTATTTTTTTTTGAGTTTACGGTTGCTCAAAGTTTTAGGGCAGTCTGTGTGGTTTGCATAATGTTACCCTCTTGGAACTCTGCACAATGCTCTAATTGATGTAGTGGCTTCTGTCCATCATTTTCTTAATATTTGCAATTGATTTGCCTTAATTGTGCAAATACAGAATTATTTTCCGATGAGATTAGGCGGTTTCTTTATGTTTACTGCACATTTTGTTCAAAATGCATTAAGTTTGTTAATATTTAAGGTATTATGACATTTTAAGGTAGAATCTAAGCCATCACGTCATTTATAATGTAGAAATAACAGGTCCTTTCCAGGTGAAAGTTGTCAGATGGATGAAATTATGTCAAAATAAATTCATTAGAACCTATGTTAGCCAATGATTTTGTTCAGCCTAATTTAGTATTTTTTTTTCATTTTTTGATTTTAAAAAATTAAATTTAAGAGATAATATAATAAAATAAATTTAATTGCAAATTAATTATTTTGTCTATTAGAAAATATTTGTTGTTTAAAAATCGCATCATTAACGGTTTAAAAACAGTGCTGAAGTTCAATATGTAGTGTACTGTATATATGTTTTAAATATAAAAATGAATTAATTTTAATACTTGCAGAAATATGTTAAGACCTGCTTCTACATACACACATTGATATACATAATTAAAAAAATAAATATACAAATATTTTAATAAATAATAAACATTTTAAATAAATATTTAACATACAAACTGGGCTTAGTAAGCAATAATATTTGCTGTAAATCATTTCAACGTCATAACAAAAACAACAACAGGAGCAAATTCTGACATACAGTCAATAACAGCCATAAAAACATTTTGGTGATATTATTTATTTATTTTTGTTTTTGTGGAAGCGTTTTCCTCCTTTAAGCACTAATGTTATTCATTATCTAATTGTTTTTTAACAGCATGTTAAACGACATTTAAGCACGACAATAACATTATGTTCAATAATATGTTAAACAATATTTTAAATTATATGTAGAAATGTTTCTACGTATGAAGAAAGAAATTTAATTTGCACGAAGCGGCTAAATGGCTAGAACAAGCTGATTAATATTGAATTCAGACATATATCAGATATTTTATTACTAAAAATCTTAATTGCAATAAATTTTAATCAATTATAATTTTATTTAATTATAATTGTCTAACAAAAAGCGTAAGAATAAATTTACTAATATTATTTTATAAATGTAGAATATATTAATATTTAATACTTCTTCTTATTTGCTTGACGAAACTTTAGCTACTGCCGAAACCACTTTTACTTAATAGAGTCTTGTGACCATATGGATGATACACTGTAACAAGTGTTTTATTGAATAAATATAATAAGTTGTTTAAATGATACTAGTTTGAAATCATTTAGTACAGAATTATAGCTGGAAAACATGCTTGTCTTCCTGATGGTACAAATATTGGATTTTTTTTTAAGAGAGTGCAGTTCAGAATTAGTGTAAGCATCTGATGTGCTTTTGCACACTTTTGCACACTTTCGATCCTTAAATCTTTCTGTATATCTTCATTTCTAATATACCATGATGCTCTGAGCATACGTTTTTATACATTATATCGACAAGTTTAAAGTTATGTATTGGAGGATGCAGCAGCATTGTCATAAAAGACGCAACCATTAAGTAGTTTAAATCTGATTGTTTGCTTATGAAGCAGAGTTTTACTTTTTACACTCAATTTTTCTTGTGTTAACAGTTTTGAGTATTCAGTGTAATGTTACAAGCTAATTTTTTGACCTTTATATTACTGGATATTACTGGAATATAATTTCTTACTTTAATGATTAGCCCAGTATGCCACACTATGCCAGTAGATCTCACTTCACTGAAAGATTTTCTTTTAGTTTGAGAAAAACTTTTTAAATTAGAAATCAGTGACAAGGTTTCTTGGAATTCGAACTGCACCGAGTGAATATATTGCAGTTATTATGTCTTTAATTCTTCAAATAACTGATAACGAAAGTATTTTCAAACAGTCGTTATTGAATCCATCTAGTCCAAGGGCTCATTTTCTTAAATTACAAACTAAATGCTAATTTTTTTTTATTTATTGAAGATAAGGTTCATGCTATTTGTATGATTTTTTTATAACATTATAATCTACTATTTAAGAAACAGCCAAAAGTTGTGCAGTATCCAGACATGGTCTGGAAAGTATCAAAATTCATAATTGTAAGTAACTAAGCTAATGTCGATACTAACGGTACACTGGTATACTGAACGGCAGAGAGCCAGGCTGGACCTGCCTTGCCGAATACCTTATAATATATGTCTATAT
This sequence comes from Teleopsis dalmanni, assembly GCF_002237135.1. NCBI lineage: Eukaryota > Metazoa > Arthropoda > Insecta > Diptera > Diopsidae > Teleopsis > Teleopsis dalmanni. The sequence continues at coordinate 234,559,083 of NC_051847.1, read as the reverse complement.
ATGTGATTCTTTAGCGAGTTTTAAGAGATAGTTAACTTTGGCATCAGTTTCTTAAATCCTTAAGAATTGTTGGTTCCAAAGAACTATACCCGAGTTGTTGGAAGAAGTGGACAAAGAAGAAGCTGCAATGTTGCATTTAATTTAACTGTGAATTAGAATTTTAATTTGTCACAATAGATAAAGTATAAAGATACCGACAATATACTGATGACATGGGCTTATACCCACCTATTTTAATAAATTATTATGGGCCACGATCGTACAGAGCTAAAGTTTTTTTTTAATTTAAGGAGCGACTGGAAGTCTTGGCAGAGCATGATGATTAATGACATTTACTTAACTCTTTCTTTTGACATGATCACCGACTGTTTTTATAAATTATTGGGGATCTTGATTAAAAAAATAACCAAAAAGAACATAAGATATGCACTTGATTATTTTTCTCATGCAAACTCTCTTCTAGACTCAATAAGTTGGATTAAGATAATGAATTCCATTTTTATACAATATTATGATAATTTTGCAATTTCTAAAATTGTGAAACCATAATTTAAGCCTTCATAGGTATCGAATCATCTTTCCCTCAATTAAATTTTAATAAATGTATAAAATTAACTAATCCCATGTTGGATTATAAAATCCATTTTTTTGTTTTTGCTCCTGCAGCAATTAAATTATGCAACTTCAAAACTTTGCACTTCGATGATTTTTTCAGCTACTGAAATTATACAAATTTCTAGACATCTACCTTACCTATCCACCTATCTGCCTACCGACCATACCCCTTGTTTTATGCTTTGTTGCGCTCACATTTCCACGGGCATGTAAGATGTGTATCGGTGATATTATACACCTAACTACATGGCGGTATCAAAACATTGCATCAGTGAGTTTAGTTTGTCGTGTGGAAATTTGTTGGTTCGCTGCTGTAATTTTGCTTGCGAATTGATCGAATCACATAAAAAACGTTGTTGAGCAATTAATTAAGCAATTAAACATTTTGCGCTGTATGTCGCTCTGCGATGTATTGCAATGGCTTAATGGTAGCAGCTAGCAAAGGCAACAACAACAATAACAACAACAGCAATGGCAACAGCAATGGCAAGATTATAAAACGGATAAATGCAGCATGAAAAAGGAAACATTAAGATAAGCCATTAAGTTAATCTACACTCATACACAAAGTGTAAAATGTGCAATAAACGTCAATATGTGCTAAACAAAAGACTTAAGCAACAAACTCGGCTTTGCTTTACTACTTGCAGATATGCAAAGCAATTTTCATGCCCAATTCAGTTTACAATGACGGTCTCCTACATTTTGGTTCTTTTTTTTTGTTTTATTTTAAGTTTTTTGTCTGCTTTTTGTTTTTGTTTTTTGTTTGCTTGAACTTACACAAGCACACAAAGTTGCCAACAACTACGCCAATCAGTCTTCATCAGGTCCGCTCTTACGTTTTTTAGCCCACCCCTTTTTTTATGCTGTTCACACAACAATGTCAATTGTTTTATACCACATGGTGAAGAAAAAACGTACAAAAATAAAAAATGAAAAAAAAAACCAAACTTCTTACTACAACAAAGACAGAAAGAAAGCAAAAAAAATACGTTATAAGAAACAAAATGTCTTCTGCAAAAACTGAAAGTCATTAAGAAAACAAACCGACCTTAACAGAATCAATCCCCTGCCGTAGCGCTTTTGCGACGCACGATTGTCAAATAGACCAATCAGAGAACACAGCAGCAGCACGTAATTTGGCTCATTATCATCAGCGGCGTTAGCGACGTTAGCGGCGACTCAGCCATGACTGGCAGCTGTCGACTTGTGAGTCGTCGTCGTCGTAGTTGAGAATTCTTTGGTAGCGAATAATTTGGCCTTTTTGTTGTAATTGGCTGTGTTAGGCTGTCAGCGCCATGTTATGTAATTTGCATTGTTGTTCTTTTTTTTTTATTATAGTCAATTCAAGTGCTATTATTATTCATGTTGTTGTTGTTGTTGCTGCTGTTGTAGTTCTTGACTTGTGCTTGACTCTGAACTCAATGAAGATTGGTTGGGAATTTTATGCTGAAACCAGAAAAGTGAGACTTAGCCAAAATTATTTAGTTTTTTTGTTGTAAATTTAAAAGCTTGAGAACATTTTGGTTTGTAAGTAACAAAAATAAAAAAACAAACCATATAACAATACTGGAAAGCACTTATGTCAGTTGTTTTTTCGTCTCAAAAATTGATCAACTTCAGGAAGTTAGAATACGATCAAACAGATTTTTATGTAACAGTAAAAAATTTTATATACTAAATACAAATGACACCTTATTCAGATAACTATAAGATATAGTCACATATCGACATATGTCACAACATAGCTATCACGATGTTTCATATGTATATGGAACTCTTAACCCATTACAACACCACAAATAAATTACTTATTAAACTACTATTTAAGTAACAAAATCTTATTCAGTAAGGCTACTAACTAAAGCTTTTTTTACTATACATAATATACATAAAAAGCATTTATTTCGTAAATATTGTATATTCAGAAAAAAAGAGCTATAAACAATAATGATTTGCAACAATAAAATTGCATTAATTAATTAAAATTAATCTTTCAGGTAACCACACCATACTATCAATAATTCGGGTAAAGCAAGATACTCATCATCAATGTTCTTTGAAAAGTTTCAATGTAACCTCCGCATAATCCGGGCCTTTTGAAGTTATGACTACCATTTGTTTCGGTAACTACAAAACACTTTTATTCCTTAAAATTGGGCTATAGCATTGTGCACTAACGGTTTCAGAGTTATAAGTATATAATACCCGTTTGGTCCCACCGAACAAAAAGCATGGTTTCTTTGCCGAAGCAATGCACTCTTAGTGTCAATGGAAAAACACGGTTTTTTCCGTTTCGTGTTTTCAAAACAAATGCATTTTTTGTCACTCTACACAATTCGATTGAAGAATGATATTATTTCGTAATGTTTACTGTCTTTCAAATCAGATACACATCAGTTCCCAGATGTAACGAAATAGTCAGATAAGAAAACTGACGTTATAAACCATATCTAACACAATTTCATTCTGGTCATGGAAGGGAAGGGAATACCTTTTCCGTATTGACAAAACCATTGATCTCAAATGCATATACGGAAATGCAGACGAAGACAACGCTGAACACACCATCTTCCACCATCAACGCTGAACACACGATCTTCCAATGCATCGATGAAATACCGAATAAAAATCACTTGAAACAGTAGTCAGTGAAATAAACGTAGAAGATATCACAATGAACATGATGCTATCTGAAGAGAACTTGACCGTAATCTTCAAATGCAACCGATGAAACACCGAAAAAACAATGAAACAATAGTCATTAAGAAAAACCTTGAAGATATCACAACAAAGATGTTGCTATCTGAAGAAAATCGGATCGCCATAGACCGATTATTAATTTTGAAGCAGAGATAAACAAATAAACTTAAGTGAGGACACAGGTTAAGGATGAAAATTATTATTACACAGTGATCCTACTTTGAAGTATTACCAATAAAGTTCCAGGATAGAAACGGCCTGGCATACGAAGATGATTGCTTTCAGTCCTTCGAAATCGTCCATTATTGGGACTCGTGCCACTATTGGGACGGCATACAGACGATGCGTTAGGCATTTTTAAATTTTCTGTTTACACAAAACAAAAAGAAAACTGTTTTTCCCATAGATATCACGACTATGTCATAGATATTTTTATCGATGGAGTCTGTTCATCATATGTTCTAAACAGCAAACAATGACTGTCAACTGCCTTCATCTTTAGATAAAACAAGAAAAGCAATGCGTGCCGCAAATGTTCTTTTTCAGCACAAAATTCGACAAGACCACTAAATAATTAAATAAAGACGCTAGTTTTTGGCGGACTTATAAGTTTATACTTTAATATCAAATTAACAAAATGATATATGTGTCAGATTAATATATTGGGTATTTTTCGCTGGCGCCATCTTTTAGTTAAGCGGGAAAAACGTGTGCATACACCTGTTAAGTATAACCTCCGCTCGTAGTTTTCAAAATTTTCCTGTAGTTTTATATTACACAGATCGATGAAATGTTCTATTAATGGAAGGAATCAAATAGGTTTCAGCATCATTAGAAAGGGCGAACCAATTTTAGGGAAGATTATTTTGAGAATTGAACATCAAAAAATTAGTTAAAAATGTTTATCTCTATGTGGAACGTCAAATTGTTTGACAACTCTCCATATGATTTCTTTAATAAATATATTCTGATCGTTATATACCGTAAATAATTAAAAAAAAACAATAAAGTTAAATATCAAATGTCTAAAAAACATTTATATTAAATCAATTATCAATTCAAATATCATTAAATTAAAAATCAACTTCATAACTTCCAACTGAGTTCGTTCGTAGTTCCGAGGTGTGCTTAACCAAATCTTATCCAGGCGATATTCATAAATATATGTCAATAAATAATTTACAATGGTTTTCCCTAAAAACATAAATAAAATATCAATTCTTCGAGTGAATTTTTAAATAGCTCAGAAATGCGGGGGCTAATTTTACGTCGACGGCATCGGAGTACGTATTCATAATCTAAAGAACATTTATATTCAATTTTAATTAATATTCGTTGGCTCAGAGGCAATTACGTGAATTCATTCGAACTCAGTTTGAGTGCACTTTAAAAATGAATTTAATTACGACCTCAATTGTTCGCAGTACCAGTGCCTTGGAATAGGTGTGGAGCTGAAAAATATCAAGCGATAGATAAACAACTTCTGCAGTTACATCGATTGTTTGAACTTAGATTTTTATATTTAATTATATGAACGCCTATTGACTGCTCTCAGTTTCAACACGATTTATAAAACATAAAACTCTTGAAAAAGTCAATAAAACGCCATAACCATAAATGCCATACATAATTCGATATTTTTATGATGATTATAAAAAAATAAGCTTTCCAACGAATCGCATTAATGCACTTATATGCGACACATTGCTTCCAGAAGGCGTATTAAGTGATTTTTAACACTTAGCAGGACATACCAACCTTCTGTTTAACTCAATAGGAGTTTTCAGCTATAAAGATTTAAAGTGACCAATATTATTTACTGGGTTCAAACTATCTTAATGGCCACATCCACACCAAAGGCGTTGGTTTTTATTTGCTAAAAAAAAATTTCAGTAGGACTTAATTGGCGCCATACTATGACTAGAGGTCAAGTAAGTGGTAATTAGAAAATAAATAGAAGGGGTTTGCAAATCCGTTTGGAAAAGCGTTACAAAAATCATAAAATAACACATATATTGATAAGAACGAAATAATTGAAAATGTTTTTTCTAAGATTGCACTTAACGACATTTCGCAAAATTTTATTTAGATATTCTCAATGTTAAAACGGTTTAAATTCATACCAGACTTAATTAGCTTGTTAAGAAGTGGTTCCACTTTAAAACAATAGCTTCTCTGTCTACCAGAAAACTGAAACTATTAGTGATTTATTGAGTTCTTTATAACATTAGAATTCAGTTACGTTTTCACTAGTCTCTAGGTATGGTGTTTACCACTTTTACTTTATAACCTATAATCGTTATAACCAATAATCTACTCTGATTGTGTCAAAGATTTAAAAATTTTGATTTTGACTGTATTCTAGATTTTCAGGACATATTTCTATACTGGCGTTACAACTGATCTAAATACTAACTAGAAAAAATACTTTTACTAAGTACTAAATAAAAACTTGTTTTTATTATGAGCTTTGAATGAGCACCCAGTAACCATAGCAATATATTGTGTTACCATGTTTCCACTGGTCTCATTTAGGCAGTTTTGCTCATTAAGGCTACTAATGGTATTTTACCATACAAAGTGCTTTCATATAAATGAGCTAATTATGTATAAATTAACTGATTTAAGGTGGAAAATGTCGAATGCAACGTTTAAAAATAAATTTCGTATTTTAAATCATATATTTTATGTACATATTAAATGTAAACAAACACAGTGTTTTAATTGTATAATTTAACATATGCTTATGCCAATGGAAAGGACCAAATCATAATTTCATCAACATTAGTAGTTT
>NC_051847.1:234547834-234552871 GCF_002237135.1 Teleopsis dalmanni | reverse complement strand
CGATTGATTCCTTCCTTTGGTTAACACATAAAACAGTTGTGTTTGGAAGTACTTTCTGTAGAGTCAGTCGGTGTGCTCATCGATAAGTACTTAATAGAATAAATTCGACTTTCTCTGTAGATGTCTTCCAAGATATATGACATTAAATCTGTGGAAAAGTTCATGTAATGAGAAGTGGAGGAGAGTAGCTATAGAACAGCTACTGTAACTAACCCAGTAATCATGTCATGTGTGTAAGAGAGTAACAAAGAAATATAAATTAGATATTAAGTGGAATGTATATATATATATATATATATATATATATATTATATAATTACATATACATAAATTATTATATACATCGTATATATGGTATATATTTAGTATATAATAGTTATTTATAGTTTATTTATAGCTAACTAATTTACAAATAAATTTAGGATTATTAAAAATAATTACTTTCATTTATTCTCAGCTGCTTGTTATTAGAATCTTATCGTTAGTTATTTGTATAATTCATTTATGAGTAGTCATTAAAGAAAGTTATTGCATTGCTTTTTATTTTAATCTATTTAATAATTTATCTACGAAACTATTTGAAGAGTTTATATTATTATATATAGCATATACTCGTAGCAGACAATAAATTGCTTATTGCTTGAATGCATTCCCAATTCCCAACCATTTATTCAACTTAAAGAGATTAGTTTAATGCTTCTTTATATATTGAAATAAATTTATTTGTATTTTTATTGATACTTGAACTAAAAAAGTATCAAAATAAAACATTTACTGGTAATGCGCGGTGAAACTGCATTAAATTAACTACAAATGCACGTATTGTTCATTTTTATATTGATGAAGAAATCTTGTAAATTTGTGTAACAATGCGGTATAAAGGGTCATAAAATAATCCTGCCAGACAATCAGACGTTCGATATGAAACAACAACGCATTTTATGGCATCTGCAGTTAAGAAAAAATTGAGTCAATATAACAGCATTCCTAAAATTGTGTATTTTGCCATAAAACTTTTATATGAAAGTAACATCAAAGGCTAACGAAATAGAGCATTAAAGTCATAATTTTATAGATAAATATTTCATATGGCATATAAAGAGAATAATGAATTAATACAATATGTATCTCGTATCTCGTATGCCTAACCTAACCTATGAGTATGAGTATAAATCTCACTTGCGAGGTAAGAGTATCTGGCAGTTCGTCGTAAAAGTAGAAAAGGGCTACAAAAGGAGTAAAATGAAAACCTTTTTGACTACGAAACGTCAACACAAAGCAGGTCAATCAGATTGTAGAAAAGGTTAACAGCACTCGAATCGAAACTTTTCAAACGAAATCCCAAAGATAAGAGATACACTGCGAGTACTTTTTGACGTCTACTGTCGGTCTGTCTACTGACACTTGAGTTGCCCGACAACTCTGCCCGTTTACCAAATTCTATGTATGTTCGTTTGTGTGTGTTTGTCTGTTATAAATTATACTATTTTAGGTTTTTGTTGTTTTTTTGTTTTTTTTTTATAAATTTCATTTATTTGTCCAAAGCGCGTGTACTCATTGAATCGTAAAAGCATTTGGGAGCAGCAGCACTTAAAAACAGTTTCATTTTCATCTTAAGAAATCTTTGAAGCATTCGAAGTCCGCAGGTAAAATTCTTAGCTTGCTGACTGTATTTAGCGTATGTGATGCATTTGGTGCATTTGGTACATTTGGTAGATTTGGTAGATTTGCTGCTATTGACGCTTCCAGGTTTTTCTTCAGCATTCGTCAGTAACGCATCAAAAGTATTTGAAAATGAGTTTTCTTTGGGTGCCCTTTGTATTCTCTTTGACTATTTTGACGCGTTTCGAACGTTTGCAGTGTTAACAGTGAAGGCAATAAACTTCAAATTGTGGATATGCGTAGCACAAACGATTCCAAACAGTAACGAAAACACAACAATAACGCAACTTAACATTAATTGTGGGAAATCAGTTTGACGAATCTAAATTAAACGAAATTATACGTTTGGAAATGAAGTTGCATTGAATCTCTCGATGCATTCGTTTGGTGGGCTGTAAGCTGCATTCAGCTTCGATATTCTTTTCTTCTTCGGAGTTACGAGTCACAAGTTACCAGTTACCAGTCACCTAAAGAGTAGAATGGAAAACAATTAAAAATTTGCTTAATTGATTTTTAATTATTTTTCAAAAGTTCTAAATTATGCAAGAATTTTCTTCTTTAGGTTGCCTACTCAATAATTGAAAACATTGAAAAGCAATAAAATAAGTGAGGAAGTAAAAGGCATAACACTAAGGCATAGCCTAAGGAAAAAGCTTTGATAGTTATAGTAATATTATTCCAATACTTAAGAATATTTTCATCACATTAGAGTAAAATAGTATTTAAGAATAGCTCAACTTTATAATAAAGTAGAAAGAAAACTTCATTCACAGAAATCGAAATAATTGAGACAATTGATTTATGCGTTGTATTAAATGAATACTAAACAAGCAAAAAGTTATAAGTTTAAACTAGTGAATGAAATGTTACAGACATGTTTCTGAAACTCAAGCCGTGCTTCTCAATTTTTTATTTGTAATATAATAAGATAATAACAATAAAGTCATAGTTACCGTCATCGTCAGAAATTCTTAACTGCTTCTATATTGCATACAGGTTATCAATAAGGAGATTGGTTTTGAGCCTTCTTTTAACTGGTTCCTTAACATAACCAATATTTTATTTAATTCATAGTTTCTTTGTTATCTAAAATATCGTGCCTATAAAAGGTAATAAGAAAGAAAACAAAAAAATTTTGGGATATACTGTCTGTGGAGTGCTAGCCATCTAAATCCTACATATGTCCATGAAAACTCCCAACGCAATCAGAGTCTAAGTGAGAAGGTGTTGATAATAGCTCATTAATTAATATTGAGCATTAAATATCGTATATTTTCATTTTCATTAAAAAGTAGCTTGAAAACCCCATGTCACAATAAGTTAGGTTAGGTCAGTTTGTACCGGCGATTCAAAGGAATTGGTTAAACTTAGAGTTTTGAAACCACCTAGAACCTTTACAAAGCTTATAATGCAGTTTAAGAGGAAGTCTGGCAGTTGCCCAAGATCCTCAAATTGGAAGCCCCTAGAATAGTACGGCGATACCGCATATGTCCTGGATATGAACAGATGAGAGGCATTTTCCTCGTCGTTTTCACAACTGTTGCAAATATAATTGAAAGGAAAATCTAATCTTCAAGCATGGTCTCCTAATCTACAACAGCCTGTGATTAAATCTACAACAATACGGGGCATTTCGATGAGAGTAATGGATTTCTCAATTCATTTCTACGTTCTGTTTCAAGACTCAGACTCTTATCTAAGAAGAATTCAAGCTGTTGTTCCACAAGAAAGCATTCTTAGGCCCTGCACTAAATGTTTACTATCGATCTAAAATTAATAATTGTAAATTATGCTGATAACACTGTATAGCTGCTTATTGATAACAGAGAAAAAGAATTTACGATGCTTTATGAAGCATGAAACAAATTTGCATTTTGAACTAAACAATAGTCCAAAACTGACGAAACTTTATTGGAATTATACAAAGGTTTTAATCGAAGACTTTTAGAGATTAAACATCAGGACCCTCTATATTGTATTAATTCAAATAACTTACAGCTATTTAAAGCTATGATATGTAAAAGAAAAAATGAAAACTTTAAGTAAAAAATTCATCCCAATACACTCGCAATAGAGTTTCCACTGGTATCTTTTTTAATAAGAAAAAGCGTTCTTATGCAAACAAAAATCACGCTCTACATGTCTCTTATCATGCTTGTTCTGTTGTATGGTGTAGAAGCATAGACAATGAGCAACAGTGATGAGAAGGCGTTAGGAGCATTCAGGAGAAAACTTTGTTGGAAGATCTATGGTTGGTAGCGAATACTATATTAGATAGAGCTAAAAAGGTTTTCGATTCGATACCAGCTAGTGGATAATGCGGTAGAAAACGTCCGCATCTTCGGTGGAAGGATAAGGTAACCAACGATTGGGGATCGCTCGGTATTACCAACTGCTGACAGCAAGCCACTGATCGGACTGTCTAGCGAAGATTAGCCGACGCGGTCAGAAACGATTCATGTCTTTAATGGCCAACTAAGTAATTAAATAAGTAAGTTCTTATGCAAATATTCTAAATACTACAATATTATAATTGTACAGTACAGTATCATTCAATTAAAGCAATGTTTTTTATATAGACATTTTGTATATTTAAATTGAAAAAAATGAGACATATATATATATATATATATATCTATATAAGATAGAGTGTTGTCATTAATTATGCTCTTTTTTTACTTTTGTTATTGTAAAGGGTTTTTTTATTTATATTTTTAGAATTCCTATTTACCGTGAGACTACTTAGTCCGAAGTTTATATATTAAAACATTATTGTATTTTAATGATCCGAAATTTTTATTGAAAAAATTTACGAGATACGAAAATTATTTAATTTATATGATATGTGAATGATGTTTAAAGTTTAAATAATTACTTTTTATATATATATTATACTACATAGTGTATCAATATATTATAACGATTGAATATTTTACACATTTATTTTTGTATAAATAGATAAAAATTCTGCGAAAAAGTAGTTTTAAATTCATTCTGTTTCGCGGAATTTATTGAGTATACACCTTTTTGATGAAGAAAAAATGTGAAATGTTTCGATTATCCATACGAACATGTACTCTTCTACATTTTCTTAAAATATTTTTTTAAGATGTTATAAAACAATATACACTTATTGTTTGGACTCAGCGCTATGAGTACAATATTGAATATGTATTATTTTTAATTTATTTTTAGACAAAATACCCAAAAACAATTTATCAAGAGAATTTTAAAAGGCAAATATCTTCATAACTTTGAAATGATAACAAAAGACTTAAGCAACAAACGTGTTTATTAAAAAGTGAAAATGTAGCTTTAAAAATGTTTATAATTTTTAATTTTTTTCTCAGTTTTTGTAACTGAAAGAATAAATTT
>NC_051847.1:234533889-234547734 GCF_002237135.1 Teleopsis dalmanni | reverse complement strand
ATTTTTAAGGTCAATGGCATATTCCTAGGGCGTGCGCTCATTAAAAATCGTATTTTAGTTTTTCTGGACCACCCTATTGGTACACCCTTTCTTGCTATATGGTACAAATTTGAGCGCCATCTGTCAATTTGTTTGTTTACAGCAGCTGATAATGTGAGACTACCTCAAGTGCATTTAGCAATTTTTACTATGGAAAATTCTTGTTGTACGCGATTTTTTGACCAAACACGGCACCACTGTCATCGCTCATGCACCATATTCGCCAAATCTGGATCCGTGCGATTTTTTCCTGTTCCCAAAACTCAAATTGCCCCTTCATGGTAAGCGTTTTAAGTCAATTACATCGGTAAAAGAGAATTCGCTGAAGGAACTAAAAACCATACCTTCACGGGCCTACGAAAAGTGTATGGAAGATTGGGTAAGCGTTGGCATATGTGTTACGCTTCAGAAGGAGCATATTTTGAAGGAGATAAAATAAATTTGGAATAAAATTTAAATTTGTATGTTTTCTTTACAAAATCCGAGTACTTTTTGAGCAGAAGGTACTCCATACCCAATATTTACTTAGTTTATAAGGGATGTTAGTGATGCATGTAAATCGCAGAGTAGAATATATCTTGAAACCTTTTATTACTTAATGCTAGTTTCCTATTTATAATAGGAGCGTTGTTTATTGTGGAATATTTTTGCAAAGAAAGAATAATATTTTTTTTGTCTGTATATTCGAATATCTATTCTGAAAATATTTATATCTCTTTTATAATAAAATTAATCAATCTTGGTTTAACTTTATTTTCTATGCAATTTTCATACTTTTCTCTTTCATTAAGATACTTAATAATAGAATTGGTAGTTTCATACGAACAATTTATTTAAATATAACTGATGGTTCCCCTTATATATTCGTAAATATTTGTATTTGTTAATATATGATCATTGAATTCAGTTATATTCTTATTAGTGTAGATATTTTAAACATCTCTTTAATATCTATTAAAACCCACAACCTGATGATTATTTAAGGTGCAAAAAGATGGAATTGCATGTCAATCTACTTTCAGTCACATTTTATGTATAAATATTGAACATATAGTTCTACAATAGACAACTACACACTTGATCTTATATACTAAAACAGGTAACAATAATAAAAAGTTAAGAGCATAAACTTGCTATGAAATAGCACTTTTTATTTTGTATTATGTGTGAAAGCCGGTGTTAGTTATCAAAGAAATAAATCAGTTCAGATGTAAAATGAAAGATGGAATAAACTTAATATTATATAGACATTTAATTTTATTAAATTAAAGTTATGTCGGTAAAACCATTTCACTGTAAATTTTGTTTTTAAATATTGTATGTAAGATTTTTACCCTAGTAGTACTCGTATTTTAGTAGGTGTTTCTTTTCAGTAACTGGTTTCGTTTTCCATGCATATGCCCTGAACTTTACTATTAAATGATAATGATAAGAATTTAGCAAAACAATTGTTAAGGTAGAAATTAAGTAATAAATAAATTATTTCGCATTGTTAAATTGTGTCATTCAATTTATATTTTAAGCAATTTAGCAATTGTGAAATAATTTATTTTGAATATTTATGTTAAGCTGAGGCAACAACTTAACTGGAGCAACGGTGAAATATGCAACGTTGCATTTTGCATTATTAACAATGTTCCAATTAATTCGTTGCTGAGGTATTATTATTATTAATAAAATTATTGCACAAAAATTGTATAAAAGAAATTGAAACAATAAAGAAAGTAATCAATCAATAAAATCTATTCTTTGATTCTCGTCAAACCTAATTCTGCTTTATATAGAGTAAGTTTCAAGTGCTTACTCTATAACCAATAAGCAATATTCAATAAGTTAAAGTGCTTATTGAATATTATAAGGATTAAGGTATTTTAAATATACATAAATTTTGGTGACCCCGACGTGATCGACGTAGATCAAGGACGTAAATCAAGGACGTGACCAAAGATCACGATCACATACTACTTCATTAAGGCGTCGAAGCAAGAGCACAACAGTGTGAGCTTCAAGCAGATAAAAGGCAAAAGCACAACAAGTGTGAGCTTTCAATAAAACAGCAAGAGCACAACAGTGTGAGCTGCGAACACATTACAAGCACCAAGGTACCTGATTTGCTGGAAACAAATATGGAAACTTTTGAGGGGTTAATTCTCGAACAGCAACAACTGGGTCAATTAATCCAGAAATTGATTTCGAATTTCAAAAAGGATCCAAAAGAAAGGAAATTGAATAAAGCTTACTTTGAAGAACGTAAAAGGCGTTTAACTAATATATGGTCTGAATTTGAAGAAAATGACAACCGTATCAGGGAGTTGTCAGATGTCGAAACCACTCATGAATATTTTACTAATGAGGATTATTTAAAAACTAAAGACTTAGCAGAATGCTACATTGCTCGATTCACTCAGCAACTACAGGAGTTCAGTGATGAAGCAAATCCCAGCAAGAAGTCGCAAGTATCTAAACAAACAGAAATTTCATGTCTCATTAACAAGCAAATGGGAATGAAAATATCATTAAAACGACTATTGGAGAAGGTCCAAGGAGATTTGGGATCAAACACGTTTACTGCGTTGGAAATATACAAAATAAAAATCAACAAGTTGTGGCAAGATATTGAGGAACTCAATTTTAATATATGGGAAATCGCTAGTGACCCACTATCAATTGGTTACAATATAGACGATTATCAACAATTAGAGGAATTAATACAACAAACTTTGATTTCAATTTCTGAGTTGATAACAACAAAACAACCACATGTAGTTACAACAGAGGTAACTAACAATCCAATCCAATTACCGAAGGTGTCTATACCGCGATTTGACGGAGATTATCTTAAATGGACACAATTTTATGATATGTTCTCTCAAATGGTAGACAACCAATCACTACCCAAAGTACAAAAGATGTGGTTTTTAAAAAATAATTTATCAGGAGAAGCAGAGAGGCTCATCAGACATCTGCCAACTACCAATGATAGTTACGACGTAGCATGGAAGATACTTCAGGAGAGATACAGGAATAAGAGGATATTAACAACCATGTTAATACAACGGCTGCTCGGACAACCTCAATGCTCTGGCACTGCAATGTCTCTAAAGTCACTACATGATGTCATACATGAATGTTTGTTGGCATTAAATAACTTAAATGTTCAAACAGTGAAACTCATTTTGTGGAAAACTTGAAACGTACTAAAGAAGGCAGATTTATTGTGAAATTGCCACTTATTGACAGTGTATCAACATTAGGATCCTCTAGTGAAATTGCACAACGCAGATTTTTCTCTCTTGAACGACGGCTGTCAAAAAATGAAGCTTTAAGGGCACAATACGTGCAGTTTATGACTGAGTATAAAGATCTCGGTCACATGGAAGAAATTCAACCTGATGACATCATGGCCTCACATTATTTCATTCCTCATCATTGCGTGATAAAACCAGATAGCACCACGACAAAATTACGTGTTGTGTTTAATGCATCTAGTAAAACTTCATCAGGTCGATCATTAAATGACATTATGCATACTGGTCCTGTGGTACAGAGCGATCTATTCTCAATATTATTACGATTCAGAATTCCAAGATACGCTTTCACAACGGACATTGAGAAAATGTATAGGCAAATACTTATTCACCCAGAAGATCAAATGCTACAATTAATCATTTGGAGAAATAATCCACAAGAGCCGCTACGATTTTATAAACTAAAAACTGTGACATATGGGACTCGATCAGCTCCATACTTAGCTACCAAATGTTTACAAACTTTAGCTAGAGAAAGTTCTGGTACTTATCCATTTGGAGCAGAGACCCTAAGAAGAGATTTCTATGTCGATGATGGATTATGTGGTTCTAACAGTCTGATAGAGGCTAAGGTGATTCAAGAACAACTAATTAACATTTTGAAATCATATGGTTTTAAGCCAAGAAAATGGTAATTGTGGGTGATTAACCCACAATTACTACAAAACATTTCACCACATGATCAAGAAGTCTGTTGGGATATTTCTACTTGTTCATTCAAAACAGCTAAGACTTTGGGAATGATTTGGACACCACAGCTTGATAATTTGTGCATAACAACAAGTATAACACCATGTACAACTTTTACTAAGCGTTCAGTAGCTTCAGACTTAGCAAGAGCTTATGACCCATTGGGATTGGTAGCACCAATCATAGTCACAGCAAAAATATTTGTTCAACGAATTTGGGAATTAAAGACAACCTGGGATGATCCGTTACCTCATGAATATGAAGCCGAATGGGTTAAGTTTCGGTCAAGACTGCAAGAAATTAATAATATGATCATTCCGAGACATGTTTTTAACCACGAAATTCCATTAGATATTCAATTACATTGTTTTGTAGATGCATCTGAAAAGGCATATGGAGCAGCAATCTATGTAAGAGCAATTCTAAAAACAGGTACAATCATAGTACGGCTACTTTGCTCAAAATCAAGAGTAGCGCCATTAAAAAGCCAAACAATTCCACGATTAGAATTGTGTGCAGCACTTCTGGGAGCCCAACTGTTAGCGAAGGTTAAACAAGATCTTGCATACGATAACCACAAATCCTTTTTATGGACAGACTCACAAGTTGTATTATACTGGATCAACTCTAACTCAAATATTTTTCAAACATTTGTAGCACATAGAGTAGCACGAATTCATGAAATATCTAATGCAAGCCAATGGCGTCATGTAAGGTCCAAATTAAATCCAGCAGATCACCTATCAAGGGGTTTACAACCTACGGAATTACATTCCAGTCACATGTGGTTTTTTGGACCACTGTTTTTATATGGAAGCGAATCATCATGGCCAGGTCCAATTGCTCAGGAACATCTTATAACTGATCATTCTGAAACCAAAAGGAGGGCGCTTGAAATGCAATGCTCAACACAACCTTCAATCGTAACTTCAGCAATCACCAGCATTACTGAAGATTTCATCTATAAGATCAATTATAGAAACTCGTTTGCAAGATTGCAACGAATCATTGCGTACGCACTACGATTTGTAAAATACTCCAAAGGCAAAGACAACAGGCACACTACCTCTTTAATATTAAGTCCAGACGAGTTGAACTCATCATTACAAGTAATCATACGTATAATACAACAAAGCGATTTCAGGGAAGAATTGCAGCAATTACACTCAAATGGAACAGTGCACAAAACTAGTTCTCTCTCTAGTTTAAGTCCATTCTTAGATAGTAACGGAATTCTAAGAGTCGGAGGTCGACTTTCATCATCACTTATAGCTTATGATACCAAACATCCAATGGTATTGCCATATAATGATCCAATTGTGAAAAGTGTTTTCGTTGATGTTCATAGAAAAAACATGCATTGTGGTGCACAAGCATTATTGTCACAAATCCGACTTCAATTTTGGCCCATCAAGGGAAAGATAATGGCTCGATCAACGGTTCAACATTGTGTCCGCTGCACAAGAAGCAGACCAACAACATTTCAACAAATAATGGGTCAGCTACCACCAGCTAGAGTTCAACCTTCAAGGCCATTCTACAATGCAGGAGTAGATTTTTGTGGACCATTTTGGGTTCACTACAAAATCAGAGGAAAAAGACCACACAAGGTTTATGTAGCAGTGTTTTGTTGCTTTGCCACAAAAGCAGTCCATTTAGAAGTGGTGAGCGACTTAACTTCTGATGCATTTATTGGTGCACTGAAGAGGTTCATAGCTCGACGAGGACATTGCAAAACGCTGCATTGTGACAATGCTACAAATTTTGTTGGTGCGAACAATAAATTAAATGAACTATCCGAACTGCTACGTAAAACTTCTGTTCAAAATAAAATAGTTCAAACATGCAGTGATAAATTAATCACATTTAAATTCATTCCACCTCGAACTCCACATTTCGGCGGTCTTTGGGAGGCAGCTGTTAAATCAGCTAAATATCATTTAGTTCGAAGTACATCAACAGCTTCATTAACCTATGAAGAGTTGGAAACGATCATTGTGGAAATTGAAGCAATATTGAACTCAAGACCATTAACACCAATGTCATCAGATCCAAACGATCTTGCCGCATTGACACCAGGTCACTTCCTTATTGGTGAACCACTCACTGCACCTATAGACACCAATGTTCATGGGACAAATCACAACCTACTTACCAGGTGGAAATTGGTTTCTCATTTGAGACTGGAATTTTGGAAAAGATGGAACGCTGAGTACTTAACAGAACTACAACAGCGACATAAATGGAAGGTTCCTGTTAACAATGTCAAAGAAAACACGATGGTCATAATTAAAGAAGACAATACAGCACCACTCAACTGGCCCTTAGGTCGGGTTACGAAAGTGTTTCGAGGCGATGATGGCATGGTACGAGTAGTGGAAGTGAAGACAGTTGCAGGAATTTGTAAACGGCCTATTCATCGGCTTGCTCCACTGTTTCGAGAAGATGAAGAGAAAGACGAAAAACGAAAACATCATTCAAACATAAGCCAGGAAGATACTTTGGTAGTTCCATCAAAGAAAATAAAGTTGCCCCAACAAACAACATTATTCGCAATCATTCTCACACTATTCTTTCTGCCAATTATATTGGGCAATCCTGTAACCACAACACAGCTTAATTCAAGTATTGGTCTCTACTTCGAAAATATGGGCACTGTTCAGATGGTAACAGGTGAATGGAAAATGGTTGTTTATTATGAATTAGCTCCGGTACAGACCCAATATAACACATTCGTTAATGGAATTTCTGCACTAGATAAATTGTGCATCAAACTACAGCAGGGTTCGGCTTGTCACACGCTCGTAGGTACGTTTGAGCATACAAGAGATGATATCCTACAGGAGAAGATTTTATTAAACAACAGACGAGACAAACGAGGAGCCATAAACCTCGTTGGAAATGTGGCAAAGGCTTTATTTGGGGTTCTGGACTCAAATTACGCAGAGGATATGTCACAAACAATAAATCAGCTAAAGGAAGATGATAACCACCTAGCTAGATTGCTGCAGAATCAAACCTCCATAATAGATTCAACATTAAATATACTTAAACGTGATGAAGAAACTGTTAATAGTCAACTTGGTCAACTTCAAGATCAAATTAGCCAAGTACTAAATCGAATCGACAATGAAACCGAACAAATTAAAATTACGCAGATATTCATATCAATTGCAATACAATTGACACTGATGGGTGCTAATTTGCAAAGAATACAAGCGGAAATTATAAATGTTTTAATTGACTCTCATCACGGAAAAATAAGTCCTCTATTGTTATCACCTCAACAACTAAAAAATGAGATTAAGCATATAAGAAGTCATATTCCGCCATCTCGACGATTTCCGGTTAATCAAGATGATTTAGTTCAACTCTACAGAATAATGGAAATATCTGGAGCAGTAACTAAGGAACAAATCATATTTGTTATTAAGGTACCACTTATAGATTCCTATGACATGGAACTATTCAGAATATTACCTATACCAACAGTTATAAACAACACCATTTTAACAATCAAAAGTGATGTCTCGTTTATAGCAGTAAACACATTTCGAGATCAATACATTCCCCTGCGAGAAAATGAGCTAGATAATTGTCAAATTCCGAACAAGGCGGTGTATATTTGTTCTAGAAAGCATATAAAACTAGGCAGATACTCAGAAACTCATACGTGTGAGATAGAATTATTTAATAATCGAACCACAACAAGCTGCAGATTAACACAGTTATCCAATAAGATGGTTTGGACGAAAATGGAACAAACAAATCAATGGATATATGCTACAGTGAATAGAACTGAGATGTCATCTGTTTGCGGAACACAATTAAATCAAGTCACAATAGAAGGATCGGGCATTCTAACATTACGACCAGAATGTACAATAAGAAACAATCTAGCTACAATTCAAGGTCATTACTCGTTGCCATCTGTAGTTCATTCATCATTTGTTCATGTAGAACAGCTTGCATCCATAACTACACCAAATGAAATAAAAACAATCATCAACAAGGCTGACGATCATCTTGAGACACAACTGAAAGAACTATCCATGTTACATCAAAGGTTAAAGGCTATGGATAAGTTTTCAGTTAAGGCCGAACCAGTTTCTCAACCACACCATATAATTAGTTACGTGGGAACTATTTTACTGCTGACATTGTGTTGCACTTACATAATATACAAATCTATGAAGAAGTGTAAACAAACCCGACGAAAAGATGATTCACCTCAATCTGAGTCCACAGCATATCCACAACCTACCCCAAGACGGCAACAGCTCGTTGTGGAAGTATAAGTAGTTGAGTTATTATTATACCACTCAACGGAGGGGAGAATGTTAAGGTAGAAATTAAGTAATAAATAAATTATTTCACATTGTTAAATTGTGTCATTCAATTTATATTTTAAGCAATTTAGCAATTGTGAAATAATTTATTTTGAATATTTATGTTAAGCTGAGGCAACAATTTAACTGGAGCAACGGTGAAATATGCAACGTTGCATTTTGCATTATTAACAGTGTTCCAATTGATTTGTTGCTGAGGTATAATTATTATTAATAAAATTATTGCACAAAAATTGTATAAAAGAAATTGAAACAATAAAGAAAGTAATCAATCAATAAAAACTATTCTTTGATTCTCGTCGAAAACCTAATTCTGCTTTATATAGAGTAAGTTTAAAGTGCTTAATCTATAACCAATAAGCAATATTCAATAAGTTAAAGTGCTTATTGAATATTATAAGGATTAAGGTATTTTAAATATACAATAATCATAAATTCCTTTAACTCTGTTAGAGGTATTTGTTACTGTTATGTATTGAGTAAATAGGTAATATTAATATTAAATAAATTATGAAATTTGATGATATAATACAATGTTGAACGATATTTTTTGAAAAACATATATATTCCATAATATTTTGGTATTCAAATTGTTAAAATGGGTAGCATGATTTTGCAAAATTAACAAAAATATTTTGCACACAAAAAACAAATCTTCTTTCGCAAACTGCATAACATATGCAATCATTTAATGTATTATTCATTATATATTTTAAAATACTTAGAAGTAGGTTAACAAAAACTACTTTTCAAACATAATCATAAATTCCTTTAACTCTGTTAGAGGTATTTGTTACTGTTATATACTGAATATATATGGTAGGTAATATTAATATTAAATAAATTATGAAATTTGATGAAATAATACAATGTTGAACGATATTTTTTGAAAAACATATATATTCCATAATATTTTGGTATTCAAATTGTAAAAAATGGGTAGAAAGATTCTGCAAAATTAGTAAAAAAATTTTGCATACAAAAAATAAATCTTCTTTCGCGAACTGCATAACATATGCAATCATTTAATATATTATTCGTTATATATTTTAAAATACTAAGAAGTAGGTTAACAAAAACTGCTTTTCAAGCATAATCATAAATTCCTTTAACTCTGTTAGAGGTATTTGTTACTGTTATATACTGAATGTATATGATAGGTAATATTAATACTTAATAAATTATGAAATTTGATGAAATAATACAATGTTGAAGGATGTTTTTTGAAAAACATATATATTCCATAATATTTTGGTATTTAAATTGTAAAAAATGGGTAGCACGATTTAACAAAATTAACAAAAATAATTTGCATACAAAAAACAAATCTTCCTTTGCAAACTGTATAACATATGCAATCATTTAATATATTATTCATTATATATTTAAAAATACTAAGAGGTAGTACAAAGTTGCACTGTTACTTCTCAAATTATTTATATTTTTCTAATAAGAATTGATGAAAAATTTACTGAAGTCGAGTACCAAATAAAAAAGTTGACAAAAACTACTTTTGAAGCATAATCATAAATTCCTTTAACTCTGTTAGATGTATTTGATACTGTTATATATTGAGTATATATGGTAGCTAATATTAATATTTAATAAATTATGAAATTTGATGAAATAATACAATGTTGAACGATATTTTTTAAAAAACCTGTATATTCCATAATATTTTGGTATTCAAATTGTTAAAATGGGTAGCACGATTTCGCAAAATTAACAAAAATATTTTGCATACAAAAAATAAATCTTCTTTCGCAAACTGCATAACATATGCAATCATTAAATGTATTATTCATTATATATTTTAAAATACTAAGAAGTAGGTTAACAAAAACTACTTTTCAAGCATAATCATAAATTCCTTTAACTCTGTTAGAGGTATTTGTTACTGTTATATACTGAATATATATGGCAGGTGATATTAATATTAAATAAATTATGAAATTTGATGAAATAATACAATGTTGAACGATATTTTTTGAAAAACATATATATTCCATAATATTTTGGTATTCAAATTGTAAAAAATGGGTAGAAAGATTTTGCAAAATTAGTAAAAAAATTTTGCATACAAAAAATAAATCTTCTTTCGCGAACTGCATAACATATGCAATCATTTAATATATTATTCGTTATATATTTTAAAATACTAAGAAGTAGGTTAACAAAAACTGCTTTTCAAGCATAATCATAAATTCCTTTAACTCTGTTAGAGGTATTTGTTACTGTTATATACTGAATATATATGATAGGTAATATTAATATTTAATAAATTATGAAATTTGATGAAATAATACAATGTTGAACGATATTTTTTGAAAAACATATATATTCCATAATATTTTGGTATTCAAATTGTATAAAATGGGTAGCACGATTTGGCAAAATTAACAAAAATATTTTGCATACAAAAAACAAATCTTCCTTTGCAAACTGTGAAACATATGCAATCATTTAATATATTATTCATTATATATTTAAAAATACTATGAGGTAGTACAATGTTGCACTGTTATTTCTCAAATTATTTACATTTTTCTAATATGAATTGATGAAAAAGTTACTGAAATCGTGTACCAAATAAAAAAGTTTACATACACTACTTTTGAAGCATAATCATAAATTCCTTTAACTCTATTAGAGGTATTTGTTACTGTTATGTATTGAGTAAATAGGTAATATTAATATTAAATAAATTATGAAATTTGATGAAATAATACAATGTTGAACGATATTTTTTGAAAAACATATATATTCCATAATATTTTGGTATTCAAATTGTAAAAAATGGGTAGCACAATTTTGCAAAATCAACAAAAATAGTTTGCATACAAAAAATAAATCTTCTTTCGCGAACTGCATAACATATGCAATCATTTAATATATTATTCATTATATATTTTAAAATACTAAGAAGTAGGTTAACAAAAACTGCTTTTCAAGCATAATCATAAATTCCTTTAACTCTGTTAGAGGTATTTGTTACTGTTATGTATTTAGTGAATAGGTAATATTAATATTAAATAAATTATGAAATTTGATGAAATAATACAATGTTGAACGATATTTTTTAAAAAACATATATATTCTATAATATTTTGGTATTCAAATTGTAAAAAATGGGAAGAAAGATTTTACAAAATTAACAAAAAAATTTTGCATACAAAAAATAAATCTTCTTTCGAGAACTGCATAACATATGCAATCATTTAATGTATTATTCATTATATATTTTAAAATACTAAGAAGTAGGTTAACAAAAACTGCTTTTCAAGCATAATCATAAATTCCTTTAACTCTGTTAGAGGTATTTGTTACTGTTATATACTGAATATATATGATAGGTAATATTAATATTTAATAAATTATGAAATTTGATGAAATAATACAATGTTGAAGGATATTTTTTGAAAAACCTGTATATTCCATAATATTTTGGTATTCAAATTGTTAAAATGGGTAGCATGATTTTGCAAAATTAACAAAAATATTTTGCACACAAAAAATAAATCTTCTTTCGCAAACTGCATAACATATGCAATCATTAAATGTATTATTCATTATATATTTTAAAATACTAAGAAGTAGGTTAACAAAAACTACTTTTCAAGCATAATCATAAATTCCTTTAACTCTGTTAGAGGTATTTGTTACTGTTATATACTGAATATATATGGTAGGTAATATTAATATTAAATAAATTATGAAATTTGATGAAATAATACAATGTTGATCGATATTTTTTGAAAAACATATATATTCCATAATATTTTGGTATTCAAATTGTAAAAAATGGGTAGAAAGATTCTGCAAAATTAGTAAAAAAATTTTGCATACAAAAAATAAATCTTCTTTCGCGAACTGCATAACATATGCAATCATTTAATATATTATTCATTATATATTTTAAAATACTAAGAAGTAGGTTAACAAAAACTGCTTTTCAAGCATAATCATAAATTCCTTTAACTCTGTTAGAGGTATTTGTTACTGTTATATACTGAATGTATATGAAAGGTAATATTAATACTTAATAAATTATGAAATTTGATGAAATAATACAATGTTGAAGGATGTTTTTTGAAAAACATATATATTCCATAATATTTTGGTATTCAAATTGTAAAAAATGGGTAGCACGATTTAACAAAATTAACAAAAATAATTTGCATACAAAAAACAAATCTTCCTTTGCAAACTGTATAACATATGCAATCATTTAATATATTATTCATTATATATTTAAAAATACTAAGAGGTAGTACAAAGTTGCACTGTTACTTCTCAAATTATTTATATTTTTCTAATAAGAATTGATGAAAAATTTACTGAAGTCGAGTACCAAATAAAAAAGTTGACAAAAACTACTTTTCAAGCATAATCATAAATTCCTTTAACTCTGTTAGAGGTATTTGTTACTGTTATATACTGAATATATATGGTAGGTAATATTAATATTAAATAAATTATGAAATTTGATGAAATAATACAATGTTGAACGATATTTTTTGAGAAACATATATATTCCATAATATTTTGGTATTCAAATTGTAAAATATGGGTAGCACGATTTTGCAAAATTAGTAAAAAAATTTTGCATACAAAAAACAAATCTTCTTTTGCAAACTGTATCACAGGTGCAATCATTTAATATATATATAAAAATACTAAGAAATAGTACAATGTTGCATTGTTATTTTTCAAATTATTTATATTTTTCTAATATGAATTGATGAAAAATTCACTGAAATCAAGTACCAAATAAAAAAGTTGACAAAAACTACTTTTGAAGCATAGTCATAAGTTCCTTTAACTCTGTTAGAGGTCTTTGTTACTGTTATATATTGAGTATATATGGTAGGTAATATTAATATTTTATAAATTATGGAACTTGAT
Organism: Teleopsis dalmanni; assembly: GCF_002237135.1. Lineage (NCBI taxonomy): Eukaryota > Metazoa > Arthropoda > Insecta > Diptera > Diopsidae > Teleopsis > Teleopsis dalmanni. The sequence continues at coordinate 234,534,443 of NC_051847.1, read as the reverse complement.
GAAATAATACAGTGATGAACGATATTTTTTGAAAAGCATATGTATTCCATAATATTTTGGTATTCAAATTGTAAAAAATGGGTATATTATTCATTATATGTTCAAATAATCTAAGAAGTATTACAATGTTATACGGTAATTTTTAAAATTATTTATATTTTACTAATATGAATTGATGAAAAATTCACTGAAATCAGGTACCAAATAAAAAAGTTAACAAAAACTACTTTTGAAGCATAGTCATAAGTACCTTTAACTCTGTTAGATGTATTTGTTACTGTTATATATTGAGTATATATGGTAGGTAATATTAATATTTTATAAATTATGAAATTTGATGAAATAATACAGTGATGAACGATATTTTTTGAGAAACATATATATTCCATAATATTTTGGTATTCAAATTGTAAAATATGGGTAGCACGATTTTGCAAAATTAACAAAAATAGTTTGCATACAAAAAACAAATCTTCTTTTGCAAACTGTATCACAGGTGCAATCATTTAATATATATATAAAAATACTAAGAAATAGTACAATGTTGCATTGTT
>NC_051847.1:234523775-234533789 GCF_002237135.1 Teleopsis dalmanni | reverse complement strand
CTATATAAAATTAAAATATTTCATAAAAAATTTTAAAAATAAAGTAGTAAAAATATGTAAAAAATTTATTTAGAAATAAGTTTTAAATAATAATGAAAAGCTTATAAAATATATACACTGAAGTGTAGATATAATTGTTATTTGTGTTTTTAGGTATATGTGTGGATTCACTAAAATAAAAATAACTGTGTTCCTTAAATATTTTTGCTTAAAACTAATTTGTTAAAACGTTTTTAATAAAAACTTTTTAAAAATAATTATATTAATGAAAAATTTTGAATAAATATTAATTTTATATGGAAACAATTAAATCAATTTAGTAATATTTAAATGAATATATGAAATAAATACATTTTAATATTTATAATAAATTTATCATGAACTCATGTATTTATTAGGATTAACTAAATACGTATTTATTTTATACTACGAGAATGCACTTACTGTAATGAATAGTTATTTATTATTTAAATTAAATAAATATATATGTATTTATAATATTGACTAAACTAAAACTCATATATTTACATTAAATATTAAATGATTTATTTGTTATTTAATGATATTTAATTGGTTATAATACACAGATATACACATAATTAATGCTATTATGCAGAGTGCTATATTACTATGTACAGTATATACATATTTATATATATAAATATATATATATATATCATATGTACAGTGAATGCATAGTTTTTGCAAATTGTTAACTCAATCTAAGAGTATTTAAATATTCATTAAAATAATTTTAAATTATTTTTAATGATTTTATTTATTGAAATGCAGTTATTTTGTTTTTTGCTAAGTGCTTATTTATTTAAATTTTATTGAAATAAAATTTTTATCATTTTCTAATAAAAAAGCGAAAATATTTTCTAGTATAAAATTAAAAACGAGTTGCATTTAAAGTTCAAGCAAAAAATTTAAAAATAATAAAAAGATCCAAAATTCATGACAATATTTTTTATTCTATATTTTATTTGGAAACTTATGCGTGCTCTATTTTTATTTATATTTATATTTTTATTTATATTTTCATTTTTACTTAAATTTTTATTTTTATTTTGGTTCCTATTTTGGAACTTCACATTTGTATTGGGTTAAAGGTTACAAGGAGTGGTTCACAGGAATGTATATGCTAAGCAGCGTGCTAAGGATGCTTCAGCAAATATTAAAAAGGCTGGAGGAACTTTTTCGATGTGAAAACTTTTCTGATTTCTTGCGCCCTTGCATTTGTATTTTTTGTATTGTTTATTCGAATTTTATAACTTTTATTTATTTTTTTGAGATATTTGTGTTTAGTTTTTTGCGCTTGTAACTTATGTTGTTTGAATTTCAGCTTTCAGCTTTCATTTTGCAGATTTTTTATTTGGTTTGGTTTGCATGGATTTACAGCACTTTCATTTAGTAAATGAAAAATATGGAAATAAACTTCTAAAGTTGCTCCAAAAACCAAAAAAAAAAAAACAAAAAATATTGCAAAAAATTTCAAGCTACATTTTCACTTCTTTCGGTCTCATAAATTTCCGAATAATGTTTCTGTAACATTTAATATTTTTTTCCGAAAACTGCAACTGAAAAATAGAAAATTTATATCAGAAGTAACAATATTTTAAACAAGTTTTCGCTATTACGGTATTTTATGTTTAACTTAGAAGTAGCGATTTCAGTTGCTATTATCCATTAACTAATCAGTTTCAATAGAACTACATCCAAAATTTGTTATTTTTTAACGGACTCACAAAAACTGTAGCTTTAAATTTTTTAGAAAAAATATGATTTGCTTAATAAACTGCCCTATTTAGCACTATCCAATCTCAAAGTTATCACTAACCGCCCAGGGCGGTATGCAGATCTTAGATCAGTCATTGAATAATCACGAAACTTATGAGGAATACACAAATTAGGCAAAGAGATGGGTGGGACTCTGCAAAAACCCTCCGGCTATCAAAGAGTAAAAGTGACCAGATGCACTCGGAAAAGGCTTGGATTATGATAACTTTAATATTTTTTAATTTATAAAAAATGTTCAACCGGTAACAGAAGTTAGTTCTAACAAGCGATGAAATATATTAATAAAAAGAAAACTAAAAAAAAGTAAGTTATTTTGTTCACCAGAAACGAAAAATTTGTCAACTGTTTTCTGTTTATTTTCACGTACGCGTGAACACTAGTTTAATATCCACAATGGAAAAATGCTCCTGCTATAAGCAATCATATCGTATCGTGTTACTCTTACGGAAGAGTTAATAAAACTCTGTAAAGTAGGTTCTACACTACTTTTTATTGACGCTTCGGGCGTAGAGAGCTACCCTAAATCTAAAAGGTTGCACTATAGACGCAGTGCCACATACCCTAACAATAATAATAATCAAACGCAGAAATTTCAATAATGAAAAGCATTTTAAAAAGGTCCAGATGCGGTAGTTGATTAATATCGATGTGATTGGCATTCAGCGGCTAAAAAGCCCACAAATCAACGTCAAAGTCACTTGAATATCTGGATAATATTACGTATTTTTACGATTACTGTGGTGTGAGGGTCTTTAAATTTCTTTCAAAAAGTTAAACGGATAACAAAGAATATGATTAAGGAGTTTTAAATTATTTGCGTAGAGATATTAGCCGAAAATGGTCAGATTTGTAGAAGGTCGATTTATTTATAGAGCACCTTAATAAAGCACTATCACAGAATGCCATCGTTCTGAAAGAGTCTTTGATAAAACCTCAACGAGCGCGATAGATGAAGCATCGAACCTATATCTTATAGCTCTGTAGGTGGAATAACTACTTGGAGTCGGTTGCTCTCATGAAGAATAACTTTCCCTCATCGGAGTAATCTTTTCCCTCCGGAACAACTTTTGCATCACTTTGGAAAGGGTCTCTTTTATATTGGCGTCGCAAGCCATACTTTTTAATATATTATATATGCTTTAACAAATAATATATAGTTTATTGATGACAAAATAAGCTTTTAAATTTATATATTTTTTGATTATTTTTGGTATGTTTTACGTATTAAATACAGATATACCATAGAGTATATTTGCGATTGTTATTCACGATTTGTTTTGGTCGTAGGAGGGTTGCATTATGTATCTGGTATTATATAATTTGTGATAAAGTTTTGGTAAGTAGGTTTACATATTTTTAAGTTCTTCAAGAAAACTTCATAACTATATTCTCCATGAAATTTGAAATAGAAATAATCGTGGTACTAAATGGAGTTTTTACAGATTGCTGAAATGTTCATCGGTAAGAATTCAAGAAGGTGATTAATTTAGTTTCATGTCTTTAGTTTTTTTCCAAAGAATATTGTAATGAAACGGCGAATAATCGTTAATTATAAGCCAAAGAAGAATAACTGCTGACGTGCTACCACAACGAAACGATCAACCAAGCTAACGGCATACATATTGTAAAGTACTCTGTTAAGTTTAATATTAAAAAAGTAGTGTAAAGATCAGTATATGTTAAGCAAGTTATGTTAAGAAAGTCATATTTTTTTGGTTAGGTTATTTAAGGGATGCTATGAAAGTTATATTAAGAAAGTTATGTTAAAGAAAGTTAGGTTATGCGATTGGTGCAAAGAAATTTATGTTACAAAAATTATGTTAAAAAAGTTGGGTTAAGATAGTGATGCTAAGAAAGTTATGTTAAGAAAATTATGTTCAGAAAGTTAGCTTGTGAAAGTTGAAAAGGACTGAAACTATAATCACATTCAAGTTGATTGAATAATTTTTGAATAAAATCATTAAATGCAGTTTGACTTGAAAATCAATGTAGAATCCTTTAGGTTTCTAATAAGTGTTTGGATAGTTGCCCTCCAAGATCCGCATCCATTTTGAATAATTTGTTATTAAAAATATTAAATTGTTAAAATATTCAATAAATTTTATATTCGTTTTTAATTAAAATATTTTCACTGCAATATCTTTGGGGAAAAAAATTTGAACTGCATAAATTTTCAATACTATGGAAAAACCGATTTGATAATCGCAACTTGCCAAATAATTCAAGAAGTATTTAATGTGATAAGAATTTTTTGGATTATTTTTTTTTTTGTTATGGTGCATAAATCTTTTGGCTCGCGTGAAATATTCAAGTGACAATGTCGCATTCTGGATATCCTTCTTTTTCTAAAAATTTGATTCATGTACCGTTGCTAGCTGAAGCATTTGTGCTCATATATATTTACAATATGCAATTTCAATCCTTTTTCCTGGTGTTGCATTATAGCAATTCACCAATTCAGCCACGTATTGCAGTTTTCTGCAACAATAAAAGCAGAGTGAAGAATCCCTTCCAGCTGTTGCCCATTTGGCAACTGAATTTCCACTTATTTCTGAACATATTTTTTACTGAAGCCGTGAGCTGTGTGTGTTGCTGGCAACATTTATTAGTTGTTGTTGACTGTGTATAGTCCCTTTATGCGAGTATCTATCCTTAAACATATATGCTTGTTGGTAGGAAAATATTGGAAAATTTATCGTTTGCAATTTTTCGCTTATTTTTTATGATTATTTTTAGAGAGTTTTATGTTTTTCGCTGATTTTTTCTTCTTTGATTTCGTTGTAAACACTTTAGAGGGAAGATATGGAACGGGGATTTTAGACTCCAACTGGAAAGCGCGTTATATGCTATTGTCGCATTCGAGTGTGTATTTTCTATCAATTGAAATAATATTTGAATTCGAATTGGATGTTTTCTATGGGTTGACGGAGGTGTTTAAGAAGATAAGGGATAAATAAATAAAAAGTGCAGGATTTTATTTTGGTTGCGTTTATGATTATATATTTTGAATGTCTTGCAAGCAAAATAATGTATTTATATGTATTTATATATGTTTTTATTTATATTCGGGATGTTTATGCTTTTATATCTTTAGGTTCTCTAATTTATTGCTAAATTTTACAGCATAATTTTGTAATAAAATGCATTTCACCCGCTGTGTACTAACAACTAAAAATGTGTTGCAAGCAAATTTACAAGCATGAGACTAAGCTATATTATATTATTAAGGTAAATGCTATTATATGCAAGTATATAAGTTTTGTATATATACATTTTATTTTAAATTTTAGTGCGAATATTTATTATTTAGTAAATAAGTTTAGCAAACACAAGTATATATATATGCAAGCGTTGCGTTATGTGGCATTTTTGTCAGTTTATGGGTGCAAAAGCAGTACTGTCTTCTTGTTATAACAAACAATACTTTGTTTTTTTTTTTTAATTTATAAAAAATTGTAAATTTTCGACTAATTAATATTTTTAATATAATTTTTGTGAATTTTTTAAAAATGTTTTTTTCTTTACCTTAAGGTTAAAACGGTTGAGACGGCGTGATACATTTGATTTGAACGTGGTGGATTACTGAGTTTGGACAATTTTGTTCAGAATTTTGTTGTTAAATTTGGAAATTTGCAATGTTAATCAAAAACCGATCATTTTTGTATAATTTTCATTGTCAGTTTGTATGTGAAATTTTTTGGATGATTGAGTAAATTATGATTTTGTTATGTAAATGGAAAAAACGAAATTAGAAAATAATTATTTAATATCTTAAAACTTAGCAATAAGCTACTTAATACTAATATTATTATTAATAATTGTAAATATTATATTTAAAAACATTATAAACCTTATAGAGTAATATCTTTTAAAACTTATTAATTTAATTTAAATATATATTAATGAATAAATAACGAAAATATGTTAATATTATCATAATTTTAATACTCTAGGCTCAATAATTAAATTTAAAATAAGTTATTCAGGCGATGTTGATTAATTGAGTTTATCAAAGCATTAACATCTTAAAATATATAATAATTGCACTTTATATAATTGTTGCAATAAGTTCATTATGTAAATATATACGAGTATATATATTGGTTTATGTGTAAATATTAAATTTTGTCAAATTAGTACTAAATATATATATCTTATGTCTCAAAGCAACTAAAATTTCAAAATAAAATTAACTAAACAAAACTAAACTTAATAATTGGAATTGTGCGACTGATTCGAACGGTTCCAATGAATCGAATGGTACAAATGATTCGATTGGTTCGAATGATTCGAACGGTTCAAATGATTTAAATGGTTAAAATGATTTGAACAGCTAGATTATTTTGAATTTTTCGAATGGTTCAAATAATCCGAATGATTCAAATAGTTGGAATTGTTTGAATAATTTAATTAATTAGAAAAGTTCGAATGGTTCAAATGATTCGAGTGGTTCAAATGACTTAAATGGTTCGAATAATTCGAATAGTTAAAATACTTGGTACAGCTCGAATGGTTAGAATAGTTTGAATGAAAAATTCAAGTGATTCAAACAGTTGGGATGGTTCGAATAGTTTATTTGGTTTGAAAAGATTCGAATGATTTGAATAGTTTGAATGATTCGAATAATTCAAGTGATGGTTCGAATGATTTGAATGTTTCCATTGGTTCGAGGGCTTCAATTGGTTTTACTGATTCGAATGGTTCAAATAGTTCGAATAGTTTGAAAAATTCGAATGAATCAAACAATTGGAATAGTTTCAATAGTTTAATTGGGTGGAAAAGTTAAAATGGTTCGAATGGGATTATGGGGCGAATAGTTTAAATATACAATATATTTAAACTTTGTTTATTAAGAACCAATTATTGGCTGCAGCAACAAAAATAACTTCGACTGTAATTTGTTTGTGCATTTGGCTTATTTTTTAATTAAGATTTAACTTCCTGTATAACACTCCTGTGTTTACAGGAAGACAATTTTGTTTATTGCAATTGTGCTCTAAAGGAAATAATGTCTTATTGGTAAGAACGACTGAGACTATATATATAAATTATTAAGTTTTTAGATGAACGTAACAAAACGTAAAATTTGGTTATTTTATTTAAGAGATAGGTTTAAGGCAAATAACCTATTTAATGATAAAATATCTGAATAGTTATCATATACTGTTTTTATTTATTATTTCTTATAACTTAGACCTTAATTAAAATTTACTCTTCTAGAGCATGTGTCTAAGATAATTAACAATGGGTGTAATAGGATTGTTGTATATTGTTAACTAAACATATTCAGTTACATATTAACTTCTTTTTACTGAGCACTGCGCCTCACTATCATATTTTTTGATTCTTTTTTATTTATAGATGTTTTAAATAAAAAACAAATTAAATATGTATGTATGCTTCATAAAAGCATTAAAACATTAGTTTAATTTTAAAAAATGAATTTTATGGGATAGAGTTCTAAGAACATATAACATATACACTAAAAACGCACTACTACATCTTTATTCTGGAACTTGATAGTACTGCAATAAACTTGATAATAAGCTTGATGATAAAAACATGGACAAAGTCGAGAAAGTGGATTTCAAAAATTATTTCTTAGATAATTATCTCAAAAATTAACTCTTAGAAAGTTGGCGGAAGTGATGGACATGTTACTTATAACCGTTTATAACATTGTGACTGTTATTTTAAAATCTTGATTTCTATACTAATAGAAAAGAAACGTTAAAATCAAGTAATTGTTTAACAATTATATTTTTTTAAGTTCTATTCGTACTCTATAAATATTTGAATTCTGATCAAAATAGGAATAGTAATATTTTGTATAGTACTTGTAAATTGGTAATAAAAAAAATAAAAAGTTTGTATATTTATTTTATTTCGATTTTAATTTTGAGGCATTAAATAAGTAAATTGTGTATTCCAGTTGCTTTTTAGACTATAGATATAAAAGTACTTATTGACGTAAGGAATATTATTCCAATTAATTTTTGGGGTTAATAAAATCCTGCTTGTATGACAAGTTGATTACATTGTCATACATGCAAAAGTTTAATATTATTTTGAAGCTTATAACTAAGTTTGTATATATATTAAATTAATACCTAGAAAAAAATGTTATTTTCCTTTGCGAAAAATATTGAAAAAAAGATTTTAAGTGATGACATAAAAGAATATTTTAATAATTATATCAATAGAACATTTCATAACATTATTTCAGTCTAATTTTTAAATGATCAAAAATTGTAATAAATTTTTTCTACTCTAAAAAAGAAAATCATATTCTATTTCATTCACTCCGAAAGGGCCTTAACTAGCAATAGAGAAGGAATATTTAATTTTAATAATTATAGAATTTTTATTAATATTAGAAAAATGTTTATTGCTTTCAGTTATAATATACATAACAAAAAATTTAAAATGTGTTGGTAAATATGTATATTCTTAATATATCTTATTCTTTCCTTCTTGTCTATTTATGACAGAAAGAATAATTATTGTTAAATTCTTTTAACACATTTATTCCAACAAGTCCTTTAATTTCATAATAATGATGTTGGATGTAGCTCTTATAGCAAATATATGACTAGTAATAAATAACTTATATTTTGTAGCTTCTGCTTTTTTATACGACAATGATTACCTCTGTTATGGTCATTATCTGCTCAATACTCATGACAGATTTTTTAAAATAATTTTAATCCTTGGATATATTTTCTATTTTCTTAAAGTCAAATTAATCTATATATTAATGCATTGCTCTAAAAAATTTTATCAGATCCTTATTTTTTTTTACACTTAAAACTCATCGCCAAATGAGGATTTCTCCTTTGAAGAATATAATGGATTCTAAAAGGTTTGTTGAGAAAAGTGCATCGAATTTGTAGAAGATTATGTCAAAATGAACCACTTTTTTTCCATTGGTTTATTTATTAAATCTTTCTAAATAGAAATTGACAATAATTGAGCAAATCTTAAAAAACTAACATATATGCTATTCAGCTAGAGTATTTAAGTTTATCAATGATTTTCTTTTGAAGCGGTTTAGTGGAGTTGCAGCAGATCAATGCCAAGCTTGAGGTTTTGGATGGGACTTGAGTGTCTCTAGGAAATCAGGTGCATATTGGTGAATTACTTCTTCAACGGCTGGTAGATTTAGATCTTTGTGAAGGTTTTTGTTTTTGACGTACTACAGAGTGCACGTAGCTTGTTGGAGAATTTTATTTTGTACTCTCTGAATTTTTTCTATAAATGTATACCACAGGTTATATACCTATGCAGTACTATACCATTGATCTGAATTGATTTGGCAATTAAGAATTTATTACTGAGAATTAGTTACTGAGTTTGTGATTTAGTAGCCAATATAATTCTTTAAGTTTAAGATTTGATTGATATCTTTTGGCTACAATATGCCTCGTCCACGTGAGCTTTCTATCAAGATGTATTTCCAGATATTTCACAGACTGTGATTAAGATATCGACATCATCACATCACATTATAAACGAATAATTATGTATTTAAAAATGTTTCCTCCTTTTTTCGGATGAAATCCTTTTCGACTATAAAATCAAGAAAGATAAATAACATTTTAACATTCATCTTATCTAGTGGAAATTAAAGAAACCTTGATCATTTTGTAACTGAAAACGAATCTTGGATATATGCTTATGTCACACAAGCATAATATTTATTATTCTATATCAATCTCCTAATGAATATACCCACTGGACTTACAACATTTTAAAAGTAAGATATGAAATCACTCGAAACAATAATAATTGATTTAGTAATATACTGAGAATACTTATTCTTCAAGAAGTGTATACTAATCTGAAATTGAATGTAAACTAATGTGAAGTGAAATCATCATCATTTTGGTATCACAGTCCAGGATGGACCATTGCCTCCTCCACAATACGCCTCCATTCTTCTCTGCATTTCGCTTTTTTTCTGTGTTGTGTTATTCTCATGTGAAGTGAAATATTAATGAATAAAGGAAAGAATTAAAATTTGTGTCCAATAAGTCTATAAATTTATGCACAGCTCTAAAAAATTTTATCAGGACCCTAACAGTGATTTCGTAAAATTCATTTTAATATTCAAAACTCTATTAAAACATCTATAATTTATCGGTTTTTCTGTGGTTTCTCTCTGCACTTTTTATGTAACTAAAGTACTTCATAATTGCAATTGTAATTACTGTA
>NC_051847.1:234496893-234523675 GCF_002237135.1 Teleopsis dalmanni | reverse complement strand
TTAATTTAATTCAATTTTAAATTCACTTTTAATTTTAATTTTAATTTAATTTAATATTTTTTATCTATATTTTATTTTATCTTTATTTTATCTTTACTTTATTTTATTTTATTTTATTTTATTTTATTTCATCTTTATTTTATTTTATTTTATTTTATTTTATTTTATTTTATCCTTATTTTATCTTTATTTTATCTTTATTTTATTTTTATTTTAATTTAATTTTATTTTATTTTAATTTTTATTTTACTGATGATGGGTATTTGACAATACTTGAAACAGCTGCATGGTCAGCCAAAAATCCAATTAATTAAAATAATATAAAATGAATTTTTGTTATTGTAGTTCACTACTGTTCGAAAAACTTCTTTATTTTATTTTTAATTTTTTTTAATTTTTTTTTTGTACTTTTTATTTTATTTTTATGTTTTTCTTTGGAACATCTAAAATTTTTAGTACAGACATTATCACATATTCTCTTTTTTGATATTTCTTTTCCTTCCGTGTTTTAAGTGCAGTAAGCCAGCATTTTATTATTTAAATTTTAATTTATTAATACACGAAATTATTTACAAGAAAGAGTAAATAAGCATAATATGGTTATATTATATTTGCAATGAAAACATATCCAATTTTGAACTTTATGCATTATTAAATGGCAGTTTTTATAAAATAATATATTATAGTATTGTATGAAATTTGTATAAAATCTATAAAATTGTATTCTAATACTAGTATACTAATTAAATAATTTTAAAATATAGTTTAAAATGATTATTTAATTGTATTCCTTACGTTATGCTTAGATTTTCCAATAATCCACCATGTTTGTTTAATTGATTCTTAAGAGCTTCATAAGTTATTTCACCTCGATTGTATGGATCGGCATCTTCAAACATAGCTGTGGTTAGATCTTCAATCTATTTTTATTAATATAAAAAAATGAATATGCGTACAAATTTAATAGAATAATACTTACCTGTTCCTCTGAAAACTCCATGCCATTTTCCTCCATGCAAGCACGTATTACATCGTGCAGTTCCTTATGTTGAATCAAACCATCACCGTCAATGTCATATACTTTGAATAAAAAACGTATTTTATCATCCGCGGATTGTCCAGAAAATTGATGTATTGCATCAATGAACTCTTGTAATGATATCGAACCAGAATTGTCCTTGTCAAATATTTGAAAGACACGTTCCGTAAAGAAAGGCTGCATGTAAATAATAAAAACCATGTTAAATGCAATTAAAAAGTTGTGATATCTGTCATGTTCTGCTTACAATGTTATTGGTATCTCATAAACTTAAATGATACTTACATTCTTTGATGTAACAATTTTTTTGAATTCTTCGCGTCGTATTTCCTGCTCATTACCAACAGTGTTGCGAAATAATTGTTCCAGGCGTGCTAAGGAGCTCTTGTCGAAGCCAGTGCGTGGTCTGAAAAAAATTTATATTGATCACGTAATTTATGAATTTTTTCTATGTAGTGTCATTTCAAAAGTAGGCATCAAAAAATATTTTGCTTTTCTTTGATTTATGGATCCTTCACTAATTAAGTAGATAATAGAAAGTTTCTGTAAAATATTTATTTCTAAAAATCTGTAGCAATACTTGTATTACTAATAGAGTACCCTTAAAGCACTATAAGGTCACAATTAATTAATAATAACACAACTTTTAATAAAATTTGGTTTATAAAATGTCATTCTAGTTTCTGCAGTTAGCTATACTTATTGGAATGTGATCTTCAAATTTCTGTTAAAAATTTTCTAATTAATTGGCTGTAAAATTTTATTAGTTATTGGAGAGAAGAGATGTTAAAAATTATTCGATTTTGTTCTATTTTTTGATTTGATTAATCGCTTCTGATATTAATAAATGAAATTGATTGGATTCCAATCAAAGAACCAAAGAACTGCTATTTTCTTTTGACAGTTTGGTAATTGGATGACTCAGCTTTGTTTAAGCGCTTATCAAAAATGGACACTTATAGTGTTACTTTGATAAAGGTGAAAACACAAGCCAGACGGCTGAAAATGTGAATAGTGTTTATAGTTTATAGTAGATACTGTAACTGTTAATCATGCCCAATTTTGGCTTCATCTATTCCATTCCGGTAATTTCGAAGTCAAAAATGCACACGCATTGGAAGGCCAATTGTTCAAAATGTCAATAAAATCATGGAAATTGTCAGGTCCAATCTACTCTTATCATGTAAGCACTGTTTCGATTACCCAAAAGCTAAAGGTTGCACAAAAAATCGTTTGTAAACATTTGAATAAGGCTGGATACAAAAAAAACTCGATGTATGGATCGAATCCATCGAATCCCATAAGTCCATCAAATAAAAGGAATTATTCATATTCGTTCTTTTATCTATTTGCATTAGTTACTTATATAGAATATAGGTGTGATCTGTACTTTTTTGTAGGATTACGTGAGGGATCGTGTTTATGTCGTCAAATTATGGTTGAGGGTTTGCCAGAAATTTATCGATAAATAATCAAAAATTATCTCTAAGTTGCTCAGTACTGTAAGGAGTGCCGTGGAGAATATGTTGTATTTCAAGCTTAATGGTAAGGCAGGGTCCAAATAATAGTTTGTAAAAAATCAATTGCAAGTATATTTTATTAACTTTAGTCCTGTATTAAAAGCGGCAGTTGCTTGTATAAGAAAATAAAAAATAAGTATCATAAATTAATACTTTAAAGTAAAATATAAACTTTTTGATGATCTTAAACATATTTTTATCAATAATTAAGGAAATAAAAGTATAGGTAGATTTTTTTAAAGGGGTATTTAAGTTTCAAAGGAAAGGCTAAAGTTATCAAAGGAACTTTTTGCTTTAATAATAAGGAAAATTATTATAGTTAAAATTAGGTATTAATTATAATTGATTTTTTTTAATTTTCTTTTACAATATTTACCTTGAGTTAGTGAGGTGTGATATAAATTCCATAATTTGATTAGTTGATATCAAATTTGTGCTATCCGTATCAATCAGTCGATATAATTTATCTAGTACCTGTAATTACATTAAAAGATATGATGTTCAAAAATATTGACGCATATGCTTTAAAATATAATAACTATATTTGGATTAATAGATTAAAAATATTAAATTAGCTTAATGATTATACTGTTTGGTTTTTAATTCCTTGAGCTTAACTATTTACAATGTACATAAAAATTAATAAAAAAACAACAATCCTGTGCTTTACAGGGATAAAGTAGCTGCTAGTCAGAAAATAATCTTAATTATAGCTCATTAGATATATTAACTTATTTCTCATATGTTTAATAAAGTATTCAATTCATTTATATAATAATTTATTAGTGGGCTAATTGGTCAATTTAAATAGAAATAAAAAAACTATAATTTATCATTTATATTTAAAAACAATTTATATTTTATTAAAATATTTTTCCAATATTTCGACTACCTTCGATAGTCATCTTCAGGGAAACTCAATTCATTTATATATATCTATGTACTTTAAATTGCATTAAAATAGCCAAGATATCTTATACATTAAGACCGAAAAGTTTTCGGAAATTCTCATTTAAAATTCGCGCGCTGTATATTTTTCGATATTTTAAGTTTATGTAGTTTGGCAGCACTGTCCTTAATTACTATGCCAAAAATGAGCGCGATCTGTCAGACAGTTCGTTTACGGCAGCTGTTGAAACCAGTTCACCTCAGTAGGGCGTTGCGAAAAAAACAATGGAAAAAAATATTGAACAAAGAGTTTGCATCAAATTTTGTGTTTCGAACGAAATTTCGTGTGCAGAATCGTTGCGAATGCTACAAAAGGCTTATGGGGAATCAGTTTTATCGAAAACTCAAGTTTATGAGTGGTACAAAGCCTTCCAGGACGGTCGTACGACCGTCGAAGACATTTCGCAACGCACTACTGAGGTGAACTGGTTTCAACAGCTGCCGTAAACGAACTGTCTGACAGATCGAGCTCATTTTTGGCATAGTAATTAAGGACAGTGCTGCCAAACTACATAAACTTAAAATATCGAAAAATATACAGCGCGCGAATTTTAAATGAGAATTTCCGAAAACTTTTCAGTCTTAATGTATGTACTACAGAAAGTATACTTTGTACGAAACTAGATGTTAGTTGTATAGATAGAATACTTGAGTACTTACACCACGTGTCTGCCAAATTTCTTTAAAATTTTTGAAGGTAATTTTACTTTTTTCACCACATATTACATATGCCACTGATTCAAGTTGCTCTGCGAAATCCATCTGTCTGTCATCACTGAAAAGAAAATATATATATAATTAGTCAGTTCTAAGATTAAAGGAAATCCATATATATAAGTTTTTCGTTCATAAAGTTAAAAAAATTCCCCTTAGTGATATGAAATGTGAACAAAGATTAAATGACTAATAATGTTTTAAGTTTATTGCTCTTATTATTAATATATACATTATTATTGGGCAAGTTTTGAGTTCAAACTCCCCTCGATCAATTTGCAGATCAATTTTAGATCAATTTATATTTGCAACAATGTATTTTTTTTAATAAAATGTTTTTGTACGAACATTGAATTAGTTTTCATATACACATTTTCGGACCTATTCTGTGCACTTGACAGATTTGTCAAATTCTTTAATAAAATTTTTGATTTTTATAAAGCAGAAAGCTTTTTGGTATTCAGGACACATCTTGACATATTTCAAAGCTTAAGTACTTAGTGTTTCTCACCACACTATGGTGTAAAGTGTTTTGTATAGAAAACTGTTCGTAATTGTTCGTAACTGTTCGTAAAAAATGCTTGTAAAGAGCACATATTTTAAGTTGCCAAAAGCATTTTTCATGCATTCAATAAAAAATATGCTAAAGAGCGTATATTTTAGTTAAGAATATTTGTCATGCATGCAAAAAATAAAAAATGCTTAAAAAGAGCATATTTTTATAGTTATCAACAGCATTTGTAGTATTGACAACTAACAAGGAAAAGAGCTTTTTATTTATGTCACAAAATACCAAAACCTTTACACCAGTCAATTTTGACAAGTGTCAATGTTGGACAAGTTTATAAAGTGCACAGAATGGGTCCGTTTATATATATTTCTGTTTACGATCCTAAATTAGGTGTTCAAAAATACTACTCAAATAACTTACACTACAAAATTTTATGTACATTATCATACAAATTTTATTAATTCTTATGTTATGTTTAAAAAGTTTGAAAAAAAGTATGTATGTATGTATGTTGATCCTTTTTTCGAATCAGCGTAACTGGGCTGCTATATACATTTCTGGCCTGGGCAACAGTAAGTGCTCAACGACGAATTCCGTGAAGGTCGTCCAAAAACGGTCGTTCTGCCAGAGAACATTGATGCCGTGCGTGAACTGATAATGCAAGATCGTCATGTGACCTACTGTGAGATAGAGGCATCCTTGGGCATTTCTCCCACCAGAATACATTCGATATTGCATGAAAACCTGGCCGTAAAAAAGGTTTGTCCTCGTTGGATCCCGCATAATTCGCTCAAAAAAAGGCTCGTGTCGATTGGTGCAAAGAAATATTGAAAAAATAGAAGTAGAATCATAGATCTATGCATATAAGTCCGAAACAAAACAACAATCGACCGTGTGGGTCTTCGAAGACGAGCCAAATCCAACGAAAGTTGTTCGTGGAAGAAGCACTTCGAAGCAAATGGTCGCCTGTTTCTTCGGCAAAACTGGTCATGTGGCAACTGTTTCGCTTGAGTAATGATGAGTGGTCACTTCTGAGTGGTAAACCACAATTTGTTTGCCTGAAGTCTTCGGAAAAACGAACAAGAGAAGACGAATCATTGTTCACCATGACAACGCGAGCTCTCACACACCGGTTCAAACCAGCTCCTTTTTGACCGGCCAAAACCTCGAATTGATGGGTCATCCGCCGTACAGACTTGACTTGGCACCCAATGATTTTTTTTTAATTTCCGCACATCAAGAAAAAAATGCGTGGTCAACGATTTTCGTCGCCAGAAGATGCTGTTGAAGCGTTCAAAAACCATGTTTTGGAGGTGTCTCGATCGGAGTTGAAAAAGTGCTTTGACAATTGGTTTGAGCGCATGCAAAAGTGTATAAATCAGGCTGGAAAATACTTTGAAAAACAATAAAACAATTTTTGATGATAAATATTCGCATTTTCATTATAAGGTCAGAAATATATATAGCAGCCCTCGTAATCTAGTTGTTGCAATTATGCGTACTTTAATTGAATAATCATAGCTTTTTTGAGCTCCGTGGTTAAATACTCTTTTTGATTGAATATTTTTTTCTACTATTAACTGTGTTTCTCTTCGATTGGTTCGCAATTATAATAAAAGTTTATTATGTTGCATGTTTGGAGATAATCGACATAATTGAATGGTGTGGGTTACACCTTTTTGGTCGATTTCTGGACACTAATTATTTTTATAGCCCAAGAGCTATGTTGACGCCATTCACAGTATACAGATGGTCTTGATCGAAGATGGTTTTTTATTTTATAAACCATTTCCTTATCGTTCTTGGCCGATTTCTGGACATTAATTATGTCCAGAAATCTTTTACTGTTGATGACGAACCGCAAATATTTGTACAAAAGAGTATACACTTATTCCTTATTAGGAAAATACATAGAGACAGGAGTGTGCAGGAGTGTATAATAGGTTTGTGTAATTTTTTATTTTAAATATTCTCTATAATATCTCACATATTAGAAATATATTTATTACTGCAGCAAACAGTAACAGTTACCAGTTCGAAACGATTAAAATTATATATTCAAATGAATTTTAAAGAAATTGATTCCAATAAATTTTGTCTTTAAATGCACCCATGAAAATGTATCGGTATTAAATCATCATAGATTATCTCATTTAATTTTTCATGTCGTACTTGTAGCCATTTCACACTTAAATATTCCAAATGATGCCTTATCTGAGTCGAACTAACAACAAACCATGCACTTTATAAAAAAAATACTTAATCTTGTTTATCTTTAGAGAAGTCTTGGCAATAAATAGTCAAGGAAGTGCAATGCAAACTATCTAATGTTGTTGCAGAGGCTCGTAAACAAGATTTTGTACGTCTTTTATTAAGATGCTTATAAGAAACAAAAAAGAAGCAGCATCTGCGACATTTCTGTGTGGCAAAGAGACATGCCTTTGGAATCTGCATTAGAATTTTGTGTGCAAAAATTCAGTAGGTGGACATTAGGTAGTCATGTTCCAGCTGTGAGGAGCGGCGACGGTGTCTTAACATTAACAGAGATACAAGATACGGGAACAAAGACAAGAAGTAGTGGCTTACATCATGTTCAAGCTGAACGTAGTAAGGAACATACAACTACATGAGTCAAATAAGTCAATTACTAACGCCAACACTTCGAGTTCGAATACCAACAGACAACCTGGAAGTTTCAATACCTAGCTGTGGTGAGATATGGGTATATTCGTAAACACAGACTTGAAGACGAGAATGTTGATTAAAAGTTATTAATTTTATTTGTTTTAAAAAGAAAAATAATTAAAACACTGGATTTATAACATTTTTGAATAAAAAAAGGATTTATAAAGAAAAAATAAAAACAAATTCCACAAGATTCCCATTTATAGCTCGAATGGATCATATTCTTATACAGATAAAAAAAGAAATCTAAGTTTTTGAAAATCAACAAAATTAACAAAACATCAAACATCAAAACAATTCGATTCAATAATACTATACGATACCACAGTTCGATAAATTTTAAGATTATTTTATTCTTATTTTTTTTTATTCTTATTATTTTTTATTTTATTTTTATTTTTTTTTTATTTTTTTTTATTTTTTATTCACTAAAAAATAGAGTTATTCTGTCATAAAACAAGGAATTGCAACAACAAAATTTTATTATTTTTAATTAATTCAATATTTGGCTGCCATAGAGTTGTTTCGAGTATTGCCAAATAACCATTATCAGTGTTCTTGGAATTATTTATTATATTTAATTGTTAGTATTAGTGTACATAAGCCAACTGGCCCACTTGATTTATATGTTCTAACTTGGAGTTTGGAGAAACTGCTACAATATTACCACTCTTCGCTAACTATAGGAAAAATAATAGCGCAGTTAAAAAGCAATAATATGCTATTTTATAATTATTACTTCCAGAAATTATATTATGATAAAGTATATAAATGATATTGCATATTAAAATTAAAGTGTAGTCTATTTATTAAGACTTGTAAGATTATTTTGATATAAACTGAATGATTTCTGTTATTCCAGTGGTGTACATTGAGTAGAAAATATTAATTTGTTTATGGCAAATAATTTCTTGATGTGTGTTAAATAAAAATTTCTTTGAATTAAATAGTCCATCTTAATGCTAATAAAATATAGTTTTTATAAAAAAATATTTTATTAAGTTTAGTTTTTAAATAAACTATTAGTTCTCTGTGAATTCAAATTCCATTGGCATATATAAATTCTATATATCGGCAAGTATCAAAGGGTGAACTCGCATTCTGCTAAAGAGTCGCTCAGAGTCGTTTATTAGCCAACTGACCCAAAGCGGTACTTGATTTGTATGTTCTAACTTGGAGTTTTGTTAATTTGCTGTGACAGTTCATTATTTAATTCACTTGCTGTGTTATATTAGAATGAAATTAACTGTAGAATAATTGAATTATTAATTAAGTAAATTAATTAATTAAAAGCTTTATGCTATAATTGTTAAATTTCAGTACTGAAATGAAGTAGTTTTTAAGGATTTTAACATAAAACTGTGATAATATTACCACTATTCGTTAACTATAGAAAGAATAAAATCTGATTGATAATAGTGCAGTTAAAAATCAATACTATGCTATTTTATTAATACATCTTTCAGAAATTATATTATGAAAAAGTATATAAATGTTATTGAATACTAAAATTGTATTGAAGTCTATTTTTCAAGACTTGTAAGACTATTTTAATATAAACTTACGGATTTCTCTAATTCCAGTGGTGTACATTGAGTAGAAAACATTAATTTGTTTATGAGACTGTTAAATATAACAGTTTAATTTAATGTTAATAATAATAATTTTTTTTGATAAGACAGCAAAATTTATTTTGTATATGTACTTATTAGTACATAGTAAGAGTGGATCCCAAGAAACCATTTAGTCCTTTGGAACGATTGTGTTAATATGTATTTATTACTTAAGCATAAAAGTAACATATTCCTCATTTGTCTTCTTTTAGAAGTTTTAAATTTTTATTGAAGTTTAATATGGAAACATTTTTTACTTTCTTTATTATATTAGCCAATATGGAAATTTGTTGTAATTTTAGTATACCTACATTGTAATAGTTAATAACTTCATTTTTTATGTTGAAGCTATTTAAGCCAGTGCATTTGAGCACTGTTACTCTTTATTAACTCAAGGTATCTTCAAAACCCCTCTTTACGCCTTGACTGGATTATTGTTTATCACATCATCAGACTAAGCAATAATTCACTTTATCTATAGAAGATATTCATTTTAAATAGGACAGAAGAGTGCAATAAATTGTGAGATTTAATTATTCATTATGTACTTAATTTGTTAGAATTAATTGTTCCAAATGGGATTTACAAGGAGAGTTTTGGGATTTGAACTCCCCTTAAATAATTCAAACTACTATATTCTATATATAATGGATTTTTTCAATTATATATTTTTATATGAGCTTTAAATTTGTTTTCAAAAACCCCCACAAATGAGAGTCTGTATACATTTCTGTATTGGTCGTAACTCGATAACTAACCGCATTCCCTTAATGAAATCCAACTAGTAACTATCTTTGATGTTTATGCGTTTTTCTTTGACAATCTAAAGCAATTATGTGGGAGTTTAATAGAAGTCTCTTTTCTAAAAGAATTTTAAATATATTCCACATCTGGATTTTGTTTAAATAATATTTTTCAATATATTTCAAAATTAAAAGCTTTTATTAGAATTTTTGTGAATTATACAGCGATGTTTTGTAAAGTATAGCAAAGATTAGAGGGAAAGTTTTATGGATTTTTTTCAATTATCTGATATCAGATAATTAAATTAACATTACTTTAAAGAATATTTATTGAAATAAAAATTTATTCACAAATTTAAATATTTTTTAGTGTAGTGATTACCAATTTCTATATATGATATATCGTTATTGGCTAATATGAGCTAATTTGTCTAATTTCATTTCAAAAAAAAATTGATGATGATTAGTAAAATATCTAATATATATAATACCTAAAATTTTTATTTTAGGTATTATATATATTCTATTCTATAGTCATTTAAGAGACCCACCTCCTTTTAAATTTTCAATTAAATCAATATTATTTTTTATAGTGTTACACTTAATTAATACTTAATAAATTAATACTTAATAAAGTTATTAATTTTTAATAATCATTTTTTACATTTTTGCTATTAAACTTACGTTAAGCGTCCTTTTAAGTGTTCAACCCATCGGTCTTGTACGAGGTAGCCATTGCCTTCCAAATCAAATAAATAGAAAAGTTTTCTTTGGAATTCCTAAAAGAAAAAAAAATTATTAGATATATTTTTGTGACAAAAAATTTTTTTCCGGTAGATTTTGTAGTTATTATTTAAGTATTTAAACTAAAACTAAACAGTTAAGGGTTGAATATATCTCTTACTAATCCATCAAGTTTTTCAAATGTATGTATGATAGAGTTATCTATATGGATTTGTTGTGACTGTGGGATTATAGGTAACGAATTAACTTATATCATAGATTCTATTGTTGGTTTAAAGCTTTATGGGCTTGGACCTTAAAAGAAGTGGAAATTTGCAAAGTAACGAAAAGCTTTGTAAAAGACCCGGACAATAAATTATCAAATTGTTTTCTGCAATTATTGTACTGATCAGAGTACAACACAGGTGGATATCGCATATCCATTTTGGGTATCATCACATACTCAATATATCAGCCATATCTCGAAAATGTGGACAACACAGAGCATTTCGTCAGCATTTGTAAGAACTTCATTGAGTTATTATGTCTTCAGCATGAACAATGTTTCTGCTCTCGCTCTCCTTATTCGATCTTCTTAGATTCATTAAAAAAATTAAAAAATTCGAGTTAATGTAGTCTATGTTGTTTTGGGCACTTCAAATATATTTTGGGTTACCGTACAATTGGCAATTGATTGAACGCCATGGTTTGATCTGGTCTTAAAATCAAGATAAAAACATGTTAGAAATAAAAAATCATATTTTAAATATGCTAGTATGTTCCTCCATAAATGCTAATTTATATACTTTATAATATTTTTGAAATCTACAAACCAAATTTATCTTAAAACCAAATTAAATTTACATATGTATTTACAAGAAATGAGGCCACTTAAGAGGATTTGCAGCATCCTACAAATTTCTTCGATTAATCTTTCTTCGATTTGTTTTGCTTCTTATTTTTTTTACCTTTTGCTATCAAAAAATGGAAATGCTGTACACATTTTAAGGGAACAGTTTGTATTCCAAGCAATTCAGAATAGGCGAATTCTATTCTACGCCGAAGTACATTTTGGGAGAAACCTGGGAATATTTAGAATTGACATTACAATTTCGGAAAGTTTTACTTTGATGACTTAAGGTTCAGATAATGTAACAAACAAATTAGTGGAATTATGATTTTATATTATTGACGGTTTTAAAAAACATTTGCTAAAATAATTGCGTCAAGTATGAAAAATGTCATATAATGCAATAGTTTTATAAATTTTTACTGTCCCTGATACGAAAATTTTGTTTGTTGATATATCCATCAAGCAAAAAATAAGCTTCCTCATTAAAGAAAATTCGATACCAAAAATTTTCATAATTTTTGTAGGCAGTTTTCATAATTTTCGTACGTTCAGCGGTTGTTAAACGATCCCTATTGTAAACTTAAAAGATGATGTCGACAGTTCACTTTGACAAAGTATGTCATCGCTTATTGTATTATATATAATAGAAATAAAATAAGAAATTATTTTACTTTTGCTTCGACATATACAATCAAGTTTATTTAACTTATTAAAATGTAGGTTTTAAATGTTGAAGATATCTAAATATTTTTAATAAATTAAAATATTTTTAATTATACGTTCATTGCATGTAATGAACCCACTCATATTAAATATGCAGTTTTGAATATTATAATATAAAAGTGTGGATACTTTGTTACCCACTATAATTAAAAATTTTTTAAAGTTTATGTTAAAGTAAAATATTTACGAGTATCATAATAGAAATTAATATTTTTAAAAATCAAGCTTAAATTAGTATTATTAATAAAATATTTGCACACTAAATACTCATACTGTTTTTTATGTTGTACTAAAAACAATATTTTCATAGGTCTTTAAAAAAATTCCATTATGACTATTACACACGACAGATGCTTAAGATATTCTTCGAACGAAAGACTTAAGACACAAACTTAATTCAGAACTTGCTTCTTCTTAGCCATGCGGCATATGGTAGATGCTTCATAACCACTCGAAGTAATTATTTTTTATTAAAAGTGCAATCTTGAAGATGTGCTTGGAAATTTAACTATCTACGAATTTGTGGCATAAAAAATTATTGTTGAAACGCTTTGGGTGTGGTTCGAAGATTAGCATAAAATGTTTTAAAAATTGTGCCATGTTTGATATGCGCATAATAAGAAACGAATTAAGTAAAACTGATAACACATTTTTATAGATGCTTTTAAAGGAAAGTTGCCTGAGTGTTAAAATTTATAATAAAAGTTGATTTAGTTTCAAGCATTTAAACTCTGCTAAATGCCGAAGAATACATATTTGCATAATATAAACAAGTTTTACTTTGTCTTAAGTACATAACGATGTAAAAATTATTTCTATCAGAGTGCAAAAGGAGTGTTATGTATAGAAATGATTTATTGTATACAATGTGTTATGTATACTAAGTCCTGGCAAAAGATGACAAACAATAATTGTTATTAAAGACTGAGAAATAACGATCTGACATAAAATTCAAGACAGTTTTGATGTAGGTGCTTTCGAACAACTGATGGAATAAATATTTCTAATAATTTTAGAAAGATTATTTTCAGCAAATATAAAAAAAAATCTGTGGTTATGATAAATTAGTATAAATAAATTAGTTTTAGTATTTCATTAAAGCTTAGTTTTTTTAAGGAACAAATTTTTAAATGAGATAAATTCTCTAATTTTTATGAGAGCTGTATTAAAACATGGTGTTTCCAGCGAGATTTGATTTTGAGCAGTTATCGCTGCTTATTGAATGTGAGATCGTATTTCTATAATTTAACCCAAACAGTGTCTTTCATGTATCTTTAGTATACTTGGAGTCTAGATCATTATAGAAATATCATAATTAATTCCAGCAATGATATTTTAAAGCACTGTTAATGTGTAGTTAAGCCAGTATAATAAGGTGCGCGACAAAAAGATAAGGTCAGTTTGTTTTTTCTTTGTGGAACTCAATTTGAGTGATTACTCTTCGGATCTTGTGGATTTTATTGTTCGATAGAGAGAATGCAACAAATAAATTCTAATATAATGAGTAAACAAAGTCCCGTTAGTTTTAAATATATCAAAAAAGAAAAAAAAGCTAAATATTGCTGCGACAAAATGATAAGGTCAGTTGCAATTTTTTACGAAAACAAGTTTATTAATGAACAGAATAAATTTTTTAATTAATTTGGCTTCCAATTTTTTGGATTGTTTTAAAAATACGCCCCGGCATCGATCCTACCAGGCTCGCGAGCGTTGTTTGCCGAATTTCTCTCCAGGCATTCAATATGGCCACTTTCAGCTCAGCAACAGTGCTGAATTGCCTGTTATCGGCATAAACTTCACGTACAAGAATTCCCCACATGTTCTCCATGGGATTCAGGTCAGGTGAGCACGCGGGCCAGTCCAAGACTTCCACTGAATTGCCCACAAACCACTCCTTTGTTGACCGACTCACATGGATCGCTGCATTATCTTGCTGAAAAACAAGCGGCGATTCTCGATTTTCAGCAAGAAAAGGCAGCAAACATGTGGAGAGTACTTTCTGGTATTCAGCACTGTTCATGCGTTTTGACGGAAATGCGAGAGGCAATGTTCCAATAGAGCTGAATGCTCCCCACACCATCAACGAACCACCACCAAAATTTCTTTTTGAAATATATTGAGGCTCCTTTCTTAAATCCCGCCAATAATAATTCAAACCATCTGGGCCATCAAGATTGAATTTTTTCTCGTCCGAAAAAATCATCTAAAAGAAAAAAAACAGTCATTAAAACCTACAAATTATTTTCGTTTTATTTATTATAAAATTACCTGATGCCAATTGGTTGACATGTTTAATTTAGCGAATTCAAGCCTCTTCGCTTTGTGGTTAGCATTGAGGCAAGGAACTATTTTCATTTTGGCTCGCTTCAAATATTCATTTCCGTTGATGGCTCTGAGTACTGTCCTATTGGATGCAGTAAGCTTAAGCTCTGCCTTAATTTTTGCTGCACTTATAGTAGAATTTGAGGCAATTCGTCCAATGGAGCGCACTGTGGTCGCGGAAAGTACTTTTTTTCGACCAGGACTCTTTTTTTTTCCATAATTTTCTCGATCCTTCAAATAATTTTGTACAACGCACAGTGATCTTCCAAGGTCTTTGGCGATTTGTCTCATTCCAACTCCGTCAACAACCTTTCCGCCAATAAACCCTTTCTCGTAAGTAGTGAGACTCTTACCACGACCCATTTTCTCTTCAAAAACTGTTTAATAATTTAATTATTAAAATAAATCAAATTTTAATACAAACGGAACACTCACTTGACCAAACAATGCAAAAATTGCAACTGACCTTATCATTTTGTCGCAGCAATATTTAGCTTTTTTTTCTTTTTTGATATATTTAAAACTAACGGGACTTTGTTTACTCATTATATTAGAATTTATTTGTTGCATTCTGTCTATCGAACAATAAAATCCACAAGATCCAAAGAGTAATCACTCAAATTGAGTTCCACAAAGAAAAAACAAACTGACCTTATCTTTTTGTCGCGCACCTTAGTAGTTCATTTAGTAAGAAGCACTAATATAGATTGGTATTGAAATTGTTTGTAATCAAATAATTGATTTTAGTAATTACTTTTACATATCAATGAATTATTTAACTAAATGATGGAATTTAAGTATAATATAATACAATACTATAATATCAAGCATTAAGTTATTGTTATAATCGTCTCTATTCTAAACATTCCCAGGTAATAAGTATCTTCCAAAATGTATTTCTTCTTAGAATTAAATTCCCCTATTCTGAATTGCTTAGGAGAGAGGTGTTCCCCTAAAATAAAACAAAAATTTTAATTTTTTTTTGATGAACTTTGGCAGTACTTGAAATACTTGAAAATACAAGTATTAATAATAAGCAGAACAAACAATTGAAGACAAATGAAACTTGCTTGGGAAAAGTTTGATACGAAATAGGACAAAACTCCAATTTCCTTTTAATTCAGAATAAGAGAAATGGAAATAGAGAAAAAACTCTCATTTCCATTTTATTCAGAATAGGGATGAATATTGAACAAGAGCCAATATCAGAGCGATAAGAATTTAGCTATATGAAACCAATTAACGTGAATAACAAAAAGTTGAAGGTGATGATTGAAGACTAATTTCGTTCCTAGATGTAAGTTATAAAGAATACTGCATTGCTTGTATATGGGTTTTGAAAATACAATATGGGTATTATTCAAATATATATTTTGTGATTAATAATAACAATAATACTAGACACTGATATCATGAAATTTACTAGTTTATTGTTAGGATTATTAGCATAATAGTTGGAAAGTTTCTTCTACAAGGTTGTTTATCAGAAGCACTATAAATAAGTTCGAATGTCAAAACAAGATACAGTTTATTTTGACGTTTCTGGTTATTCTCACTTCATACCACCCCATTTAATACTTATGAAATCTAGGAAATATATATATAAAATTCTACGTGTGCTTAGATTTTGTAGTTGTGATGTGAATTCAGAGAATTTTATGAAACATATTCAAACAAATTCATGGACTGACTATTAGTTAATAAAAATAATACTAAATGTATCAAGATATCAAGAGAAATAACAGTTAAAATAAGGAAAGCATATCCATTGATAAATGTCATAATATTTTTTATGACTATCTCACATAAATGGATAGTCATAGTCGATAAAAGCCTTTTAAACTTCAAAAGAAATTTTGTCAAAATAAAAATAGGTTTATCGGATCAGCTAGTGTAAAAAAAGAAACTTTTTAGTGTAGAGCATAATTTGCTCTTCCAGAAAAAAAAGCTATTTGAATTAATCTAAGAAATATTTTCAAACTGTTGAAGATAGCTATTTAGCAATAGTAAATAATTGTATTGTAAGTCAAAAATTCACTTAAAAAATATTATGTACTGTTAAAACAAAACACAAATAAAAAAGTAATAAAATTAAAAGAAATAATTTTATCTAAAAAAAAAACATTTGAGTACTAATTATATTGTGACAGTCACTTTATAAATGAAATAAAATTAGTAATTAAAACGTCGTCTATCTGTCGTACTTTTACATAGTACTTACATATATAAAAATTAAGAATTCATTTTACTTAATAAATTTGTTTACTTAATAATTCTTTGTCTTTTAATTGAATACCTGATATATGTTTTTTCTTCAAGTTAGTAAATTTATGAATTAATTAATTATGTGTAAATAAATACTATTGACAAGTTTTTTGGTACTTAATTATAGTCAAAAAATACAAACAACAATGATTTTATTAAAAATATTATTGATCATATAATCACAATCATCATCTTGTCACACACACAACCTATAAATACAATATAATCTCGATAACATGGGTATATAATAATTTGAGTATCTGTACTTATCTTAGTTGTAATCTTTCTAATCTGAAGAAAACTAAAAACTTTTTTATCTGAATCTTTCGGGTATAAAATTGATTAAAGAAATATTTTTTTCATTTTTCTATTTTTATATATATACGAAGAATATTATTATTTTTTTATTGCATTATTTTTTTTATTTTATTATGCATTATTGCATTATGCATATAATGCAAAAGTTAAAAGAAAATTTCGATCGGAATGGATTTTAAGACCTTAAATTATATTATATTATGCAAAGAACTATTTCATAAAAAGATATGTACGATATATGGTCAGCAAGAGAAAGTGCGATTATTTAAATAATAAAATTGTTCTGTATAAAAAGACTTTTATCTTCAATAAAATAGAAAAAATATACCTTTTTTTTCACAGAAATGGTACCTTTTTGAACCAATTTGTGTGAGAAAAAAATTTTCAAGTGGCAACCGTGTAGGTAATAACAAAATTTCTCTCGGTGCTCTGGAATTTTCGATAACTAAGAGTAAAGGAACATTAGAGCATTCGGAATCGGTTATTCGGATTTTCGAGAGCATACCGTATTTGCTTTTTATTTGGTTTTAATAACCAGATATTTTACGAAAAATATGTATAAAAAACAACAATAAAAATACCTAATTTATTGAATAAAATAAAGCTGTTGCAGATCCTTGTTTAATAATTAAATTTCTTTTTTTTGAACGTTAATCTTTATTAATTCGGTTTAAAATAATATTAAAAAGTATATCAATTGTTTAATAAAGTAGTATTAAACCCATTGAGGTGAGTATAATCGGACAATATTAGCTAATACTATTTAAATCTTATAATATATGGACTTTTTGTGTCGATGAAATTATATATTAATTATATTTATCTCAAATATTTTATTCATCTAACTGGAAGTATAAAATAATTAATTATCGCACGCTGCCTGCAAATGGATTTGCGGCCCATTCTCAGCTTAGTTCTTGCCAACTGGCTTTTTTAGTGCCAATCTTACTTTTTAAAATACACTAGACCGAGAAATCTAAAGGATTTATATCAGGTGAACACGGTGCCCACTGTGTAGATGAAACAAAGCACGGAACGTTGTTTTTTTTAGCTATATTCGGTTGGTCGCGCCTTTTGTGAGATGTTGCTGATTCCTGTTGGAGTGTCTAACGCTTGCGACCGAAATGCTCCTCTGCCCAGAGCTTTACAGCTCTCTCTCTAAAATAATTTTCCAACAGATTTTGGCGTTTATTTTTACTCCACGGTCAATGAACATGGGGCGGAGAGCGACTATCTGCAGTTACGGCGGTCCACACTACCACCACTAGCCGATTTTTTTTTTAAATAAAATAAAGGTTTTGAAATATTTTATTAGGAAAGAGTTAAAATTCTTTGAAAAAATAAAATTTTTTTGGAATTTAAACAATTTCGACATATTCTCAAATGAAGGTTGAGTGACTGCAGATTAACGAAAATTTCTTAAATGCAAATCCCAAAATTAAGCATTTTTAATAAATAAATTAAATTAAATATTTAATTTTAAATTTATTAAATCAATACTTAAATTTTATAGGTAAAACTTTAAATTATCTTTTTTAAATTAAACTGTCATTTTTTCAATTTTGTTTAACTTCATATATAAAGGTCTTTTGAACTCCTTGCTACTTGATGAAATATTAATCGATTTTAATCTATCAAGTTTTAATTAATTATGTTAATTTAAATATTAAATAATTTGTACAGATATTGAGTAAAATTGTCTTAAAAATTTTTGTTGAATAATCACATTTTTAAAAACTTTATTTTTATGTCGCATTTCCTATGCCTAATATCAAGTTTTGTAATTCCATGGTTTTGTTATATATTAGAATTGCAAATGAAAATAGCTATTATATGTAAAGAATCGTACCTTTAAGATATTATGTATTGCTCTGTGTTTGTGTAGTTAATGTAAAAAATTGAATGTTTACAAATTTAAAACTCAATAGCTTGCGAAGAAACTATGGCGGTATATAAAAATCGGAAATATTATTATTATGACATATTTTACTTGTTATAACCACAATTCTAGAATTTAGTCTATTCACATATACTTTCCAGACGCCCCTATTACGCTCTAATGCTCTAAGCTCGCTGAATGATTAGTTAGTTTCCTTGTTTATTGATCTTCTCCATGTAATTTTTGGCCGTCAACGATTTCTTCTATCTTGTCGATTGCATTCTAATGCTGAGTGTGCAATTTCACTAACCGGTTTACGTAGGGTATGTCCCAGGCAGCCATATTTCCGCTTCATTATTTGCTTTTCAATCGGCTGCTGATTTGTAATTTTCTATAGCCGCTTATTACATATGGTTCTCGACCACCAAATGTGTAGTATCTAGCAAAGGCATCTGTTAACGTATGTTTGCAGTTTTGTGAGATCGCGACCGTAACAAACCACGATTCAGATCCATATAACAACACACTTTTCACGCAGGCATCGAATACCGTAATTTTAGTGTTTAAATGCAAACTTGTTGAACGCTAAATGTTTTTTGCGAAGTCATATCTAGCGTTCCAAAGTCTATTGGCTACGTCTTGTGAAGTACCACCTTCTACTGTTATAATGCTGCCGAGGTATTCAAACTTTTCGACGTTTTCCACGATCGTATTAACTATTGTGAGCTGGGAGGTTTTAGACGTGTTGATGCGCATGGATTTTGTCTTAGCAATACGAGGATTAGTGTTAAGAAAAAAATCTGAATAGTGCTACATAGAGTATATGTTACTTTATTTCAGTGTCCGTTTAAAGGAGAACGGTACACAATAGATGACAAAATGTTTCACAAAAAATATTTGCAGGAGGTACATTATATACTAAAATGGTACAAAAATAATTCATATAATTTTTATATAGAGGTATAGAGGTTTTCTAAACAAAAATACTATAAATACTATACTATAAATTGATATATAACTGAAGCTATTTAGATGAACAGTTTTTGATATAACTAGAGTCTTTTGACTGCCTTTTATTTATCAGTCTGTGCCTTTGTTTATATTGAAAATGGATATTTTGTGCTCTTTTCTATGATGTTTCTTCGTTTCTTGAATCATATATATGTATATGTTATAAAGTTATTTATTCAATAATTAAACTTATCTTAAAATTGAATATTTGAAGCTGCTGACGCAAGATTAAATAGTTTGTTTATCTTCTGTAATGCTTTGAGCTTTTAACGGCGTTACAACTATTATGCCCCATGCTGAGGCATTATATTATATTATTATTATTATATTTTATTATTCATTAGTATAATAATTATATTATATTATTATTATATTTTATTATTCATTAGTATAATAATTATAAAACCCCAATGAACATACAAAAATTTACTTATCAGAAAAATCAGCAATATTGGTTTCATGTATTATCATCGACAATATTTACTATTTTGTGTCTTCAATGATAATAATCATGTCTTCAATGATAATAATGTGTACATGCTGTAGGTACATATATTTGATTATTATTTTGGTTAATACGAACTATCGAGAAAGAAAGTGTTAAAGACTTTTTAGGGAATCGCTTAGAAGTATCTTCAGTGTCAAAAGTGTTTGGTTGTGTTTTGCATGTGTAAGTTAATATACCGCTTTATTATTTGAAGCGATTAATTTTAATTAAATGAACAAATTTACTACAATTTGTCATATACAGATTGGATTAAGTAAACGATCTGGCGTAAGATAATGTTAAGTATATTTTAATAGAAATAATTTATAAGCTTATTTTGTTATTTAAAAGATTAAAGTTTGTATTATATTAAGTAAATATAATATAATTCATTCATCACTTCTATATGGATGTGTGGCGTTTAGCAAAGCTTCAAACACTACTATTCGCCAGCTAGAAATAGTCAAGCTCAAATGACGAATGACATTCTCAGGAACCTCAAGATTAATACGATCAAAAAATACATAAAGGATAGAGCCTTAAAATTATTTGCGAAATCTGACAGACTTATCAACATCGCGTTATCAAATCTTAGAATGTTTACAGACTCCTCGGGGAGGTATGCAGTTCTGAGGTCAATTATTGCTTAGACTAATGAAGTGATAAACATTAATCCAATCAAAGCGTAAAGAGGGATTTTGAAAATACCTCGAGTTAAGAAAAAGTAAAAGTGCTCAAGTTAGAGTATATGTGCTCAAATCAGTACTCAAATACCTTCAACATAATAATTAAGTAAAATATTAAATTGAATTTTAACGACTGTTTTGTTAAAAGAAACTTAATTCTTAATATAAACTATTGTTTGGATGGCATATAGATAGGTATGTCAAGTATTGCCAAATACCCATCTTCAGTGTTATTTTTGTAAAGATTTCTTGTTTTTAATTATTTGAAAATAATTTTTTGAGACTGTAAGTATCAAGAGTTGAACTCTGTCAAATTTAACCAACTGACCTAAAGCCGCACTTGCTGTGAATTTAAAAAATTAAATGATAAAATTAATTAATTATAATTATATGAATTACATATGAATTAATTACATAAATTAATTAATTACATATATTCTAAATATTATTTTTGTTTATATTTTTATTTAATTGATAAATTTCAATATTCTTCAAGGTATTATTTATTGCTTTTTATTATTTCATTTATTAAATGAAATTATTGAAAATTAAATGAAAATATTAAATACATATTAAATATAAGAATTATTTCCAAGACCTACTGATGATGGGTATTTGGCAATACTCGAAATAGCTGTATGGTCCCCCAAAAATTCAATTAATTAAAATAATACAAAGGAATTTTTGTTGTTGTAGTTCACTACTTTTTTATGTTCTTTTAATTTGCACTAAGTATGCGCAATGCTAAAAATGTGGACCAGTGGAGTTTTAGAATTTTTTAAAATTTTAATTAATTTTCAAATTCATAAAATTATATTAAGGTATGTATTATGGCGTAAAGATATTCCAGTGTACGAGTAATAATAATAGTTGATATTTTATTTTTATAACCCTTACGAAAAAAGTCATTTCATTACTACCGATTGAAACTTTCTGATCTGATGTATAATACGCGCTTTAAATAGTTTATAGATGGAGTTTAACACCATATCAGTTTATTAAACTTTGTCTGGTGTTTTAAATGACTGGAAGATAAACAATATAAGATTGACATAGTAAGTATAAAGTTAAAAATAGAAAAAATTAATAAACATAAAAAGAAAACAATTAAATAAAAATTTAAATTAGTTTTCGGAACGAGTTTCATCGAAATGCGTTATATGAACTTTAGGTCGCAATATTAAAATTAACCGGCTTTTTCGATGTATTTACAACTTCATTTGTTTTTGATCTTTTTCTTTCATTTATTGGCTTTTAGACCCAATTTTATCTTTTTTGGTTTCACATTTAAATGAAATTAATGTGAGTCTTCTCAGTAACTTTGCATGCCAATCTTGTCTTTAAGCGTTTTGCAACTAGTCGAACATCTTTTGGACCATAAAATTTAATGATGATCGTCGTATAAAAAATGATGTTTACTGGTATTTCGGATACAACTTGAAGGGTGCAACATTTTTTCTTGGTTTATTCGACAATACAAAAAAAAAAAATGAAGCAAAACAAAATTCCAGACGATTTCAATGCCAAATTTTTAAACTTTTGTAATTTTTATGAAGAAGCTGCTTAATCTAAACACGAGCTGGGCTTGTTGCAAGTCGTTTAAGGAACGTGAATGTCAACGCATTTTAAGGTTTGAACTTGTTAAAAAACTTGTTTTATAAACCAAAATGAAATGGTTAATAAAATGGTTAATATTTTTTATTTTGTTAAAATTATTTATTTTTAGGTCATCGAACTGATAAAAGTATTTCAATTTGTCATGAATTGTAAAAGATAGACAGATAATACATAAATAGTTGGGGTTTATTTAAAAATTGTTGTTTGTTGAAATTACAGTGAACTAATTTTTTACTTACTTCATCTAAAAATTGTTTCCGGAAGCCTTCTCTGGTGTGCTTGCCACCATCTAATAGAGCACTGCATTCTGATATCAACAACCAACGTAATTTTTCACGTCTCGCTTCCAGTTCCATTGAACTGCAGTTCTTATCTAAATTAAGATTGTAACGATCCATGTATTTGACTACATGCACTTGTTCTTCGCTGATTTCCTCCATATGTGACGGCATATCAGGTGCAGAAAATTGATTGTTTGTTAAATTTATTGTTTGATTTGATTGATTCAAAAAATTTTGTGTTGGCTTCTCTTGTTCTGATAAATTAGTTATAATTTCAAAAGAGTCATCAATGTTAAGTACGGCAGGTGAGGAAGTCGATGTTTCATTGTTATGTAATTTTTCATTAACTGATGGGTTTTCTTCAATTATTTCATGTAAATCACTAATGCTTATATTTAAATTTCTGTTATTATTATTAAGTTTACTATTTTTAGTTTCATGTTCTATCACAATTTGTTGTATACTTTGTTGAGGTCTTTGTTCTGAGGCATTGGTTGGTTGCTCTGATCTTTGATCGTGGTCGCGTGAACCATGCAATTTCTCGAGGTAATGCGCTGCTTGTAGTAGTACATGATTCACAGCGCTAAGTTCCTCTTCGGTTACTGCATTTGGTAAAGAGTTTTGACTGCCATAATTGGATTTATTATTTATTGGTGATTCATTTGTGGAGGTAGAGAAAGGAAGTTCATCCGAAAATGATACTTTTTTAGGTGAACGCGTTGGTGTTGGAGGAACTTCAAGCGATCTTATTGAACACACTGAGCCGCGATGGCTAGAAATTGCACTCAAGCTTGGATATTTAGTCTCGTGATCCATATTTTTTTATATTTGATTTACGCAAATTATGTTAGTTATACACTACCATATTTTTTTTTCAATTAATTATTATTGTTTTTATATGAAGAATTTATGTAAATTAATTTAATTAAGTTAAATAATTATATATAGCTTAATTAAAGTTTGTATTTGGCTTAAATTTTTAATTATTTATCACTGCGTTTAAAAAAAAAAATTATTATATATATGTAGTTAATTCATAGTTTTTATTTGGTATTAATTTTTAATTTATTTTTCACTACGTGTCTATAAAAAATATTTAGAGAATTACATATGTGTATGAACAATAATTTTTTAAAGGAAAATTATTGCTTTTTTATACAAACAATTGATTTAAATTAATTTAAAAAACATAATTAAATTAAGTAATTGTTTGTAATTTCATTATAGTTTGTATTTCATTTTAATTTTTAATTTTTTTATCACTTTGTTTATAATATAAAAATAATATAAACAAATTTAATTATGTTTATAATAAATAAACACAATTTAATTAAATATTTATATTTAGTTTGATTTTAGTTTGTATTTGGTTTTAATTTTTAATTTATTTATCACTTTGTTTAGAAAAAATTTAAATACGTAGTTATATGAAATAATTTTAATTAAATTAATTAAATGAAATTATATATAGTTTAATAGCAGTTTGTATTTGGTTTTAATTTTCGTTTCTAAAAAAATCAAATATATAGTTTAATTATAATAGTTTGTGTTTAGTTTTCATTTTTAATTTATTTATCACGGTGTTTCTTAAAAAACGGTATTGATAAATGTATTCCATTTCAAAACTAAATATATATAAAGAATTACATATTTATATCTATATTAAATTGTTTTAATTAATTAAATTTTAAATTTTATTTTATTTATTTCAACTATCACATTTTTTTTTGAAATATTTTTGGTTTTTAAAATGAAAGTTGTAAAAATAATCATTATTATTATTATTATTATATTAAGTAGTCATAAAGCGATTAGTTATGTATTGGATAAAATTTTAGTATTTATTTCATCACAAAAACACACACACATAATTATCTTTAATCATATTATTTTACTATAATTAATATTTGAACAAATTTAAATTGTTCTAATTTTTATTATTATTTTCGTAGAAATATTTTTGTTGTATATTCTTTTCTTTTTGTTTTTTTGTAATAGACACTATTTTAATAAAGTGGAATTAAATGTTATACTTATTTAATTATACATAATAAAATGTTATTATAATATTATTACTTGTTCATTGATTTGGTTTCATGTGATTTGTCTAATATTCTATTTGAGATAATTATTATATTATTCTACTTATATTTTTTTAGTTTTAGTTTGGAAGTAAACGTTAAGATGATAAACAAGATTATATTGGAAAAGACACAAATTATTTCTCTTAATTACTAATTTATAATTAATTTTTAAATATTAGGTAAGTATTTTTTGTCTCTTCAAGTTTGTCAATAATTTTTTATTGCATATATATTTTGTTAGAAATCACATAATAATAATGTTAATGTGAATTTAGATTTTAAGTAAAATTCTATAATTTTTGTAAATGCTGTATGAATTTTTTAAAACAATAATAAATTAATATAAATATTTTGATAGAAATCTGCTCGTTACTTTTTCTATGTATATTTTTCGTATTTTTATTATAAATACTATTATTTAATAATATTATATATTACGATTATAAATAATCATACGTATCACCATGATTATTATATTATTATTATTATTCATTATTCCTTTGTTAATGTGGTTACATAGTTGATAATATGTATTATAGAGTATTGATGTAAAAGCATAAAACGATTTTGTTCACTATTTAGAATAATATTACTATTTGTGTTTATTGGATCATCACTTTATTTATGAATATTTAACTTAAATTTATATATTATTTTGATATTATTTGGTGTTTATTTATTTTTATAATTTGTATTTTTAAATTATTTATTTTTATATTTATTTTTATTTTTTTATTACTATTTGTTTATAAGTTCTTCGATTCGATTTATATTGTTTATATTGATTTATCAATATTATATAGATAGATATAGATATAGATTATATAGATATAGATTTAGAAGAGTAGGGAACAATAAGAAAACCTATATTTTCAAAAGAAAATAAACTTATTTTTAATTTTTGATTATTTCTTATTGTTCATTACTAAAATTAAAATATATATAGATTTCAAATTTAAAAATATTATTAATTTAGTATATGTATGCCAAAATTGTTTTCATATATTAACTGAATTTCTTTTTTTATGCCTGTATAAATTTATAAAAGTTCTTAAATACATATACACAATTCCTCTATTATTATTATTATATATAATACTACTATTCTATTTCATTCTTCTATTATTTTTCAGTGTGCAGTATACACATCGATTTTTTAACGATAGGAGTGTACCCATATCATATAAAAATTACATTCTCTAGGAATTGTAGAGAAATTGAATTGTACTGAAAATGTTGCACGGAATGTTTTATAAACCAAAGAAAACCTCTAAATCATTTATTAATATAATTAAGTCATATATTTAAAACTTCACTACATAGGTATGATTTGACCGCCTAAGTGATAACATATTAAGACCACAGCAGTATTGAAATAATTTAATACTTAGAAATCAGAGTGCTAGGTTAAAGCACTACAAATACGTAAAATAAGAAAGTTGACTTATAATTTCACATCATCACAAGCACGGAGAAATAATATGTTTAAAAAATATTGTTGGTATTTCTACTATAAGTTGATATTATATATAAAAATATATACATATATACCGCTATATATCCCTAAATACAGAATTTTTAAATATTTTAAGACCTAAAATGTACAGTATTAATATAACTTTTAATTTTCTTTAATTTTTCTTCTATATCTCATCTATATCTGTATGTAAATTTATAACTTTTTATTTTACTTAAAGCATTTAGAATTTTCATATCAACAATAATATGTAAGTGGAATAAGTAGTAATATAAAATATTAC
>NC_051847.1:234467183-234496793 GCF_002237135.1 Teleopsis dalmanni | reverse complement strand
AGAAGGATTAAATCTTCTACATTAAATAATAATTTAAAATTTTTGCGCGAAGGAGAAAACACGAACTAACGAATTCAGCAGCGAAAAGTAACTGAAAGCGAAATTAAAATCATAAACGCAATTCCGCAGCGTTTCGATCAAAACATTTAATTTGTGCTTTCAATTTTAACTTGAACGCTTCAAGCATTTGGTTCAACTTGACTTTCAACTTCTTATGTTCCACACAACAAATGTGCCCAATTGGAAATTTTGTATATTACGACATACAAAATGCATAGCAATATTTGATGCTTTTAATGATAGATTATAAAAAAGTTTGTATTGTGCTTAAAAGTTTATATATGTTAATAAAGATACAAATAATATTATTAATTAAAAATATTTAAATATTTTATAAATTTATAATACAATATAATTCGAACTGAACGTAAGTTTTACGAGATTTATTTGTTTTAAGTCGAACATTGTTCAAGGATTTGTGACTTGCGGATTTGTGGCGTTTGTTTGCAGTTGTGGTGTTTTAAACATCGAAGGGGTTATATATATATCTTTCCATATTTTTATATATTATGATTAAATGTATTTTATATATATATATAGAATATAATGTATTTTATATATTTAAATATGGAAATAAATTTGTTAAACTATTTGTACCCAGTGTGTCGTACTACGTCTCACAGTAAATAAATGATTTCATTTGAAATCATTCCAGCTCCTGCTCAGGAAATAATTGACATCATTAAGTCTTTAAAATCCCAAAAAGCTGCTGGATTTGACCTCTTGACAGCTTAGATCCTAAAGAATTTGCCAAAAAATGCCAATAAAGTTCTGACATTTCTTATCAATACATGCTTTAACCTGGGATACGTACCATCCTTCTGGAAGGTGGCTAAAGTAATAATGGTAGCCTAACCTGGCAAACCTGCATATGAAGTTTCTTCATAGAGGTTTTTATTAAAGGTTTTTGAAAAAACCTTCTAAAAAGCGACTACCAAATATTATAGAAAAATGATCAATTCGGCTTTAGAACCAGCCATTCAGCAATTGAACAATTCCATCGAATTAGTAATATAATAGAAAACTGTTTGGAAAAGAAGAAATTGTGTGTGGCAGTGTTCTTTGATATCTCGCAGGCATTTGACAATGTGTTATGAATGCAATTGCCAGAACAATATTGTGATCTTATAAAATCTTATATAACAAACAGATATTTTTGAGGTAAACAAGAAGACTGCTACTCAAACCTAAAAGAAATTAAAGCGAATGCTCCACAGGGAAGCGTTCTTGGCCCCATACCCTTTTTTTGTTTATTAATTATATTGAAATTGTAAAATGGTGGCGTTTGCTGATCATACAGTTCTAGTTTCAATTGGTTCTAAATGAAATGGAATTAACTAAAACTCTCCAGGTAGCCATTAATAATATATATCATTGGACGAAACAATGGCGACTCAAGTTTAACAATACAAAATCGGTACATGTTTACTTTACGAATAAAAGGGTCTCCTATTGCAAATTAAATATAAATGAACTGGAATACCCTGAGCGAATACAACGAAATACTAAGGCATGACCCTAGACGCTAAACTACGTTGGAAAGAGCATGTGAAAAAGAAAAAAACAAGAACTTGAGCTAAAGTATAAATAGATAAAATGGTTAATCGGCAGAATTCAGTGTTATCTTAAAGCCTGTATGGACTTATGGTATACAGTTATGGGGATGCAGTAGTAAGAGCAATGTAATGATAATAACATACAACGTTTTCAAAACAAGGTACTTAGAAATATTGTAAATATTTGCAACGTGCAGGCAGTACCGGTTAATCGGCAGAATTCAGTGTTATCTTAAAGCCTGTATGGAGTTATGGTTTACAGTTATGGGGATGCAAAAGTAAGAGCAATGTAATGATAATACAACGTTTCCAAAACAAGGTACTTAGAAATATTGTAAATAATTGCAACGTGCAGGCAGTAGACGCGTGATGTTAAGACCTAAATTATTAGTAAAGAAAATAAATTGATAGTTGTGATTTAACTGTCTGCATAACATGTTTTCATGGTTATGTTTAGAAAGAGTGTAAAACTGACGTGATCAATCGTCATATAACTGCTTTGTAACAAACGGATGTTTACAGATTTATTGGTTTTGTCAAAATTTTTTGTTGCATTTTATACTACAGCTAATAGGTATACATTGCTTTACAATTAGTTTCAGTTCGGTCAAATATTTGCTTATGTATTTGTGCGTATTATTATGTCTATTTAGAGCAAAGTATAACTTAAATGGCGTCGTTAGGATCTTGCACTGATATTCATCAATGCAATGCGAATTATACGTTAGGACTTTTGTAAGTATGTATATCTTTCGGAATATAATCTTTCCATTCAGGCTATTTACTTCGACAAGATAGAAAAGAATTATTGTAAATATATTATGCAAAACAATTAAAAATAGTTACTATACAACTTTTTCTTTAAATTTTAAAATTTCATAAGTAAACCTTACTTAATTAATCTCTACTTAATAATACCAATACATTTCTTTGTATGGCTTACGGATCTAGGTATGTATGTTTAGTGAGAGATAACTTGTATTTTATTCCAGAGCAATTTTTAGACGTTTTACTTGCAATTCATTTGCATTTTAACTTCGTTCTTTCATTTGTTCAGGAACAAGAATTAATTTTTTTTCTGTTTTCTCGTTTGTTTAGTTGTGCAAAATTAAATTTTTATTTTTCTTATTTTAATTTTTATTTCACTCAGAGTTATGCAAATCGAAAATTAATTAATTCCAACGCTATTTATGTCTTGTGTTCTTTTTGTGATAATGAAAATCAACAATTTTTCTTTTACATGTGTCTGCTCCCAGTCGATTGCTCTATTTTGTGTACTTTTTAATTATTTGTTTAAAAGTCGAACGTGTTAATTTTGGAATTCTGAGTTCAAAAGAAATATTGTTTCTGTTTTAATTGGTTTTAAATTTTAGTAGCTACGAACTACGAAACATTATCGCATAATTTATACCAAAACTGTTTACATTCATTTTAAAATCTTGACCTAATATATCTGTAAATTAATGGTTAAGCAGTTTGGAATTAAAATTAACATGAAAACAAATTAAATTTAAAAATACACATTGATAAACAATTTAATTTTTTTTAATTTTTGGTTTTCGGGGAAATTTTTAAATATATAAATACATAATTTATAGAAATGCATTTTTTTTGCATTCGAAAAATACAGGAGATACAGGCGATTATAGAAAATTGTTTATTGATTAGTAAAATTAGTAGAATTAGTAAAAGCGTTAAAGATATCGTTAGGTACAGTGAGAAATATTTAATATATAGTTTTAAAAACCTGTGTTCAAAGTGGGTGTCGTATTCGCTAATAATACTAAGATGGAGTACCTTAAGTTGACTGACCACATTGATTACTGTGTGGACTTGGAAACTAAATCACTTCAAAAATATCTTTTAAAAAGACACCTGCAGACTATGTCTGGAAGAAAAGAAGACAGTGTTGCTTTATAATGCCAATGTCCAGCACTGGCAAGCAGGAAGATAACTGTTCTGGGACACTAGTTGCTAAATAAGCTACTTGCTTGTAGTTATGTGAATGGAAACCACTTTAGTCACAACTCAACAACGACATCCGAGAAGCGAAGGACGAAAAAGGACTCAAGTTGATTCGTGGTCTACGTCGGCTAATGCTTCACTTCAGAAGCGCCACTTTTTGGACGGTGCGCTGTTTCAATGTCCCACAATATGTATATATAGGGATAAGACATGTGGTAGATCAAAGGTACAAAAAACACACAAAAAAGGTTCAACTTTGTGTGTTACATTTGCGACATGTTTCTTTTCTATGTTTTCTATGTTTTCGTGATAGCAACTCCGTCGAATCGGACGTGTTTTTTGTATCTTTCATTTAAATTAATTATCTACATTAGATTAATTATATACAATTTACCTTCAATAAAATATAAATGTAATTTAATTTAAACAAAATTCACTATAAGTAAAATCGAAGGAAATACTGACACAATATATATATATATATAACAGAATAGGACAAAGTGCTCTTGTCGGCAACATCTGGAGCATTTTTCAATCAATAAGAAGGGTTTTATGTGTGCTTTCATCACTGCTGATATTTTTACCATCCTAATTTTTAATAAATACAAAAAGCTTTAGGGGGGATATAGGTTTTACTCGTCAGCTCCAATGAGAATTGGTGTACAGAAGTCGAACAGGGAGGCATTGTTTTTAGTTTTTTGGAACGCAAAAAAAAATTTTGTTAGAAAATTATCCTCAAGCTGATGAAACAGATGTGCAAATTGTACTAGAAACTGCAGTATTTATTAGATTTAGTGCTCTCTTTTTGCGTAAAAACTATTTTTATGAAATGAAAAGGCAATAGCATCTGTGTTACATCTGTTGAAAAAATACGATATAGATAGGATTCATATATTAAAAAACTGTTTGTATTGAAAGAAATGCCAATGGCTGCCATATAAGTGTATTTCATAGATCAATTCAAAGAACACTAAAGACATAGGACACACAAATTGGAAAACTATATGGCCAATATCTGCCATATAGGAGTATTTCATAGATAAGTTCAAAGAAAGCTAGAGATATCAATCAATCAATCAATCCAGTACGTTCCCAGGGGAACATTGGGCCATATGGTTACAGTTGTACCTATCGTATTGATTCTGTTTGAACGTGAGTTTCGCACCTCCAAATCCGTTGTGCGTGCTGCCGAAGCAGGTGGATTCGCCGTATCAGTACGGGTACCACTTGGAGACTGTATTATCATCGGACTCACAAATTGGAAAACTATTTTCATTTACCGAAAAGTCAATAGCTGCCGTTTAGAAGTAGATCAGTTGATAAAACCCTACAGCCATGGGATACTTAAATTTAACAACTAATAGCTTTATTAGTTGTAATAGGTAATAGCTTTATTTTACAGATGTGTGGAAAAAACACTACACCTCTAAGAATTCACAAACTTAACAATAGTTGCACTAAGTATACTGGAAGGGAAAATGATTTTTACTATTAATAATCTGTTTTTTTTCATTTCTTTTTTGAAAACTTATTCAAAAATATTCAATTTCCCAGATTTTTGTGAAAATTTTATGTACAAAATGCAAATACTTGTTACATATATATTTGTGAAGTTGAATTCGATAGCGTAAATATATTACTTGCTGTTAATTTAAAAAATAAATATATTTTCCCTATTAAAAACTTTACTAAAATACAAAATTTAGTTTTAAAGTCTTAAATGCGTTCACACTTCACAATGTGTTAGCAAATTAAGAATTAGCGATAATGATACATGTGTTTACACCATAAAACTAAATGAACGTAAAGCGAAATAAAGCAAATTACAAAAAGAAAATATTACAGAATTAATAAATAAATTTTATTGGATCAATGAATAAAGAAAAATTATTAAAAATGAAATAATATATAGTATGTAAGAAATTAAATTCATTACTATAAAGGGTATTACTTTTAATTTTCTAAATATAAATTTTTAAAGTAATGTTTTCTTTTTTGCTGAGATATTTACTTTCCAATGTGATTGGTTTTTATATGTTCTATTTTTTTTATGAACACTTGCGCACCTGATTGACATATTGGAATGTAACGAGATAATAGTCTTTTAACTGAGAATCTATTTTTTTTAATAATTTTGCTTTTTCGTTTTAATTTTCTTGGACTTTATTGTAAGACTAGCTTTTACACAATTAAAAAGATAATTGCAAAAATGCGTTAATTGAAATAGTGTAAACGTTTGCTAGTGTACTTTATTGATCACGTTTCACATGTTGAATTTCTGCACTAAGATATCGATTTCTATAGAAAATAAAATTAATATCATGGTGATATCATGTAACATTCATTCATATCATAGAAATTATTATTATAAATATATACTATTCCTATAAAGTATTGTGAGAGAAGCAAACAATGCGGGGTAATAGTTGAAATGGGGGAATAGTTCTCCTTAATAAAAGAAAACAAAATGAATATTAGAAGGGCAATGGTTAGCATTTTTAGCTTATATATTTTAATTAATTTATTTATTTATGTACTTGAATTTATTAATGAGTGAAAGACTCATATAATTTTGACGGAACATTGGAGTTGCGCAACATATTTCCAGTGAATATTCACAATAGACTAAATTCTGAGTTTGGCTGCACTGAAACTTAAGACTTGAAATTTTTGCGAGTAACTCTGAAGATTTTAAGAGTATTGTTGTTGCTTTACATGTATTTTTTTTCGTAAGTTACGAGTATTTTTTGCTACTCTGAAAGAAAAAATTACAGCTATTATTGAACTATAAAAGAACTTTGAAAAAAACATAAAAATCCTCACCCCTGATTAATTATCTATTTGAAAATGATCCAATTATTTACTTATTAAAGACAAATAGTATTTGAAAATATTCCTTTCTTGCATCTATTTTAATAGGATACCGCTATAATTAACAGCGCTTAGCAATACTTAATTATACTTACGGACATATTCTGTGCACTTGACAGATTTGTCAATTTCTTTAATAAAATTTTTAATTTTTATATAGCATGAAGCTTTTTGGTGTTCTGGACACATCTTGACAAATTTCAAAGCTCAAATACCTAGTGCTTCTCACCACACTATGGTGTAAAGTGTTTTGTATAGAAAACGTAACTGTTCGTAATTGTTCGTAACTGTTCGTAATTGTTCGTAACTGTTCGTAACTGTTCGTAAAAAATGCTTGTAAAGAGCACATATTTTAAGTTACCAAAAACATTTTTCATGCATTCAAATAACAATAAAAAATATGCTTGTAAAGAGCGTATATTTTAGTTAAGAATATTTGTCATGCATGCAAAAAATAAAAAATGCTTAAAAAGAGCATTATTTTATAGTTGTCAACAGCATTTGTAGTATTGACAACTAACAAGGAAAAGAGCTTTTTATTTATGTCACAGAATACCAAAACCTTTACAGCAGTCAATTTTGACAAGTGTCAATGTTTGACAAGTTTATAAAGTGCACAGAATAGGTCCGTTAATTTATATACTTATTTAATTATTTGTTTTTGCAAAAATCAATGTTTTTATTATTTTAAAGAATTTTAATTTTTAAATCATTCCTTAGTATACTCATTCAATAATTATTTCATAAATTATTTTGTTATGATGTATGAAACAATTAAAAAATTTATGATATAATTAGCATTTTGTAATGACATACATATAATTTTTATTAATCACGTCTTGACCAAAAATATTTTCACTTGTAGGA
This sequence comes from Teleopsis dalmanni, assembly GCF_002237135.1. Lineage (NCBI taxonomy): Eukaryota > Metazoa > Arthropoda > Insecta > Diptera > Diopsidae > Teleopsis > Teleopsis dalmanni. The sequence goes on along the minus strand of NC_051847.1, from coordinate 234,489,474 downwards.
TTAAATTTGTTCAATCAAAATATTTTATTTTTATTGAAATTATGGATAAAGGCGTCAAAATAAAAATATTTTAATGCGGAAACAAAATGATTAATCCAAAAAAAAATGTTTTTTTTCTTTATTCCAAAAAACACCTACTTTACCCAAACAATACATGAAAATACGTTTTTATCTGCCAAATGTGATCAATTTATAACGAAATAATTCGAAAAAATAATAATAAATAACTTTAAATATTTATGTTACAATTTAAATTAGGTGCGTAATAAACAATATGAAAAAATCACATGCGGCCCGCGCAGTAAATATAATTAAAATATCATGAGAAGAAATGGCTTCCGGTGTGGCATATGCTCCCGAAAGTACGAGTATTAAAAATATAGAATTCCAAAGAATCGCATATGTTTATTTCGCACTTTAATCTATTTTCTTGTTTCTTGTGTTTTGCTATCGCAGCACCATCAGCACCACCAACATCAAAGGTAAGAAAACTATTAAGCAGATAATTTTTTTATAGACAGAGGTACTGAAAGGTGTCTGTGCAGCGAATACAATGAAATACAATCAGGTGAGACCAAATCAAGGTCACTGTAACAGATCACTTTCGGTTTCGCTTACTATAACTCTACCGGTTCATCGATCTCAAATTTATTGCTTTGGCGAAGAGTTCGTTAAACCAAATGAACTACGTTTGAACGCTGGAGTGTTGCAGACATTTTGATCTTATGGTCACGTTCATCAGCGACTGAATTCATGTTTCTTCAACTATCTTGTATCTTTATCTGCAGTACTGCTCTTGTTAAATATTTTAATGCGTTCATTTATCATATTTTTTTAACGCTGATTATAAAAATATTTTATTTTAATTATTTTTTTTATTACATTATTTTATTTGATTATATTTTGTTTATTATTGTTAATTCAAAATTCAAAATTCAAAATTCGATGTTCAAGTTCCGATTTGCGGTGAAGTGCCATTGTACTTACTCGTGAAGTTGCCGCTTACACCGCAAATGCGCAATTTTTACCAGTTTTGAAGTCTGGCTTCAGAAATAAACTTAAGATTTCGATTTTTGATTTAATTTTCTTTTTAAAACTGACAGAATATTTTTATTGGCGCAAATTAATAATTGCAATAAAATCAGTGTTAACAATACAATTCGTTATTAAGCATAATTCAAAAAATTTTTAAAATTTATTCTCATTCGTACAATTGATTATATGACATTTTATTAATATTTTAATTGACGTTTAGTGGTTCCGCAAATACTGACATGGAAACAGCATTGAGTTGAAATCGAAGTACTCGTAAATGACTGTTCAGTTAGAAGTTTCGAATTAGTGAACATGTATAAGCTAAATAAAAAAAATTTATTTAGAATAAATTGTATATTTATCTATTTTATATTTTGTTATTAATAATAACAAAAAGCATCTTGGAAATGTCTGAGTTAAAACTAACCTCGTTTTTTTAAGTTTTATATATGTACTGAAACCTCAGTAAATTGTATGGGTTACATTCATCGGGCTGTCCGAAGTGCTAGCTGACGAAGTAGAAAGATTATCTGACTTTTGGTGGGTACCTCTTGGAGAATTACTTCCGTTGTGGTTTGATTTCATATTATACTAATATCTTTAGAGAGATCCATGAGTGATGAACCCAAAAACTTATTTAAATGATTCTAACCTGGGGAAAAATTGATTTATTAGGTGAAAATATAAGTTAATTTAAAATTTATTTAAATTTAATTGGAACTAAAAAATGTTTGACGTTTAGCTGGTGGTAATACGGCCCCCAAAAATTCACCACCAGGATTTGTTGTGGATTGGTCTTCGCTTCGAGGCTTCCCTTCGACCTTACCGGCATGGGTGGCCCTATCAGTAGCAATGCTTGGATTCATTGCCTCTACTAAACCACCTCACCCGGAAAAGATGCCGCGACAATACTCCTAATTGGTAGTAATAGAATTGGAGTGATAATTTAAGAAGTATTTCTAAATAAAAATTTGCATTGTAGTATTATAGAGCCGATAATTGGAACTGTTTTTTAAATAAAAAACATCTCTACATATTTATTTCAAAAATTCCATTATAATTTATTTAATTGCTGGATATTATAATATGTGGTAAAATATTTCTTCATGTACATATATTTTTTATACTTATTGAGTTCCGTAACAGAAGTCGCATTTTGTTGTCAGTTATTTAAGTCTCCTGAGCATATAAGGGTTCTTCGTTCAGTAACTTTCAAAGGATTTGTATTTAAGGCCAAGAATATTATTGCCGCGATTTTAAAACATATTTTTAAAATATATCATATGTAAAGTATGTAAATATAAGTCAATATGTATGCGTATATGTCTTTTGAGATTATATATGATGATCGATATCTTTGCAACGATTTAAAGTAATTGTTAAAAAAATTACTGGGATCTAAAAAAACGAGGTTATGTTCTATAGAATTTGGGAAGATTACTTTACTTTCAAAATAATATACTCAGACAATAATTTCTAATATAGATGTATTTATATGTAAGTGCTTTTAGTTTAGGTTATTTGGTTACAGCGGTTACAGGTCACACGATATCTTTTCGCTGTCCACAATTAACGATTCTCAGTTTTACTACTAGATTCCTCCCAAGAAAATTTTTAAAATAATCTGAGGAAAAAATTTAACAAAAAAAAAACTATATCTTTCGTTCTTACTGATAAATGGTCTGACAGGCAAAGTACTTCCCTAAAAACACGTTTCTTCTTCTGGCTGGGCACTCACAGGAAAAATATAAAATTGTTTCATTTCTCCTGTAAGTTTCCACAATTTCTACAATGAGTATTAAATTAAATGCGCAGTTTCTATAAATATGTTCCGATAAATCACTGACCAGTGAGCAGTGTTCACGCGGTTCGTATTAATAAGTTCTCAAGATCAAGTAGAGTTATAAGACGGTCATGTTAACTGGGAAATTACACATGTCTAAGTGTCTTTCATTTAGCATTTAATATAAGTATATATAAGAAATTTTAATTTCTTATTCACAGATTATCTTGAAACTTTCCAAAAAATAATCAATTAGTCAATAATTTAAAATGGTTGCTAAAGATGTTAAAGATCAACACAGGATTAATATAAAAATTAATGTCATAGAACTAGAGGTTTATTTCAAGTATTTGCATAAGATAACTTCCATGTACCTTAATTAAAGTTAGATAATTTAATAGGTCTTTCGTGTTTACTGATGAAGTGTCTGATAAACTGTCAAAGAAGTATGATCCCAAAAACTATTTTCACTGGACGCCAAAGCCGGTCACAGAGAACATGTTTTATGGTTCTTTTTCCTGCAGGTTTCCACAAATTCTGCAATGAGGATTAGGAGAAATGCGCATGTTCACTGCGTGGGTTCTTATACATCAATGACCAGAAAGAGCTGCAGTAAGCCTTGCAGTGTTCACACGATCACTTTCGATGAGCTCCCAGGATATAGTTTTATTATAGGTGGGGTATGTTAACCTGGAAGTTGCAATTAAGTAAATGTACTAACGATAATTTCATCTTGAAAAGGCTAAATTATTATACTTAAATAAAAATATTTGTTTGTATTTTGATACCAATACATTTTCTTTTACCCAGCAGATAGTTCAAAACTACAGGAGATATTATATATACACTTGAATAAATCTGTATACAGTCTTTTATTTTATGATACTTATAATAATTTGCAGTTACTTATCCATTTATTTTTAATAAATTTTTATTAACAGCAAATTTAATAAAAGTGAGATCTCGAAAACTTGATTCTTTGAAATTTATTCTTTGAAAGAATAAAATTTCTTCTTTTTTTTTTGAATAGTAGTGAATATAAAAAATGTTTACATTTAATTAATTGAATCATTTGTGTTATTATACAGGTGTTTCGAGTATTGTTCAATACCCATCATCAGTTGTCTTTTTGGAAATATTTTATTTATTTAATTAATCGTAAATAATTTTTATTATTATTATTAAATATTTTTGTTTAAAAATTTTTTTTCTAAAATTTTTTCAAAAGTTTTTTTGAATAATTTGTTTTTATCTTATGGTATTAGGCATATAACTAAATTATATGAAAAGAAAATTGTTTTTTCCAAACAAACAAGTGCCACTATAACATATTGATCTACATTCTAGATACCCGATGTTAATATTAAAATATACCTTCAAAACAGGTTACTTAAATTTTATAACAAATATTACTATTTCTATTTTTTTTCTTGGCGTTATTTCTAGAGCTTTACAATAAGTTTAGGGAAATGATGGATCACAACTTCAAAAGTTGTATCCTTGACCAAAGTATAAAAATTCAAATTCGGTTATATCTTAAAGAAGACACATATGGTATATTAATAAGTTATCATTTGTGAATTTGGTGGGTCAATATACTTTTTATTTGAAATATGGAATCAGATGTTAGACCACTAAAGTAGTTATCGAAGAGAATGACTATTTCCAAATTTGACTAAGCATATTGACTGATACTTGCTCTAAAAATTATGTATGGATATGAATGGATATGTGGGTGGTGATACATACTTCTGAATAACAAAAAGTTTATTTAATTAGATTTTAAACTTTAACACTGATTTAGTTTAGCTTTTTACAAAAATATTTTGGGCTAGTTTAATTTAAAAAAATTAACTTAATCCATTGACAACTCGTTTTTGAGTTGGAAACAACTGTGATAAGAAAATAAAGTTTCTAAAGTGATAAAGGACTGATGATAAAGGTATGAATATAAATATGAATGTTTTACTAAATATTCCATTTTATGTTTTTATTGTTAACTCACATTTCTTAACATAATTAAAAAAGAAATTAACTAACTTTTCGAAAAATATATAAATTTAAAGTGAAATTCAAAGACGAGATATAATAAAATATATTAAAGGTAGTCAAATGCATATAACTTAGAAAAAGTACTTCAAAATATATTCTAAACAGAGTTGTACGTATTTGTTTATATATAGCTTAGCGCTCAATTCGGAATTAATTTCAGTCTCAATTCAAGGCATATAGAGTAAGATATTCAAACACTTGACAGTATATTTATTTTGTTCATTTGACAATTTTGATGCTATTACCTGGCACTTTTGTTTGTTTTTATATATATGCATTATTTCGTATAAGGTAAAAATATAATATTTACAGAATACTAAAAATATGGTTTGTGTTTAATTTTTTTAATATTATTTAACATAATTATGTATTGAAATCAGTTCTTTTTATTAGAAATATGAAATCGTTTTAATACAATAACTAAATTTCATACTATTACCTTTGTACCCAACTTGTTTAAATCAAGATACTAATAAGATCTTCATTTTAATTAATTAAAAAACACGTTTAAGTAAAGTTACATATACGAGTAATGCATTTAATATAAAAACATATAATATTAAAGATATATTTTTAATTATGTGCATCTATAATTAAATTTAATTAAAAGTACACCTTTTAAGATATCAATAAAACCTACATGATAATCACTTTAATGAGTTGATAAGGAAATGCATAAATTGAATCAATACTTTACGCAATTATCAGTAAGTAGAGTCATTAAGCTGATAAGACTTATGGTTGCCTTCTCCTGGTATTGACAGTGCCGCTCTTTATGTTAAAATGAATTAATTTAATTTAATGTAACTTAAAAGGAGTACGAATCGTTTAATAACTCATCGAGTCTTAGAAGCAAGTATCTTATTTATCGTCACTTTAGATCAATTTAATGCAAATATGGTAAAATTTTTTTTTGTCAATAAATAAAATAAAATGAAAAAAACTAAAATAAAATAAAATAAAATAAAATAAAATAAAATAAAATATAATAAAATAAAACAAAATAAAATAAAATAAAATAAAATAAAATAAAATAAAATAAAATAAAATAAAATAAAATAAAATAAAATAATATAAAATGAAATAAAATAAAATAAAATAAAATAAAATAAAATAAAATAAGATACAATAAAATAAAATAAAATTATAATAAAATTAGTTTTTTAGATAAATGGTTGAAACAGGATTTTTTCTACACTTAATATTATTATGTGATTCATGAAGTGACAATTATTAATTACAAATCAATAAAATAAAATAAATTATAACAACTCAAATTTTATTTGAAAAAAATATGAATGCTAAGGAGTTTATAACGCTTTACCGTCAAACTCTAGCGAAACAGTAACGCCTACTTTGCAACGCAAAGTGCACGAATGCACTTTATTTGGAGTCACAAAATGCCTTGCATCAACATTCACCATTCAACGCCATTCAGGCAGGCAACGGACCACAAAAACATTGCGTTAAAAATTTATTAAAAAATTTATATGATATCAAAAAAAAAAATATATAAAATTGTATATAATTAATACAATTCCAAATGAAACTGTATCAAATCAATACAGGTATGTGCCCAACTTCGTGTGGTTAGAGTGAATTATTAATAAAATTTTAAAGCTAAAATTGATCAACTAAGCTAACATGGCGTACAAATGGCGTTCAAAGGTTTACAAAATGACAACGCATACTAATTAATGTAAAATAAAAATGCAACGCATAGATTTGATTGCACATTTGAGCCAAAATACAAAAAAAAAAGTATAAAGATACTGTCAACCAAACGGGGGCTGCTGCAGTGAAAAATAAAAATTTTCAAATAAATTAATTTAAAATTTTACTAATTAAATTAATAAAACTAAAATATAAAATTTAAAAAATTAAATAAAAACTAATTTTGAATTACAATTTTTGTCAGATTAATTTTTAAGTTCTGTTTTAAAAAAAAGAAACTTTTTTTATTAACAATATGTCTTTATTAAAGCTTAACAATAAGTTCTAGAATCTTAAAGACTTATAACATTATATTTCAAATTATTTTATATAAATTAATACTATAATGAAATATATAATGATTTGCAAATTATTTCAAGGGGCTTCTGAATAAGTAGCCAGACAAGCCCTGACCAGATATATCGGCGTATAAGTTGAATTAATCAGGGTGATCTTTAGAAAAGCAGGATGGCGGGTCTATCATTCCGTTTCAGTATAGACAAATTTATCATATTAGCAAGAGGTCCAACCAGTGGATTCACATGGTTTTCAAGATTTGAAATATGTTTCTGCCTTATTCTATCGAACTCGACTTTAACCATCGGCACTCTCAATAAAGTGCTGCATCAAAACATTCGTTTTTGCGGTCATTCGTTTTATTTTCAAATGTGTACCATATTTACAAATTATTTCTAAAGCGAATACGAACGAATAACAGAAACGGTCCGATAGAATTCGTTTCCGCCGCATTCGTTTCAATGGAATGGGGGTTGATTTGTTCTCTATAATCGTTTGCTTTGAATTTTAAAATCAAATAAACAAATATTTTAGAGTATTTCAATCACTTTTAGAGTATTTCAAGCACTTTTAGAGTATTTCAAATAATTCTATTTTTGCAAAGAAATATTTTATATATTTTGTGTGCGTTTGGTTGCCTGCGCAAAAGTAAAGAAAGTTGGATGTGCGTAGAGATTTGCAATAATTGCAAGAACAAAGTACGTAAATTAGGTTTAATTTTCTATTATTTTCAATGCAAAAGTTGTTTAAACAGGTAGATCTAATGCAAAAGGTTAACTTAAAAAAACGGTTTGCGCAGAATTTCCTTTTTTGTCGATAGTTTTTTATGATGTAACAAAATAAATTGCTTCACATATTTACCTTTTCCTGGAAAATAATTTTATGCATGATATGGTAAAAATATCTATTTATGACAAGAGAGATTTTTAGAAATTTCTTAAGAATTCCTTCAGAATTCCTACTTTACAAAGTTTCTTGTAAATTATTTGCAACACCAGCAAGTAGTGCATCTTCGGAAAGGGTTTTTTCAGTTGCTCGGAACTTAATATCAGAAAAAAGAACATTGATTTCATTTAATCAAAGATCTATCAATCAAATCATGTTTTACACAACAATCTTGAAAAAGAGGAATTAAGTCAGACGATGCTCAACATTTAATTTGCATATTAAATTAAATTTGTAAACTGTAAAAACTGTAAAAAAACTTATAATTTTTTTAAATAAATTTTTGTTCAAAATTTTTTTTATATTTAATTAATATATTAAGTCATATATATGTAATCAACAAATTACTATTATCAACATTTTAAATAATATTTAATTAATAAAAAAACTTAAATAAATAAATTTGTGTCTTACTATTTAAAAACACATAATTTTTGTATGAACTGAAAATCAAATGCTTAGAGTACTCCCAACTACTTCAACTACTTTTAGAATGTTTAGAGTTAGAGTACTCTAAACAAACGAAACAAATATTTATTCCATTCCATTTTGTTTTTATGCCTATACATTCGTATTTGTTCGTTGAGAGTGAGAGTATGCTACCATTCTAAACACAATAGAATGCTTTGAAACTGAAATCAAATGCGCGCGTGCAGTACTCTAACTCTCAAATCAAAATGAATGTTTTCATTTTCGATATACCAGGGTGTACCTGTTATTATTCTTAGAATCTTTGCTTGAGTTATTTGTAGATTTCTACGTTTGACGAAGAGGCATTGCCATATAGCTGTAAGCTATACATCAAGATTGGCTTAATGACTTGGTTGTATAACAAGATTTTGTACTTTAAATATAAAGGAGACCGATGCCCGCTTAGTCAGCGAAGATTTATAGCCTTGAGCTGGAGCGTTTGTTAAGGTGAATACCAAGGTACGTTACTATCTCGGTTGCAAAACTACTATTCCGTTAAGGGTGATAGATAGTGAATGGGATCTGTTAAGAGAAAATGTAATATGACGAAATTTTTGCTCTTTGAGTTTTGTCAAAGTTTTGTGGGAGTATTTGTCGTATTTTGTTTATCAGGGTCTTTGTGGAACGAAAAAAACTAAATTCTTAATATAAACTATTGTTTTCATTAAAGAAGTTTTTAGCGAACAGTAGTGAATTGCCGATTTATTAAGAGTCAAAAAAAGGTCAAACGGAAAAAAAATTTTGGTAAATAAATTACTATATCTCAAAAATGAAGTATCATATAAATGTTTCTTACAAATGTTATAGATGTTTCCTTTACTATATATAAAGGAAGTATTAACATTAATATTAAAAGCAATTGATAATGCAGCAGAAAATTGATTATGTGTTTTCAAACACCGATAAATAATATGCCAGTAAATGGACAAATTTATGGAGCATTCAATACCCATACTCAAGATATTGAATTCAATATAAACGATGTTGGAATACCACATGAAAATTCAGTAGAGTACTTAGGCATGATCCCTAGTAATAAGAAGAGGTGACCAAGGTAACATATGTAATTATGTTTTAATTGGTTGTTCAGCCTAAGTAAACCTGGGTTCTTCAGAATCTCTGCTTTATAGCATAACATATAATACAGATCTACCTTATTAGAAAACTTGTTTAAAGAAGCGGTCAACAATACAAGAGTTATGCATTTCATGCAATCATAACACTTGACATGGCTCGGACTAGTTATGCATATGAACATGTTAGAAGAAATCCTAAAATCTGTCTAGATCCCAAATAAGAATTCTATAAGAATAGAGCTGGTTAGATTCAATCAAAAATTTTTTAGAGAAAATAAATGTTTAAAATTATGAAGCCAAAATACTGTATCGGGTAATATGCAAAAAATTTGTGAAGCAAGCTTTTGGTCGAGCGAGGACTGTAAGTCCTGGAAGAAATATAATAATTTTATTTATTGTTCTACTAGAGCGTATATTATATTTTCAGTATTAAATGTTAATACTGATGTGTCGTCAAGTAATCGGCTGTGGTGTTGATAAATGTAATCAGTGAATTTTTATTGATAAATATTATAAATTTATAAATTTATTTTGTAAATATTATGCTAATATTGTATAAAAGGGTGGTTTTGGCGTTTACAAACTATCTTTCCTTCGAGTCCAAAAACCATCCTTTTTAGACTACTTTTCTTTAGATATATAACATTTTTTTATTAAATTTTTTTACATGAATCATAATTTAGTTTTCAAAAACTACTTCTTAAATGAGTCGCTATATTCTGCATATTTTATTTATCTATTTTATAGATATTATGTTGTCCTTTACTATCTTGAAGGATAGTAAATAAACTCTCAGAAAAGTTATTTTCTGAATATTTGCAAAAACTTTTGATATGATACCTTAAATTATATAGAATATGAAATAAGATTTTAGCAATAAAGTTCATGTTATAGCTTGTATTATAAAATTTAAACTATAACGATTTTAAAAGCAGAAAAGTTTAAAATAAAATTTTTTTCTTTATAAAATTAGTTTGATAATTTATTAAACTAACAAATCTATTTGAGACTAAATCTGGAGTTGTTGATAAAAAGGGTATACATGATTATTCTTGTACTTTTTTATTAATAATATATGAAATAATTTCAAAGCAGCCCCGGTAAAAATATGAAATTCAAGAAAATTCGAAAAAAATAAATAAATAATTTTATTTGAAGTTGAATTGGCAGATTAGGTGCAAGTCATTTTTAAATTTTAATATGCCTAATCAAATAAGATAACCCGATCACATGCCAAGACTTTGTATGTGTAATTTAAAAACAAAAAAATTAAAACAAACCCCACAGAAAAAATCTATTTTATTATATATAAAAATAAATACAATTTGAAGTAAAGTGAATGGAAATTAAAGTTTATTGCAAACGCATTTATTTAGCCTTGCGTACATTGTTACTGCCTTCATCACAAACTTACTTAGCTACTGGCGAATTACTATTATCAATAGTGTACTCAGATACTTAGACAGTCGTATATGCAAATTATATTATATACAAAAGCTTTTATTGTATATATATATCATAATTGAATTTAACTTTACAATGATTTCTAGTTAGTTTCACCATTTTTTATTAGATTTAAATTTATTGAAGCGAATTAATTACATATATCTAACACATTTACTATATAGATAGATGTAGTCTGGTACTTAATACAGTAATAAAATACATCTTAACAGCAATTAACATTTGAAAATGATTAATAAATTAGGTCCATAAATATCTAAGAATTTAGTATAGAGATATGCCTGTGAGGTATATGAATAAATTTTTTTTTGGAAGTGAAGTAAATTATGTTGATGTTTCGATTGTCAAAGATTTTGATATTAAAAGATAGATTTATTAATAATTGGAAATGATTTTAAATTTGTGTACGCATGGTATACATACATACATATTACCATATTAGTTTTGGTTCTAAAAATAAATTTTCATATATATTTTACTAAACTATAAATATTCATATTTAAGTTCAATATTCGAGGTTATTATTGAGAGTAGAGTTTTAGAAAGGAGTCTTAATTCGAATACTTATTTCACAAAAAAAAAAATTTATTTGTATTGTAAAATAATAATAAAAGAAAAATTTTATTAAAAAAATATAAATTATAAAAATATAAAAATTATAAATTATATTAAAATTTTGTGAATTGCAATAAAATATATTGTATTGTAAAATAATATAATAAACTAACTTTTGTTTTAAAGTCAATTGTTTAAAAAAGAAAAAATTTATTTTGAAATAAACTTTTTTAAACAATAATAAATTGCAATAATTTTTTTATTTTTGATTAATTGAAATATCCCAGCGAAGCAACCGACGCATATTTCAAAATGACCTCAAGGTAAAACCTCACAAGTTCCAAAAGGCACAAGATCTTATAACAAAGCAACGAAAAGTTAGACTCGAAAGATCAAAAAAGTTGTTTTGTTTGCACGAAGGTGGCGAATTTCCCAACATTGTGTTCTGTGATGAGACAAATTTCTCCATTGAGCAGTTCATAAAGTCTCAAAATAATCGTATTTATTTAACTGAACGCACTGCCGAATATTTGAGATTACGAATCACACGGCCACCCGAAAAAATGTTCTATCTTAAGTAATGGTATGGACAGCTGTGATCATCAATGGAGCTCTTCAAGCGTTTTCATCGAGCCTGATGTCAAAGTCAATGCAACTTATTATCGGGAAAATGTTTTGGAAGTTGCTTTACAACCTTGGGCACTCAAACATTTCAATCGTAGACCATGGACCTTCCAATGACCGAGATGAAGTATTCCATCTGTGCCATTTTGGAGTGCAAGCAAGGTGAGTATCAAAAAAAAATATGGCAGCATTGATGCACTAAAGAAATACATTGTTTAGGAATGGGTCAAAATACCAGAAGATTACATTTGTGAAGCGTGCAATTAATTTTTTTAACCTTTTGAAGGTCATAGCAAAAGTTGATCAATTCGAGCTAGAACGAATGGATTCTAGTTTGGATTATTTGCATAAATTTGTGCTATTCGAGTCAACAAAAAATAATTTCACACAAAAGAGACATAGTTGCTTGAACAGATAACATTTCAATCGCCTAACCCTATACATATATACTGTATGTTTTGTGTTAAAACTATATTACGTTGTGAGATGATTCCATTAAGATATGAAATGTTTTGTAAAGGGAGTCTATTTTGATATTAATCTGAATATAATGTTAGCGGAAAAAAGTCTTTAGTTATAAGTTCCTCAACACCTGAAAAAAGACTTACATGAATTGATCAAATATCAAATATCATCTAATTTGCATTATAAGTAATTTGAAAATGATAGTGATTCGAAGTAAATTTTATAAACAAATTTTGTATGAGTTGGGCAGAAAATAAAAATATTTTTCTTCGTAATTAGTACATTATTTTTTTATTACGTTAGGAATATTATTTGTAAGCATTTACCTAGATATTTAATGGATTAAAAATTGGTGTACTAGTATTCCACAGCTTATATCATAAAACTCTTTCATGTTTTAGAGCAATAAATCAATTGTTATATTTATATCGCTTAGATACTGGATACGATCACATAAAAATATATATTTTAAAGTATATTTGAACTTTGAACGCCAACGAATTTGAGTTCAACATTTAAGTTAAAACACGAAATGTCCATCAAAACCCAGGACAGAGTAAAAAATCTTATTAAATAACCAAAAACCTTGTGTGGGCACCCACAATTTATTGTTGACATAGTAATAAGCTTCTGATTAAAACAATTGCAGTGTTCAGTTAAAATGAGAAATTGCTGTAGATAAATTTTTATTTTATGTGGAAACACAGACATAAATTATAGAATCTAATAAACAAAGTCAACAATTTATATAGCAAGCACTGTACCCTAACTGTTTGATTTATATATAAATAATTTTTATATGTGCAAATTGGAAGTTGAACTTTATTGTGAACTTTATTGTGAGTAACATGATGGATTCAGATACTTTTTATTAGTACTTGAGATATGAGTAATCATATACACAATAGCTGGTCACACTTTCTAAACAACTGAATATCCTTATTAGTTGGACAGATTAAGTTTAAATATGCTAAGAAACGCAATTTATTGGAGAGGTTTATTCGTATTTATTAACAAATAATAAGAAAAAAAAGAAAGAAGAAGGAAAAACTATGAAGTAGTTGCATTTTTGGGTGACCATACAGCTGTTTCAAGTATTGCCAAATACCTATCATCAATGTTCTTGGAATTATTTCTTAGAATTATATTTTAAGATATTTAATTATTTGCAATCAAATAAAGCACAGAAGTTATAGTGAAGTATAATATTCACTATAACTTCATCACTTTCCGTTACCCTTAGAATTGGATCCAGTAATTTAGAGCTATAGTGCTTAATAATATCGTTATCTGTAGGAAAACTTGATGTATAAATTTCATTGTCAAGCTTAATATAATCGTTAAGAGTAGCATTAGAAGTTATTTTATTTACTTTAAATCACCGAGAAACAACATAAGAAAGAAAAAATTAAACACTTGGTTCGGAAATAGGGACTTCCCCTAACAGCAAAATGCATTTATACTTAAAACAAAAATTCGATTTATAGAATACACTTTCCCTATATTCCTATTGGCACGGAACAAAATTTTTGTTCGAGATATAGAGAAATTCGAGTTATAGAAGTTCGAGTTATGGAAGCAGAATTGTATGTTGTAATTTGCTCTCTAAAACCTTGGTGTACTGTTTTTGGTTCAAGTTATAGAAAATTCGAGTTATAGAAGTTCGAGTTATGGAAGTTTGACTGTATTTAGTTATTCGTATACAATTTTTTTAGACTGTCTTAAGAAACTCTTGGTACATACTTTCAGTCTCAAAAAAAGAATACGAAGAATATAATTTGTATTAATTTTTTTTTTGAGAACTTAATTTTGCTAAGAACATATAAATTTTTATTAATAAATAAAAGAAAAATTTTATAATAATTAATTAAATTAGATTAAAAATTATATGTGAAGCTCATAAATTAAATCTTTTATGTTATCATATCTAGAAATATCTAATATGGTATGTGTTCAAATAATAATACCCATATTTTTATTGCAATATTGGTTGAAAACATATGCGCCTTCAGCATCTGGCTTAATGCAATCATTTCGTTCGCTGGCCTCTAGAGTTAAATAAACACGATTACAAAATTATCACGTCCACCAAAGGCACCAAAGGCACCAAGCAACTGCCTCCATGTGATATTTTTTTTTTTTTGCTTTTCCTAATAGACTATAATAATTACACGCTGGAGGATTATTTATGGGTGGGAGACACTGGCACAAAACTATTCGCATTCAACTGCATTTAGCTCTTACACACAATCAACTGACTTAACAATTTCATATGCAAGATTGCATTTTGTTTGAAATAAATTTTTGCGGCAACTGTCGGTTGTCACAGCAGGATGCGGATTTGGCCTGCAATTTATGTTCTGTGGTCAACTGCACAATTATATTTTTCCGATTCCAGCTGTTGCGATTATCGTACGCAACATAAATGAATTATGAAACTCTGTGTCATTAGTACGCAGATTCTGTACCTTGGGTTTTTAATGAATTGAGATACTTATATTTACGCCGAACGTTATGAGTCATAAAAAAAAATAGCTCTTAACTGTTTGAAGCTACCGTTTTAAAATAATATTTCTTAAGTGTTAAATATATTATATAGGAGTTTGAAAAATTTCGATTGCAGTTTACAGTTATTAATGCACAATTGTCAAATCTATATAATATAGTAAAAATAAATACGAGTACTACTTGTAATATTCCGTCAACAGCCAATAATTCAAATAAGTTTTTTTCATTTATTAATTTCTTAACCTTATGTGAAATGAAATTCTAATCTAATCGCACCGTTTTTACGTATAATTAAATAGATTTGTTAAAAAATCTTTTAAGACTGCATTTAACTGACATTTGGCACTTATTTAACTAGTTTCATTCACCACTCAAGCTTAACGTTAAAGCCAACTACGTAACATAAGTACTAAATCGTGAAAGACGTTCCAAGCTGGCAACAGTGAGTCCTCAGTACGATGCGCCTCAAGTAGTCTTGAAGTGGTTACACTGTCAAATGTCACGTTAAGTGATTTCGTGTCTGCCGAGTACACTCAAATGTCAGCGAGTGCGGAATTAACATGTTGCACAAGTGCAGTGCAGTTGATATTTGTCAAGAGTGAATTTGTGGTCTTATCTCTGTTAGTCAATCGCATAGGTGAAGCAAATGTTGCACCAAACAGCAATCAATTCCGCACATCTTTGCTACCGTATTTGAAATTCACAAGTCTTGAGTCAAGTACCACGCACTTTTCACCTGAGCCTTAATCAGTTGTAAAAATAATGGAAAATGTGGAAAACATTTTCTCTATTTTGTTATTTACACTTTTGGCGTTTTGTGAAACTTGCTCCCGAGGATTTCACTACATACAATGTTGTCTAATTGCATATCGACACTGTGAAGTATTGACAGAGATGCTATTCTTGGCGAAGTAGGAAAAGAATTGTCTTAAGCCTACGCCTTAGGTCTGGAGCACCTGCATTGCAGGCACATAACACAGTTATCACAGCGTGAACGGCTATTTGCAGCGCTTATTCCATTTTAATGAAATAGTCTTTTTTTCTGTTTCTTTTTTTAATCTACATTCCCAATGGGATACATGCCGAGATCCACTTGTCACACGCAGTTTCATTGAATTAACTTCCAAAATTAATTGCTTCATCAATGCATTTGCGTGGTTTAATTTACTTTTCTATCTTGAAGGCAGTAGGAAAAGATTTGCACGAATGTGCATTTTTAATTTGTTGCAGTTGCACAGTTGCATGTTGCACTTGTTTATTCCTTTTATGGTACAAATTGTTTGTAGGCGTTTCAAGCCATTAAAAACTCTTGCTTCCGTAATACGAAAAACATAAGATATAACGTTTCTCCATTAAACAGCATGAAAAGTAGTCCACAATGAAGGAGTTTAGTTGGTATAGGTCCAAATGTTTTACAAAAAGTTCGGCGTATGACTTTTTTAAAGTAAATAAAATTTAATTGGATCTATGTAAAACACAAAAAATCGTAAATTACTTCAATTTTTTTATTAAAGAGTGCAGTTTTCGTAACGTAACTGAAAGCCATAGTTTAACCATATAGCAAGTATATATATACAAGCTTGTTGTAAAGATGTATTCTAACTAAAGAAGCATATTACATTATATAAATTTAATAAATTAATACAAGAAGTAAATAAGTGGGATTTATTAAATTATTAATATCGCCGTTGATAAGAACATATAATGAAAATTTAGTCTCTCTTTATTAATATGGTAAAAGTTTTAATTAAAATTAATAGAGACAATCATGAAAATTGAGTACAAAACTTACTAATTGAAGTCAATTCATTTATACTCTAGAATAACTTAGGGGTGGTAAGTTTGGTATACAGATGAATCCGAACTTAAAGCAGGCATACATTTGGACAGACATATTAAGATCTTCTTTCTAAAAACTTTTGCCCATTGAGAAATATTTCAAAGAGAGCCATTTGTTATTGTAACTTGAGCTGGCGAATGTTTGACATTTTCATCTGCTAAAATTCCCTTCAGTATGTTTGTTAAAGCACATTGATAAAAGGGATGGTGGTTGGTTGATTGTACCCTCAGGCCATTAGATAACTTTTCTTGTACCTCAATTAGTGATTTTTCGCCGTTTTGCTACATTCCTCGCAAGAACTGCTAAGATAGAAGAATATAGGCTAAATAGGATGATATTGAAGCGATTTGTATCACCGTCATTTTCAGTTCGGGATATTGCCAAAACTTAAATTGAGCCAAAATAGGTAACTACGATTAATGACGAAAATTGATGTAGAACTTCCATTATATATTTTGCATTGACTGCTTGTATATAATACATTTACATTTACAAATACATACATTTCAAAATGTAGGTATTTAATGTGATTCAAATTGTCCTGTTTGTGATTTTTTGGCGCTTTTGAATGTTCTGGTAAATTCCATTCTCTTCGAACTATTCAGTTTATGTGATCCATAATCAAAATATGTAGAATGAAGAGCATGCAAATGTTTCGTTTATTCAAACCTTCCGTGAAAATATGATTGGTAGTTCTTTTCGGTATCCCAGTTTTTTTCGAAATTTTTTTGGCATTTTACTCGTTCTTTGTTCATTGTTGTTTGTAAAGTAGAGTGTTGTATAAACGAATGTCTTAAGAAACCTAATAAACCTTTATTCGGTCCTAATAAAGTATAGTTTTCAGTAAAACCGATTTATAAAGTGATAAAACACAATAGTGCTATCACATAGCACTTTTTTACGATTGATTTATAAAGTATATATTGAATGTTGCTTATATTATTTCAATGAAAGATTTTAATAAGAGTAGTTATTGAGTACTTACAACTTCCAGTCACAATAATTCCCATACCACGGTTATTATAATATGGGTATATTATATAAATGATTTATTTTAAATAATATGCTTGAACTGAAGTTTCACTTATGTTTGGTGCTAAAAATTGATAAAGGCAATTAAACACTGTAAATATTACACAAAAAAAGGCGTTTGGTTTGTATAATATACTGTACAGTTTTATACATCTTTATTCCCTTGAAATAATGTAAACCAAAAAAGTATAAAATGATAAGTTGGTTTTGGGAATAATAGAAAACCAATTTATGAAGTGATAAAAGACAATAATGCTAACGCACAGCACTTTTTTATAAGAAGATAGATTTACAAGTATAAATAGAGTGTTGTTTGTATTGGTTAGGTGAAAGACTTTGATATAAATAGTTATTGATTACTTACAGTGTCCAGTCACAATAATTCCCATACCACGTCTATTATATGTTTTAAATTTCAATACTATTCTGTTGTAGAGGTATTGTACTCGTATATATATAAAAATATTAAAAGTTTTGACGTGAAATCGACCAACACCTGGTATTGCGGCCAGAAGAGTCCTATTATCCTATTTTGGTGACAGAAGTTCCATATGAAACAAGTTTCTTCTGAGCGTTATTAAAACTGGACAGTCACAAAGAATATGTATGGTAGTTTCTTCATTTTCGAGGCATAATCTGCATTTCGAGTTAGCAGATAATTGTATTTTATAAAGGTGATATTTCAGTCTATTTTGATCTGTAAAGTAACCCGTTAGCAAACTTAAATTACATTTTGAGAATTTAAGGATGTCTTTGTAGGAGTGGGGTGTTATCAGTGCTTTACTTTGTCTGTGTCCTAAGTCTTGCCTAAGTCTTCCTAGTATACCAGCTGCATGTGATTTTCCCTTTCCTTGCTAATTTGTTTTGTACTGGCCCAGTACAAATTTCCAGTCTCGCTTGTATGAATTATAGATTAACATTTGCATGGCAATCTCCATATTACGTTCCTAGATCATGTTCTATGCACAAGAAAAAAATAAACTCATGCAATAAATTATGCTTCTAGAAAAGTATAGTATTGAGCAATTTGCGATTAAAATAAAAATGACAATATAATTAATTAATTCAATTATTCTACAGCTGTTTTATGATTTCGTATATATCACAGTAAGTGAATCTGTTAATGAACTTTCACAGCAAATTTATAAAACTCTAAGTTCGAACATGCAAGTCAAGCACGTCTTTGGGTTGGCTAATGAACACTGACTCTGAACTTCAAATTTGGCAGAGTACAAAATCAACCCCAGGCACTTACAGACTCCAAAAAAAAAAGTTATTGACGATTAAATAAATACAAGAAATAAATTTGAAATCACTGATGATGGGTATTTGGCAATACTCGAAACAGGTGTAGGGGTCAGCCAAAGTAAATAAAAATTTTGTTGTTACAATTCATTATTGTTCGAAACCACTCCAAAAAAAAAGGAGTGGAGATCCATTAAACATGTTTTTTTTCTGTTCCTAATAATATCTAATATCTAATAATATCTGTTCCTAATAATATTTTGAATATTATAACTATTGCTTATTAATTCACAAAAACAGTGACTTCATATCCAACTTTATAATTCATATGATAAATATATACTTTGTCTAGTACCAACGTTTTCAGAAAAAAGTTATATTTTTTCTTGCTGTTAAAAACATTAAAAAGGTTGGATTGAATTTAAAAAAGCATGTTATTTTATGTTGTTTTTTTAAATAATAATTTTAATAAAAAATTTAATATTAGTAGTTGAAAAGAAATATTGTTAGTTTTAATGGAAATAAAGCAATACTTCTTAGCAACTTCAAATGTAACAAGAAAAAAGCAGATAGCCTTTAATATTTTTAATTACTTCTGTTAATTATTTAATGTACTCAGTAGTTTTGTAAAAGGTAGTATTAATTATGTGTAAATTACCTTAATTAAGTAGCTTGAATCTATTTTTTTTTAAATAATGTATTTGCGTCGTTGTTTTATATAATTTTAAATAAATTATTTAATAATAAAAATTTTTTTTTATTTAATTTACATAGTTATTTGTTATAAAATGAAAAGTTTCGTTATAGTTTCCGCCCTAAAAACAATAAAATTAACTTTGAAATTTAGGAAGTATCTATATTATATTAAAAATATAATAAAACTAACTAGCTTTTTGGTTATGTTTATTAAAAATAGAACTTTAAAGGTAACACATTTTTAAACTTCAAATTATAATTAATTAAATTATTTTATTGAGTAACATGAATACTTAGCATTTATTCCTTAAGAAGAGTACTTGCTTTGATCGAAATATTGACAACTAATAACAATTTGTTCGAAAGATGACCGAAACTTCTTTTATTTGTTGATCTTGAATACGTACTTACTTTGACGCTCAGTTAAACTAAGTCTACAAAAAGGTGGGGTTACTGTAATATCACAGTTGCAAGATACGCTAGTTTTAAGAAAGTTTATATGAAGATAGCCCTTTCTTGGACCGAATAACCAATATGTTGTTTTAATAAAAACTTTAAACTACAGTATTGATCTCAGACAGACAGGTGAGGAAAGGAAACTTGCAGATGAATGGAATACAGGGCAGTGACAGATAATCTCTGTAAAAATTCCTTCCTTCCTATTGGTATTTTTAAATAAGGGTGAGAGGTTTAAATAAAAGTTACAATGGGCTGCTCATTTAATAAGAATGGGTCGGAGAGAAAGTCGAACAGCATATCAGCGCAAAGCCGATGACAACCAGGCTCAGAGGCAGGCTAAGAACAAGATGGGATGAGAATGTGTATGGTGATGCAAAAACGATTGAAGTACTGAACTGGAAGAGAGTAGCAGAAGATAGGGATAGATGGAGGCAGATCGTGAGGGAGGCTACGGTTTATACTGGACTGCAGTGCCAAATAGGGAGAAGAAGAGAGAGGTTTAAATATGACATCCCACATTTTGTCATTTTCTAAAATATTCTGTTTGTATAGCCAGTCTTACCAAGCCATACTCATATCTAACATAACAGATGTTGTATGTATGGTATATGTATTATATAATGCTATTTGATATGAGATAGTTTAAATTATTTAAGTTTCTTATTTTAATGCAGATAGTATTATTCTTTTAAAAATATTTCAATCGTAGACTTACAATTAAGAATTCTGAAGTATTGTTTTGGTTGTATAAAAGTACCAAACCCGACACTTATTGATATATATAATATATAATTAAAATAGGCTTAAATGTCGTCTATCTTAAAATCATAACAAAGACACGATTATCACATCTGTATTTCTTATACATGGTGTTGCCTGGTAAAGTCCTTTGAGATTCAGACATTATTTTTTATGAGAGAAGAGAAAAAAAGGTGAAGATATTTGTGTTTTCATTTTTAGACATATTTCTTCTTCAAATATTCTTAAAAGATTCTTCAAATATTTCTTGAAATCATTTTGTAGAAAAACAAATATTTTAAGCAACATTAAAAAAGTCCTTCCTTTTGAGATATGGAAAAGGGTATTATAACAAGGACGTTTAAATATGAAACCACCTATCCCCTTTATGGAATATGGGCAGTGATGTCTAAAATAAAAGTCATTTATTCGTGACTATTTTGCTGCAGACACTTATTTGAGTTTCTAAAATAAAAAACCGCTTACTAACCCTTTATGACCTCGATTTTTGTACTTTAAGTCGTTATTGCCATAAACATCCGTTATTGTGTATTAGAAAAACGAGTTATAAATTTAAGTTCAATAGCCACAAATTAAGTTAAAGCTGTTGAAAATTCAAAAAAGGAATTTAATGTCCCACTGTGTAATTAATACCCTGTTTTTCAGTAGTTAATTTATTCTTTATTTAGCTACTATGACTAAGGAAACTTTTAAGCATAAACATGTATATTGGTATAGTTTTTCAAGTATATCAAATATCTAATATATAACTAGTTAACTACTTAAAAGATAGTACTAGTATCTTTTATGATTTCCTGCTGTGATATTAACTATCGCGCCATATGTTTGATACCTTTGCCTTATTGCCTTTTTTAAAGTGCTGTCAATTTGTTCTTTCAATGCGCCAGTGGGAAACCACCATAAATCTAAGGCAAGAAAAAAATTATCTTTCAAATAAAACACTTCGAATTGTCCTCTCGCATTTATCAAACGTTGAATTATTTCCAATGATTTTGTCTCTGACATTATATGTGATTTTTTAAACGCTATATCAAATCACTACCAAAGGCAAAACTAAGTTTAGGTTTAAGTCAAACTATAAAACTTACAAAAAAAATAAAAATAAAGCATGTCAGAAAGGTAAAATATGATTATACATGGCAAGCTTTTTTTTTTTAGAACGAATATACTTCAGGCATAGCACTTGAATGAGCGCCAATGTACCACTGTATACGTCATCTACAGCGCCGCAATGTGTTCAAGAGTAGAAGTCGTTATTCTCTACTCTACGAG
>NC_051847.1:234459331-234467083 GCF_002237135.1 Teleopsis dalmanni | reverse complement strand
GCATACACATGTATACTGAATGCATACATAGCCTATTATTTAATAAAAATAATAATTATACCCATATAAAATGTAAATTTCATATGTATATATATATATGTATATATACCTATATGTTCGTATACTTTATTGTACTCACATTCCGTTTTTATATATGTTTGAATTTAAAAAACATAAAAAGTACTTTTAGTATTACTGTTTAAGCCATTTTTTTAAGATTGAGTCGGTGGTTTTATACTACTTCCCTTTTTCTTAATTTTAGTTAAAATTAACTGACACTAGGATTTAATATAATCATAAGTTTGAAATAAGCAAATCCCTCTACACACATGTTTTTAATTTTTTTTTTTTGTTTGTATGAAAGACTCACTAAAACATAAAAATTTATCAAGTACTGTGTATAGTTTTAAATGCCTCAAACTGTTGTAAACGCATTCGTTTTTACTACTTTTAAATACCTAGCCAAAAGGTAGTTTATTCATTTTACGGTAAAAAAGCCACAACAAAGGCCACTTATCGCAAAAAAAATTCAAAAAACGAATAGTATATAGATGTTCACATTAACAATGCGGATTACCCAAAAACAAAAAAATAATATAGGGGCATTATTTATTGCATGATATATATATTCTTCCTTACGTATAGAATTTAATCTAGGAACGCAATACTGAGAAAATCATACTAATGTTACTCCACAATTAATTAATTTTATTAAGTATTTTATTACTTATAAATACAATAGATTAAATAAATAGTAGTAGTAGAGGCGGCACACTCCAACTATTTTTATAGCTTGAATACTTAAAGATATTATAATAACCACAATTAATCAGATGGAAGGAAAGTGTAGAGCAAGCTCTAAATCTTATCTGCAATAGACGTGTTTTTAAAAAAAAATTTGCCTTACATTTTTGCCTGCCTCAATATAGGCAAAAAGAAAGGACCTAAAAGACTAAAATCATTTCCTCTATTAATAACCGAAACCAAAAACAGTCTTTTTATTTATTTATTTATTTATTTAAAGCTTAGTACAGAAAATATATTAGTAATACTGCGTTAATGTGATCGGTTTCTTATAAAACAAAAAGAGATTAATAGTACTTAAATATAGAAAAAAATGTTTCATTGATTAAAATATTAAGCATATTTTCCATTTTTTATTAAAAATAATTTAAGCTGTAATATTTAAAGTAATAAAAAATATTTTTTTGAAAGATCCTGAAATATAGAATTCTGTCATATAAGATCATCACACTTAAGATCACAAAGATTATATTTTTTTCAACAATAAACTTATTTAATTATAATGTTTTAACCTTTTTTTTATAATTATCTCAATTTTTTTAAGACTTATTAACAAAATAAGCTTATACTCCTGTTACTAGACATCTGTTTCTACCTAGTGGCCTCTTCAGGCTTGTCAAGAGATAATAGTTTCTTGGAGTACCAATCGGAAAAGCAATATAAGAAGAAGCAATTTGATGCATAATAATATTAATTTGACCTTTCAATATCACCGATTTGACACAGACCTTATTTTTATCATAAAATTTATTATTTACACACTAAATTAAAAAAATAATCATTCTTACAATATGCCGTAGATGCCACTTAAAAATTCTACAAATTACATAAATAAACTAATCAACCATTAGTACATACAATAATTACAATAATTTCAGAAAAAAAAAAAAAATGGGACCACGTAGCGTATGAGTAACAAATAACGTATCAAATCATTTATGCATTGCTGTAGTGACTTAATGAACCAAGTTTCAATCTTTAAATTAAATAAAGCAGTATTTCTTTAATAACTAAATTAAATTAATAAAATATCCATTTGTATCTAATATTAACTAATTCCTTACTCAATCTCATATTTTTATAAAAGTTTCATCCATGTAGTAGGTATATTTGTACATTTTAAATGCAACATACACAAAACCAGGGGCATACCAAAGGAGGGGAAGGGGTTGAAAGAGATTTATACTCCCTTTGACAATATAATCTAAGCATACACAATAGTGGAATATATTTATGTATATTTATTAATATTAAAATGAATTTGAAATTTTGACAGCGAAACGTTAGAAACAGCAACGAAGCTTATCTACTCTTAAAAGTAATTATAGTAGAGGAAATTCTAGGACTAACTTTAATTTTTGATCCATGACGCTGTTTAAATCAGGTTCCTGCAAATAATAACAATGTTAATAATACTATTTTTTTATATATGAATAAATAAACTGCTACTAATTTTAATAATTATTTTAGTGAACTGCAAAAAAGTAGAAAAGTAGAAAAAATATATTTTTTAGTATATTCCCCTATGTCATAATCCTGGGACACCATTGCCCTATGCATTATATATACAAAATACATATTTCCATACATATATGAAGAAATAAATCAATATTTTTGCCAAGGCCAATTTTGTAAATGATAATTTTAATTATTGCGAGAATATATTAATAAACACTTATTTATTTAAGTGTGTATATAAAAATTTAATCTATGTTATTTTATCGTATAACATATGAATATGTTTTTCAATATAAATTTTAATTGCAAGCAATTCATATAATAAATAAAAATTAATTTTTTTTCCACATACTCGTATGTACTTAAAATTTCAATGAAATTATTTTAATTTTTAATCTGTCACAAGCACCTACTCACTTTCAGCTTTTAATCTAACAAGTGCCTTCGAGTGGTTTCGTTCCAATAAATCTCAATCGAGTATTAAATTTAAATCCAATTACTGAGAAATATTCAAATTCTTTTATAAATAAATAACAAACCATTTGGTATGTAAAACGAGATACTTCACATTTTACAAATTGTTTACAATCTGTTATTATTTTTAGAGTGCAATAAAAATATTTTGATAATATAAAAAAAAATTGACGTTAAACCATATACTATCATATACTATCATATTATATATTATACCACAATTTGGTTTAAAATGCATTTAATTGAAAACAATAAATTCCTTAATGTGATGGTTCTAGGTAAAATACATTGAAATGCAAAACAATTAAATATTTGAGTTCATAAAGTATGCGGCTCTTAATTATTTTATCACATAACTACCTAATTGCTTTATTTTAGTAATTTCAGTCTTTTCGAGAAATTGGTGATCATTTATTAAATTAAATTCTCATTTCTAGGACTCAATTGAATATAAACGTTTTAATAAATTACTTACATTAATTGAATATTAATGCGAAAGTATTGCTGAAAGTCTTTTACTACAATAATAACTAGTATAAGTAAAAATTCATCGGTATATAAATTTTAATTACTTGTTCCAACTACTTTATTGAAAAAATCAAGCAGAAGCCTAACTTATAAAAAATCTTTTTTTAGTATATGTGTTTTGCAATAACATATAGAAGCACACTTACCATTAAAAACAAATCTGGTGGTTAACATAATCTTCTAAATACTTAATTTTTTAAAAATTATACGATAAATACATTCCGTAAACCACTGTTTATAAATTATTTTTAAATGAATATGTAATCAAAATAAGTTTCTTTCCATTGTCAATAAAAAATCTACACCTGCTAAATAATCGTACCACGTTCATATCTTTTTCCTACTGCTATTCTCTAATTGTATAGCTGCCTGTACTCTAGTTGGTGTATTTATTAATCTGTTGAATGTCAAAATCCTAAAAATTTATTAACATTAACAGCGATGATATTTTACCACAATATATACTATCCACAACTTCGAGACGACCTCAAAGATGACATGAAGCTTAATCTTCCTCAATACGTCCAGCGTTAATAAAAATTTGAAAAAAATTAATCCAATTAAACCCACCAATCGAAAATTTGCCATTAAAGGGATCAATGTAGATATATGATTGTGTGGGAAATAAAAATAGTGGCAGTAAAATGTTTTCTGGAGTTGCTAAATTTTTAAAATTAAGAGCATCGCGTTTATCATTATTAATCAAATGCTAAGTAACATTATATTTTTGGAAATTAAAACCAACTCAATTGCAACATATGTAAGTGCAACATATGGTTAAAATATTGAAACAAAAGGATAACGATAGCTTCTTAAAGAGAAAACCAAAAAATACATCACATTTGTTTAAAGTGATGAGTTTTCTAAGCATTGTCTTTGACTAGAGTCATGACTCATACATCGTTTACTCAATAAGAAGTAACGGCTATAAGTATTCTGCAAATTGCTTGACACAATCACAAAAAAGAGCTATACCGTGGAGTATTTATATATTATATTAAATATTATACGCAATACTTGGATTTTACATATTGAAAATCATATCGCTTTGCTTCGTCAACAGTTCTTGATGCAACATAACATCCCTATAATGTTACAACTATTCTATTCTACAGAGAAGGTGCACAGAGAAGGTGGTCTTGGAAATAATTCTTGTATTTAATTATTCGTAAATAATTTTTTGAGATTGCAAGTACCAGGAATGGAACTCGTGCCCTGCCCAATTTGATGCTCAGAGTCAGCGCTCCTTAACCAACTGACCCAAAGCCATACTTCAACTTTAATGTTGGCACATTTTTCTGGAGTTTTGTTGATTTGTTGTGAAAGATCATTAACAAATTTACTTGTTGTGTTATATTAGAATGAAATCATGAACCAGCTGTAGAATAATTGAATTAATCATGTTTTATTTTTAATTGTTAAATTTTTATATCATTTTGTTTGTATAGGCTTTTTTTGTTGCATGATTTATATATTCTTTCATATGTATGGAACCTAATTTAGAAACGTGATATTGAGAATGTAATATTAATTATTTTATTACTTATAACCACAATAGATTAGATAAATCGAAGTAGTAGAGGTGGCACACTCCAACTATTTTTATACTTAAAGATAATCTAATAACCATGATGGATCAGATAGATAAAAAGTGTAGAGCAAGCTCTTAGTCTTATCTGCAATAGAGGTGTTTTTTGAAGTTATTTTAATGGGAGTTGAAAACACATGAAAAATTTATTACATACTTCTTTAAAAAATTATAATTTTTCTTTACTTACACAACTAATATATAAAGAAACTATTTAAAAGTTGGACGGAATCGAAAAGCAAAGAAAAGACAAGGACAAAAATTTATTTTAATTTATTGATATTTGGTTGACCATACAACGCAATATCGACTATAGCCAAGTGGTCTTAGAAAATAATCGAATTTTTTAATTAGTTTATAGTCCGTATATAATTTGCTTGAACTGCAAGTGCCAGGTAATTCTCAAGTTCCAGGTTTTCTTGTCACTTTTTTATTTAATTAGTGACATTTACCAAAGCACTTGCCGTGCTTTTAGATTAGAACGAGCCTATAAACTACAGCTTTATATGGAAACACATATTTGTATACTCAATTTTTTTGACATTAAAAAAAGTATACATAATTCATTTCATAATCCAATTACTTTCGTGCTCTAAATACTAAAATTCAATTATTATATTTATTATTAGCAGCATTTAGAAAACCATAATTCAACCCTTTCTTAGATTCTCGTTATAATTGTTATTTATTGCACTGTTCCACATTGCTTCTAGTGAAAAGTTTAGAAAAGTATTGTTTATACTTAATTGCCTTCATATTTCACACAAAATTTAATTAAAAGTAATACAAAAAATCATTAAAAACGAAAGCACCTGCAGCAATCTTCTCAACACATTAATTGTGCTCAATTTAAACTTAGTTTTCGCATATGCGAGCCAAAAATTTATACATTTCGGAAAATGGCAGCAGCATTCGCTGAAATATTATAGTACCTTAGGGTTACGATGATTCCGACCTCAACCTTTCTCATAATTTGGTGCGAAATGCTCAAAAACTCTTACGCCTTTTCCGTGTTTCGAACGGTGCCAAAAGGCTTCTGGCAAATTTGTTATAAAGCAGCCCTAAATCACGCACACATAAAAAATCAAATACGTTTTTAAGAATTAAAGTATAAAAAAGTTTAAAAAAAATTATTTTAAACTCGATATCCTGTCTGCTTTGTTTTGTTTAACAAATTTTATAAAGTTCGACAGCAAAACCAGCTACCAGCAACCATTTATTCAAATATAAAATACTTGTGAATGAGTTTTTTGATGGTCAAAGCAATTTCCCAAAAACAAGTCCTTTGGATATAAACACCCATGATTATAACATGGGAATTTCATAAAATTAGTGACAATACATTCACAAAATTGTGGAAAGGACATAATACTAGTTAAGTGCAATTAACATAACATCATTGGTTAATTCCCCACAGTTTAATATGTTTATCAAAAAACTTCAATTAGTGTTTTCATCATCGACTATTGAAAAATATATTTAAACCAATAAATATTACTTGTTAATGTTTAATATTAAATAGCTTAAATAATTATAATGGTAGTAAAATTATATGGACGAAATGTCACGGTTATACCAAATTTTAGAGTATTATTAAAGGAACAAATTAACATTTATTATTCAATTGAATTTGGAATTATAATCAGGACTGTTATGGGCATAACAATTTGACAATATTTTTGAAAAATTAATGTGTTTAATAAAATTCCATAAAAAAATAAATATTTTGATTGCGTCTGCATTATGTGTCATATAATTAATATGTTAAAAACTTCTTTAGCTACCATATGACTTCTTTACTTTTTTTTGTATATTAGTTTAATATTATGAAATAAACACCTTCATGAATATATTTTAAGTAGCAGAACCGTGAGTATGACTTTGATTGTTTGCTTAATTCTAAATGCAATTTAATTCAATAAAAAATATTTTCTGCACCCGTCACCGAAACTGGCTCCATTTTTAATTTCATGTGTTAAACCTCTAATCACCTTTTAGCTCGATACATTTAGTCTAGCGTTTTTCTAATTTTTTTATTCCCTCCAAATAATAGGTTTTCTCAAAGCTCTCAAAATACGCGTTTGTTTCAGTAATGACTTCTTCATTCGACTCAAATCTCTTACCGCTCAGCCATTTCTTCAGGTTTGGAAACAGAAAATAGTCGCAGGAGTCTAAATCAGGAGAATATGCTAGATAGGGTAGCAGTTCGTATCCCAATTCGTGGATTTTAGCCAATAATGCTTAATTAGAAAACGAAATTCACTTGTTTCCATTTTCGTAAAAATTCACGAGGTTGTCTGCTTTGAACGGCTATCAAACACCAACTGAACGACCAACTGAACGACGCTCAAAATTAGAAAGTTGCCGACTGGTAGATTACAGCTGATAACAGCACTGTTGCATTCGGAGTAACTGCGCGGGAAATTCAAAAAGTCACTAACTTATCAAACCGCCCTCGTATAACAAAATTTATTTAAAAATCAGTTTTATAACACAAACATAAGTTCTGGTATAGCACAAAACTTGCTACATTCAGTTTACTATTTAAGTAAATTTTTAAAGAACATTTAAGTGTGCAATAACGATCACTTAAGTGTTATTGGCGTAAGAAACATAAAATAATATTTGTAGACAAAATCAAATTAAAGTTCTTGCGAGTTAGACCATTTAAAAGTTTATCTAAGTAATTATAACTTTTGCTGCCTAAATAATAATATTATTTCCGCCTCTTTATTAGAGGACGAAGAAACGGCTGTATCCAATAACCCAACAATGGAAGAGTTGACAATATATAAAACACCAATTAAACTCTAAACCAGCTTATATAACATTATTTTTTAGTATTTCATTATACTACACTGAAGTAAAAATATTTCCATAGTTTCATTGAATGATAATCA
>NC_051847.1:234434073-234459231 GCF_002237135.1 Teleopsis dalmanni | reverse complement strand
TAATTGAATTCAACATTCAATTTTATTTAAAATTTACGACCAGTTCTTTTGTTTTTTTTTTTTGTTTAATTTTAATCAGCAGAGCAAAAAATTAAACTCAAAGCAAATTCCGAGCAAAAGAAATACTTTGCGAATTTCTCAAAATATGGGTCACCAGTTTTTGGTTCGGTTCTTCTCTCATACAAACTGCAGAGCTATGTGCTTTATGTTTTTATTTTTATTTATTTTTAATTTTTTTTTTTTATATTTCTTTTTTTTGGAATTATTTAAATATGCAAGGGGCAAATACGCCATACATCCATCTGCCAACAACAAATCTGCATCACTTAATTACATCTGAACCATGAACCAAACAGTCTGCCTCCTCTCTGAAAACACAAAACCGTCGGTGAATGCCGAAAATTCACTCAACAACAAAGTGTGAAACCATGTTGGGCAGTCGAAATCTGTTACGTTCTGGTCTGTACTGGAAATCTGTTTAAGGAGGAAACGCTTTCACTCCGTTCGTCCTCTATTACACGCCGTAAACTAAAATATTCAGTTTGTTGGGTTTTGGTAAATTTCATAAAACTACAACAACAATTTGCTCTCGAGTTTGGTATTTAGAAAGTTTCGGACTTTAAAATTTAAATGAACAAGCAAAAAGTTATTTCAAATATTTTTAGTCTGATTTTACAAAATTAGTGCAACGGCAACTAATTACTCCATCGCAGCTAATTACTTTGTTACCGATTTGGTTGTGAATTAATGAATTAGTTTTCAGCAGTTTTTTAATTTCATGGTTTCAAAATGCGAATAGAAAAGATATAACTTTCTAAAACTTGTCAACAAATTTTAATATTTAACATCAAAATTGTTTAAGCAGGTGGATTAGAAACATCTATCTCTCAACATGTACACCAAATATAGCTAAGATTTTAATTTTAGTAAGTAAATATAGAAAGACATTGTATGCACCAAGGGATTTTAGAGCAAGTTAATCTATCTTTGATACAAAACAGAAGAAATTACTTTCTGTTTAAGAAACAAAAGCAGTACCAATACCAACTTTTCTTTTTTAAGAAAAAAAAAGAAAGGAAGAAAATAGCTAACGTTTAAAAAAAATACCAACTACTTTTCTCTTTTTAGAGAATAGCTTGATTAAGAAATATTTAAAGTACCAATTCGTTTTAAAAAAAATATTTATGTTTAAAAAAAAAGAAGCAGCTCCTTTCAAAGAAAATGTCTATACTTAACGGAGAAGAATAGAAGGTTCAATCTCTTTATTCTTGTGGAATGATCGATTGATATGATATGTTATTTTAACTGAATAATAAATATATGGAAAATGATTTAAGTAACGTTAGTAAAAGCATTTTTTATTATTGAAGTCTTGATTAGAATCAACAACATGTCCTAAAATACCTATAACTAACCAACTCGTTCTACAATAACAAAAATGTGAAGTAATCAAATGATGTCAGCCTACAAAATCAACGAAGAATCACGTTTACCAACAAATGTTGCTTTGGACAAAGTAGGCTATTATGAAATAGTCCTGTCTTGACAAACAAAAACCACGCTTAACAGGTTTCTGAAAATATCTGTCCTGCTATATGATACAGAAATTTGGACAACTACCAACAGTGATGAAAAGGCCTTGGAAACATTCGAGAAAAATATTCTTCGAAATCAATGGTCCACTAAACGTGGGCCATTAGTACCGAATTAGATGGAACGATAAGCGGTATGAGCTATATTGTTATATTTAAATAGTTAAATACATACAAATTTAGTGGCTGCGCTGGTTTGGTCATTTCGTGCGAATGGAAAAAATGCTCCAGTTAGAAAGGTGATGGAAATCACCTTGGAAAACGCGGTAGGAGACGCCCGCATCTTCAGTGAAAGAACTATGAGATCAACTGGCGACTACAAGCCACTGATCGGGCTGGCTGGTGGAGGCTAGCTGACGTGGCGAATAGCGACTTATGTTTGTAATGACCAATTAACTTAATAATTAACCAAACAACTCAGTCAAATAATTGTTTTTACTTTTAACTACTGACTTAAAGGGATATACATATTGTAGTCGAGATTTGAGGTCACTTATACTAAACAGATGAAAGCTTCTTCGTTGATAAACTGACTGAGTCCATTGTGATGAGTTTCGACCAATTTAGTGATTTACAATTGAAAGGCTTACTTCACAATGGAATTCAGTTTTATGTGTTATATTTCTGAGAATATTAACAATATTTTAAAAAATTTACTTAAAGCAATACTAAATAGTTTTTATGTTAGTCTTTTTGAGACAACCTCAGAATTTCGTAACGTATACCCAACAAATCTTTGTAGAAAACGATTTGCTGCGAAAATTGTGAATTTTGACCAATAAGTCATAAAGGTTTCGTAATTTTACATTAAGTTGCAAACAATAATGGCAAAAACTTTCTTACTCTTAGAAGCTTTTTTAATTACTTGTTCAACTTGTCAAATCCACTTGTAAATATATTATACTCTTATGAAAACAAGTTATAGTCTTATAACTAGCACATTCATGAGTGAAAAATTTTTTAAATTTCAGATTCACATTGAGTTCTTTTAAATAATATTTCAATATTTCAAACTAGTTCTGGAATTATTCCCTGTAGCATTACTTAAGAAGATTATAATCAATGATATGCAAACATCTTTTACTATGAGGAGCTGTCTTAAATAGAAAATAAATCGAATGACCTCATTGAGGTGATGCGGAAAGATATTAATCTTAAGGTAAACGTACTGGATAGATCACAGTCTGTTAGGAAAATGTAGTAAGTGATTGAATATTGCCCTCCTATCTGCAGCTGTGAGGTAGATACAGAAACTGCTTCAAATCTAATTTATTATTATAAAATGTATCGTAGGTTTTACAAACCTGGGAGTCACTCTCTAGTAGGTGTTAGTCAGTTGTAGGATCTCTTCAAGTAAAAAATAAAATTCCTTGTTGTAGCTTCGAAGGTGGTTTAAAGCTTAAGAGTCTTAATATACAACAGAACAGACTAACAGATCTATGTGTATTACGAGACTGACTTTCCTGACGTGATTTAACCAATCTTAAAGCACATAGCAAAAAAGTGTCGCCAATATAGTTTGTAAAATTATGAAAAATATATTCTGCCAGAATATTGCCTTAAAGTGTATAAAGATCAATTGATATCAAAAAATTTAAATGTCAAATACAATCAAGTATTATGCATTGTTGGTGCATTAAAACAAGAAAATTTCTTTCAAATGCAAATTACAAAGTCTATCAGTTATTGATATATATTAACAGATGCGCTTAAGCAGATTCCTCTGTAATAATAGAATTCAAAAAACCTTGAGATACTCGAAGTGTGAAAGTGCAAAAATGACATAAAAGACATAAAAGACATAAAAGGCATAAAATATAATCGAAATGCATTAGAAAATGAATTTGTTTAAAGACTTTTTTATGCAAATTTACACTTTTCTATGTATTCCACACATTTTTACTCTTAAGTGCATTGTAGGATTTATGGCGATTAAAGGAGGAAAATTGACACAACATTATCCGTTACTGTGTACATACATGTCTGCCTGGTCTTATCCACAGTAGTGCACACAAGTCAAAAGGATGTGGGCGTTGTTAGACCTATCTACTTTAGTGCAATTGCTTTTGTTTCGTACCCTTAACAAAACACTGCAAAAAAGGTCATAAGCTTCTTTGCTCTTAAACACATATGCATTGGCCTTTATATCCTTGAACGTTTAGTTTTCACTTTGCCAATACGTTGTTATGAATCCAAGTATATAGGATGAAAGGTTTACACTTTTTATATTGTTTGCCTTTCTACATTGTTATGAAATACACTTGACTTCATAAGACTACATGGACAGAACAGATGAGTCTAAAGAAGGTTAAATTCGAGATGTTTAACTTTATTTCTTTTAAGGCAAGTTTTAAAGATTGTTATGTGTTTTCAGCACAAAAAAAAAATATTTTTCAAATATTTATATTTTTAGCATTATATAAAAATTTGCCTTTATTAAAGAAATTGATAATAATTGAAGGTTAGTAGTTACATTGATATACTTTTATAATCTTAATACAATAAAGCTTCTGGCCTTAATAATAATGTAGTAGTAAAGAAGATGATAGAAGATGACTATCGAAGAGAGTCGAAATATTAAAATAATACTTCAATAAAATATAATTTGTTTTAATATAAATAATAAATTATAGTTCCTATTTAAATGACCAATTGCCCGCTTATAGTAGTAGTAAAAGTAAAGTATGTGTGTTTACATATATTATATTTATATATCAAGATTATTAAGCAAAAGGCGTTAGTAGTAATCAACTACTCATATAGTAGTAGTATGGTATTAATAAAACATATTCCATTTGATCAAAAATAGCTTAAAACCCCACTATCTACTCCAAAAAGTACTGTAATAAACACAGTAAAAGTACTGTGTATAATATTCAACTCAAATTTTAGATCGGCTGAAAAGTTTTGAAAACTACACCTATTAACCAGTAGATGAATTAAAATTTTGACATTTTGTGTTTCATTAGAATACTCTCAGATGTTTATTTCAATATGTCAATGCAGTCTTTTTCACAAGCCATTTGAAGCTGACGTGTCGGTGATTTTGTCACAATTCAAAATATTTTGTTCTTTATTTTAGAAGATTAATCAACAACAGAAATTCATACAAAAACGATGAATGTGGTTAAACAATCTACTTCTTCATTTATTACTATGCATCGATAGGTTTTAGAGTTTACACGTAGGTGTACAAGCGTTGAAGATGAACCACGTAGTAGGCATCCAAAAAATGCAACAACACGAGAAATCATTGCGAAACTCTACGGCATTGTTCGTAGTGATCCAAGTTTGACTAAGCACAAAATTGCTGATATCATAAGGATTCCGGACAAACGAGTAGTCCATATTTTAAATGAATAATTACTTATGAAGAAAGTATTTGGAAAGTTAGTGCCCAATTCGTTGACAATTCAACAAAAACTAAATCAAAAACAAATGTCTCAGTGTAATCTGCAGCGTTTTGAACAGAATGAAACTGACTTTGTTCATCGTTTTATAAGTATGAGTGAGACTTGGATCTACCATCATGAATCATGATCCTAAATCAAAATAAGAACGTTTAAGTGGACTGAGGCTGGTTGTTCAGCTCCAAAACGGATGTACTCAGAAAAATCTCAGAAAAAGGTTATTGTATCAGTTTTCTGGAATGCAAAAAGAGTTTTATTGATTGATTTTCTTGAAAAACGCAAAACAATTAATTCTGATTGATATTGCGACTACTTTGATAAATAATAATTAGAAAAAGACCCGGCTTACAAGAGGAAAAAGTGATGTTTCATCAAAATAATGCACGGGTTCAAAAAAGTATTTTGACGATGGCAAATTTAATGCATTAAAGTACGAATTGCTTGAACACTCAATGTTTTTTCCAGATCTGACTCACTCCAACTTTTATCTCTTCAGAAATTTGAAAAATTTCATTTCTAAAAACCGTTTTCCGTCGAATTAAGACAGAAAACGTGAGAGATTGTTATTAAAGAAAGTTATTAAAGGAACGTTGGAAATAAATATATTGAATTTGCGGGAGACAATTTTGAATAAAAATACTAATTTTATTATAAAATTAATACTATTTCATTTTTGCTTTCAAAACTTTTCAACCAATTGAAATTCGTTCTTACGTCAAATTCAATCGTACGACAAATAAATGTGAGTACCGCATCTACTCAGTTTAGAGATGTCCAGAAAAATTAATGTATTCTGCACATATGCTCGCAGTAAAAAATGAATGTATTATTTTATCACAGGAGGCCTGTCAAAAGTATGAAGTTAATAGTTTCCCTTATTGCTGTATTGTGCTTAGCGGAATTGGTGTCATTTCAGTGGTAATAGAATCATAAAAATCTTATCGCGATACTATATTCATTATTTTTATTTACAAAATTCGTAATAATGTAGCTTCAATATTAATCGTTTCCATAAGAACAAGTTTACTAAGTTCGTATTCCCGTCATCTCTTTTTGTATTGTACTTCCATAAATTATAGCACGTCTACAATTTACTGAATATAAATTTTAGTTATATTCACATTATTAATTATTTACTACATTTTCAGCTGAGCACATTTCAAAATAATTTTCCTCTTACACCAGAATTCTCGAGCTACTTTATATGTACTTCAAACAAAACTCGAAACAGAAGGTATTCATAAAATTTTCATAAAACTTTCAGTTAAGTTGTCAAAATGCCATGTTAGGATTTTGTCGAGCTTTGCTTTAAGTTGCTGAATTTTTAATATATTGACAGTAACAATGCAGTAGGTTTTCACTTTGAAATACAAAAGAATAAAAGGAAAAGTAAAATATAAGTGAAATAAGAAGGTAAAACAGTTCTAAGTTGCCTTCAGGATAGATATGAAAAAATAAAATTTAAATTCTTATATCAAACGCAGAGTACAATGAACTCTTAAAAATCTTTTAGCAATACTTCAAGGAAAGATATTTACTTATCCTCTAAAATTTCCAATGGAACTCTTTAAGTTAAAAGCGAGACATATGGAATGAGACCTTATCTATTATGATTTTTAACTTAACGAATGTTTCTACTTAGTGGTGAGCATACAACAGACTCAGACTTCTAATTAATTAATATTTTATTCAATTATGACAAAACATCAATAGCAGTCTTTTAACGATTATTAGAAAATAATTTCCTGAATACTGTCTCATTTGATGTACTAAATCTCAATGACATATTGATATTTTCTTTCGTAATGCATTAAATAAGCCCACTTTTTGATATTTCATCATTAATTATATTAAATTGTATATTATATTTTATTTGAATTCTGATGTCGTTGAAATCTTTTTGTTTCAACAAACTAACTATGACGAATTGATATAGGTTAGGTTTGGTTGAGTGAAGAAAGCGCTTGTTAATACAAATTTCAAAAATAACACTCAGAGACTAGAAGTATGCGATACCCTTAAAGTTTTCAAATAGAGGAGTGAAACAAATTTATACATATTTTTGTTAAAACCATCGATACTGTTCTTCTTGAACCATTCAGGAAGTCTGACAAACCTACTATCCATTTGTTCGTACACAAAGATATAAAAATTGAATGATGGAATTCACTTCTTTTTTGTTCTAGCAATTTGTGCTCTAATAGCGTATTTTCTTCTATAATATGCAATTTAAAAATGGTTTATATTTCAATTATTTTGTTCAATTAAGCTGTCTCTACATTAAAAAAAATAATGTAAATGTTAACTTTGGCTTTACTAAAGCTTAAATACCCTCTGGTTTGAATGATATTATATATGCAATAACATATAGGTATACAATGAATTATAAGATTAAATAATATAAATTATTCTGGTTCTCCTTTATTTCTATGAGAGAAAGGAGCGTACTATTTCCTGGTCCACAAAAAGGTTCCGGCCCCATCATCGTTGTGGCTGCTCCTTTCCTGGCTAGTTTGTCCAAATATTCGTTTCCGCGTACGCCAGTATGTCTCGGTACCCAAAGAATCGACATCTGATTTATTTCGCTAAGCAGATTTAGCTTATTAAGGCAGTCTAACACCAGTCTTGAGGTCACCTGATGCAAGTTCAGTGCCTTGATCGCCGTTTGCCTGTCTTCCAGTATTACAATATATGCATTGAACTAAAACAATGAAATTTTTCGGACTTGATCAAGAATATATATACTTTATAGGATCTACTAAAACAATGAAATTTTTCGGACTTGATCAAGAATATATATACTTTATAGGATCTACTACATTTTCTTTATTATTTTTCAAAAATCTTGACAAAGCTATTATACTATCTTTAAACTTTTTTGTGTGAAGGGTATAATAAGCTTAACGGAAACAAGTGATATCTTTTTTTAATTTATTTCAATTTCTATACTGTTCAAATAAAAAAAATAATAAAATTTTCATTTAATTAAAACTTTTTATTTGAAAAACTCATAAATAAATCTTGAATAACTGCTTTTAAATTTACTTATTATTTTACTTGTAACTTTACAAAGAAACTAGAGAATATTTTCCGCCAGTTCAAATTTAATGGATTCCTTTTAAATGTCGTTATGTTAAATCCTTTTAAAATGATAGGATGTCTAGCATATAAAATATATATGTATAAAAGTAAAATAAAATAAATTTCCAACTCTTACAACATCGTTTAACACAAAATATAACTAAAAGAGTATCATCAAAGTGCTGTAAAAATTTCAATTTGAATAAATAGACCCGAAATGGGTTGCCTGGTCACTGGAACATTTAGTAACAAATTAGTAAGAAAAACAACAAAATGCTTTCAAAAAGTTTTTATGCTCTATTCGTTACGACAAAGAAAAAATTCACATCGATTTTTTTCCTTTTTCTTGAATCTTTTTAGTGAAAGAAGACACAAAATCCAACAAATATGCAAATTTTTCCATTTGGCTTACTTGAGTCCTTCTTAATGCTCTACATGTATCAACGGCTCAGTAACTCTTTTGTCTTATTTTTGTGTTCTAATATTAAAATTAAATTACCCAAAAATAATTGAACTAAAGCCCTAAGCTCTACGTAATGCGTAACGTAGAAACGTCAATCTTTGTCACTTAATTAAGGTCAGAGACAGTAAAAGTTGGGCTACACAATCCACTTAATGATAATAGCAAAAGTACGTTCATTGAAATGTACCAAGAAACCAAACTGCAAATTAGGAAATTCATTCCGTAATTAATTCGAAATTAAAATGTGGTGTTTTGTAGGAAAATTGGTATATTAAAATCAAGTTTACAAGAATTACAACTTAATTCTTTATTTTAGTAGTTTAGATAATTTTGAATTACTTTTTTCAACAGAAGAAATTACTTTAGTAAAAACAGTTTCTAAATTTTACTATGGGGAAACATAATACAGCATACATATATTTATATATTAAATATATGTATTAAAAAATATTTAGTATGAGATGCAGTCAAATATGCTGTGAAACTGTAAATGTATCTACATTTCTTTTATAAGCATCTTTCCAATCTCTGGCTTCGAAATTTTTTTATAATCAATTGATAGTATTAGAATTTTTTTAATCAGTCTATCTTACCAACTAACCGTAATCAACATATAAAACTAGAAAGCCTATCATACGAAAGTTTATCAATAACATTTCTATTGAAATATAACACTATCTTTGAAATACTTTTGTCCATCCGCACGTCTGACTCTTAGTATGCAAGCTCATCGCCTGTATACTACTAATAATATGGAACTCTACGTATGAATATATTGAGAACCCAGACAGAAATCGGTAAGTAACAGTAGCATAAGTAAAAGCAATATCTCTATAACTGACTTTTTCAAATTATTTTTATGACTGTGTATCAGCTTTCGTAGAAAGTTGTTTCACGATAACTTGAAAATAAATAAAAATATATATATATAAATTTAAATATATATCATAAAAATATTCATATATATATAATCTTTCTTGATTTGAAAGGAATTGCTAGACCGGAATTGTGATATTTTACGGTGAAATCAATGGTAGTGTAGACATTATGGAATAGGATATGGTGACAAATGAAACGATGACCATTGTAGCTATTCTATCATATTACGAATACAAATTTAGCAACATATGTAATGCATTTCTTCAGCATTAAATCTTCGATTCAAAAAGCTTTCCCTGCGATTATTAGAGAAAATAGTCCAAAAAAAAAGCCATAAAATGTGTGTATGCAATATCGGTTACAGTAATATAATTGCGGATCATAACAAGAAACAATATTCTAAATAAAAATTATACCAACCCCACACTACAAAGTCTTGATTTCTTATGGAAGGAATCTACAGAATTCTTTAAAACTTTATTTATAATTCTATTGATGATTAAATCTTTATCTACCGTTCTTACATACCATACTATGCGAAGACAATTCTTACATAGCTTAAAATTTTTCTTTGCAGCTGGTAAAACCTCAAGTGGGATATCATGTGTCTAGACAGGCGTCAGACTTTCTGATGCAGTTTTCATGTATTTTGTTTTGATAAAGCAGAATTTCCATCTATGAAAAAATATAATGAAAACAATTTCATGTCGAGTTTTATATGCTCCTTTACGGCGATATTTCGTTTGGTTAAAGTATATATAATATATCTCTATATTATAGATAAGTTAAGCTCTTGGTATAATTTTCAACTAAATGAAGTTCATATAAATTAATTTGCTACTATTAAGATTGATTCATCAGTCATTCATTAGTAACATATCATCTGTTAAGGTTTTAGGGAGACGCCCATATTGCGTGTTTTTGAAAAAGATCACATATATAAATTAGATAAAGTTGAAGTTTTATAATACTTCACTACGGTATAACAGCATTAATTTCATTTAAGTCCGAATAAGCATGTTCGTATTTAACTGAGAAATATCTTAATTCAAGATTGGATGTGATTAACTAACGAAAGCGTTTTAGTAATTTTCAGTTGGGCTTTATAAACAACCCTTTGTGTCACACTTAATCGAAAGTCCGTGATAGTCTAGAAATACTTATTCTATTTTATGTTAAATGCTTACTTCAATATTGAATGTGATAACTTATCAAATTATTTTAGTGATATCAAGTTTTGTTTTATAAACAGTCCTTTATCCTTTGACAAGTACTATTAATTTTTTATGTTCACCAATTGAATGCAATTCCATTATAAGCAGTTTTTCGCATAGTTTAGGTGCAACAGAGAAATGTGATATGGATCGATATCACTTAGTGGTCTAGCGATTTATTCGGTTTAGAGTTCATAACTATAACCACCAATTTTTTAACATTATGATACATAATCAAATCAAACACAATTTACTAAGACTATAAGGTTTTATACACATTTTTTTTTCACATCCTCAAAACTTTAGCTGCAGTTAAGTCAGAACGAGCGACTTATCTTATTTTAAACCAAAAAAATTGTTCCGTAACTGCTTTAGTAATGACTTCCAGATTTAATATAACATACTTATAAAAAACTTTGCAGGATATTCACATTTCAATTTAAAAACGTAATTTAATTGTCTGTTAATTATTTTTTACAATTCAAGATTGTTTTGAATTTAGTCTAAATTATTAATAACAACTCTGGTTTACATTTTATATTAACTAAGCTGTTTGTCATAATGTAACCCCCAGCGTGTTAATTAGTTTAATGAAAAAATTAAAAATCTTTTTGAAAGTGAACTTGTTAAGAGTAGTGAAAAAAAATGTATTCTTAGAACTCACAACTTCTTCTAAAGCACATCCTTAACATCTTTCTTTATAAATGCATAACCCAAATCGTAACAGTCAGTCAGTCACTCGCAACTAATTCCCATGTGATGAAACAAGTCAACCGTTAATTTGCCATACTTACAACATCCCAAGACGATTTAACTGAAGACCCTTTCATTAAATGAGTTAAAGTAAAACAAAACAAAGGACATAAAAGAAGGAAAACTTAGAAACCCAAGTGCATATACTTTCATTTGCATTTTGTGAAGAAAGTGTGAAGAAAGTTGCGAATTTACAAGACATAATATTCCCTGAAGGAGCAGCTTTATTCCGAGCAAATATTCCTTTTTCTTTAATTTTGAAATGAAAATATTAACACAAACAGCAGCAAACTAACAAAATATTTTGCTGCTTCTATATTTCACACATAATTTTATATCCTTGCCTTCATTGTAAGACATAAAAGTTTTAATGCAGACATATAAAAACTATACAAACATACCATATATACAGGAAAAAAAATAATTTCATACAAAGCACATAAGACAACCTACATAAATTGCGGCTTTCTGCTTTATCTCTTATCAAATAAAATTATCTACAAACAAAGGATATTTCACGTCATCTTCCTGCTCATACCATTTTTTCATTTATTCGTGTCGTAAATCGTCTGATTTGTTGCACAATGTCCTTGCTAATACTGCCTTTGGATGTACACACTTCTTCCACAATTGGATGTACATCTACACAATTTATCTTACTTCCACTTTCTTAACGAATTTAAGCTCTCATTTACTTTTTAACCATCATTTGCATTTGTGGCTGCCTGAGGACATTTTTTGCATTAAGGAAGCAAAAAACAATGTCATAAGTATCCTTTGCCTTTTCAGAATCTTAGCTTTTAATCTTTATAGTTTGTTCACACAATTGTTGACAATTTAATTATCTCTTCTATTGTATCTCTGGTCAACATTTCTTATTCTGTTACATTATTCTTAGAAGTTTTATAGTTCGGTTTCATTAGCAGAAGAAGACAAGTTAAGTGCAGCAAAAGTTTAGCAATTTGTTTTAATTGCTTGACACTCAACTCAAAACCATTTAAACTATTTGACTTATTCGTGTCTTAAGAGAAAAAACTTCATACAAAAGTCGTTAGGCAAATGAAATTTGTGGCTTCTTCCATACTTTATTGTTTAAAAATTTTTAATTGAATTTGTAAGAAAACAAAAAATTTTACGTGCAATTTAACCTTAAAAGGAAAAATCCCTCAAAGGTATGTCCTATCATATGGAAAAACTTCGATTATTTACAATATTTTAGTAAAACTGCATATGAATTGTTTAAAAACAAAAAAATATAAATATAAATATATTGATGCTAAATATTTTGAGAAATTGTAAAGGAAATAATAATAATATCATTAAATTTTTCATACATTCTCTGACAAAAACTCTATTGAACAGTAAACGAAAATAAACAGTACACTATCGTAGTGTACTGCTTATGTCCAAAACACAACAAGAAATTTTTAGTGTTTGTGTTGATGAACGCAACCGCGAGCAGTACACTACAAATTAAATCGACCTGTACGAAACACTAAAATAGTGTACTGTTTCGGACATCTCATGTAAAATTATTAAATATCCACATTAGTGTCTTTTTCACAAAGGTAGTAAACTTTTTAATGATCTATTCACGAAGATAGTGAATTTTACTAGCGATCATTTAACAAAAGTAATATATTCTAACATGTTTCAGTGTATTTTAGTGTATTGTTGTGTTTATGGAACAAAACATTTTGGGAATGTTTTTATTGTGCATTGTTGTTTTTTCGTTTGCGTAA
This sequence comes from Teleopsis dalmanni, assembly GCF_002237135.1. Lineage (NCBI taxonomy): Eukaryota > Metazoa > Arthropoda > Insecta > Diptera > Diopsidae > Teleopsis > Teleopsis dalmanni. Next base: position 234,446,097 of record NC_051847.1, on the reverse strand, counting down.
GAGGAAAAATTATAAAGAGATAATATTTTAATGTACAATTTGTATACAATAATAATGAAATGCACAATATTAAATTTTTTTAGTTTAATATAAAAAATGTGAAATGAAAGAAAATTGTAAACCGTTTCTGTAAGTAGTTATGTTTCATGTAAAGTATATATGGTATTTAGATTATTGTATGGAACTATATAGTTTTCTATCTAAACGCATTATTCAACCAATAAATGAGACAATATAACAATATAAATAGCATGTGTGTTATATGTGTGTGTATGCAGTCTTTGTCGATTATAAAAAGGCATTTGATTCAGTCAAAAAAGAGACGATGTGGCCAGCGCTACAGAGACTTGGTATCTCGCAAAAAATAATCAATATAATAAAGAAAAGCTATAAAGATACGAACTGCACTGTTCTGCATAATGGAAAAACAAGTGAACCAACCATTTCAGTAACTGGAGTCAAACCATTCTGCATTTTATCATCACTACTGTTTATAGTTGTGCTCGATGGGGTGTTAGAATTGTTCGATACGACATTGTACTGCTTTTGCACTCACATCAGCAAATGCAATCGAAAATTAATGAATTACAAGACGAATTGCCGAAGGATGGCTTGAAGATAAACATCAGTAAAACTGAAGCAATACGTATAAAAACCGAAAACTCAACTCCGTTTACAATCAATGGACATCACACGCAGACACCGAGAGCTTTACTTACTTAGAGAGTATTCTATCGGTGAATAGAGGTGCGAAAAAGAATAGAGCGTAAGTCTTATGAAGATATCGCGCATGCTGCACTTTCTTGGAACCCCCTCCAATGACAGACCAGCAATGATCATGAGAAGGACAGTGCATGAGTAGACGAGCAAATCGTTTAACGAGTTGAGAACAATAGCTAGGAGACGAAACCAGTGGAAAACTTTTGTAGACTCCTTAAACTTCTAATGAAGTAAGGAGCTAATAATAATAGGTAATATAGTTTTTATTGTGACAATGCATTTCAGTTAAAACGCTAATTTTTTTAAGCAATCAAAAAAATCATATCTGAGTTAATAGATAAAACTATTTTAAAAAAAAAATATTGTCTTATAACATAACGAAGGCAAAACAAAAATTTTTTCTAACACTATTACAAAACACTACTCAATATTTGGTGTATAATAAACTGTAAAGGTAATTATTTTCGATTATTGCTATTAAAGTAGAAAAAAAAGAGAATTAGTTCAAAAATTTAAATAAATATTATAAAAGTTGATTTAGTTAATTTTTGGATGACCTTACAGTTGTTTTAGATATTATCATATATAATATTATCAGTAGGCTTGTTATATGTTTCCATGACTACATTGTCTACGTATTATTTTTCTGGACTAATTTCGAAAGGATTAAACTTGAACTGTGTCAAATTTGAAAGAAGAACTAATTTGCTGCATACTTAAATTAACGTCGTATCTGATCAAGCTTATGGATTTGTCAAATGATTATTATTCCGTCAACAAATGCGATTAATGATTTATTTGATGTAGTGATCCATATAGGAGGACCTTATCAAATAAATAGATTACTACCTGTAATGAGATATCGTGTGTATGCCAACGAGTGTTAAATAAATTTTCATTGTCATGCACAAGTTCTACCATAGGTACAATTGTTCCATCACACAATTCATATCTAGTATTTTTATATCTTTGGTACGGATCCTTTTTTATAAGTCTTATCCTACTTTATGGTTATTGAAAAATTACTCTGATGTTAGAATAGACTTGAAATTCCAAAATTTTTAAATTTAAAGTAGAAATTCATTTTAATTCTCTCCAACTTCCAATTAAAAACATTTAACATAATTTATTTAGTAGAGAGGTTTCGAAAAGTAGTAAACTACAACAACAAAAATTTTTTTTACATTATTTTTAATTAATTGAATTTTCTGAACATACAGCTGTTTCGAGCATTGCCAAACACCCATATTTAGTAGTCTTGGACCATTATTTCTATTATTTATTGTTTTTCTTTAAAAAATGAAATACATTTAAAAATGTTTAAAAATAACAAAACTCATACATACATACGTTGGATTTATCATCCCTGATAATATTTAATAATATTTTTATAAGTATATTTTAAACGAAAGGTTACTTATTTGACTCACCACTGTCTCTGACATGTTGGCATCTTCTGAAAAAGATTTACGAGAACTTCTGTGTTCGTCCTTCAGATAGTCGACATCGTCATTATTATTTCGATTTATGCTTTCATTTGGACGATAAACATTAAAATTACTTTTAATTGATGTTGTTTGAGTTGTCATTTTTGTAGTTGTTGTTGTGGCGGTTGTTGTCATTTTAGGCTTCTTTGTTGGAGGCTCCGGTAGGATGTCACTGTCAGTTTCCATCTCAGCAAATGCATTGTCATTTTTCGTACTCTGATATGCTGGCGATAATGTAGTTACATCATAGTTGTTGATATGTTCTTCATATTCCTGTTGTGGTTGTTGTCGCTGTTGTTGTTGGTGCATTTGCTGATATCTAATTTGTTGTTGCTCCTGTTGATGTTTTAAATGTTGTTGGTGATGCTGGTGTTGATGATGCTGGTGTTCCTCTGTTTTGTAATCATAATATAATACCGAAGGTAAATTTTCTGGAAAATTCAAAATTTTGCTTGTCGCATGACTATGTTGTTCCTGTTTGTGTTGCTGTTGCTGCTGCTGCTGCTGCTGCTGTTGTTGTAGTTGTTGCTTTTGTTGATGTTGTTGATATTGTAACGCATGTGGCTGCTGATGTTTCTGTTGTTGTTCCTCAATAAAACATTCATGTTCATTGTACTTTTGCTGTTGTTGGTGTTGATGTAACTTTTTCTTTAGTTTCTTTGCAATGTGCAGCATTTTGTTGCTCTTTTTATGTTGCTGTTTGGCTTTGTGATGGATTTTATCATTTTCATTTGCAATTAATTTCTTATGTTGTTTTTTTGTTGTATTTGCATTTGATTTAGTGGGTTTGTATTCCTTTTTCGAATAGGTGGTATACTCCACTGTACTGACATATGACGGTGTTGTGCTTTTTTGTGCTTGCTTGGCTGTAAATCAAAATTATTTTTGAGTTAATTAAAGACTAATAATCAAGCAGTGGTTGGAATATTCGTTCTCTCAAAAACAAATTATTCAAAACATTATTTTAAAGAACAGAAAACAAGTATATTATTTTAATTATAATTAGTATATAATTTCTCGAACAATAATAACGAAACCTGAATAAGTTTTCTGTTTATATTAATGATAGTAATTTCAAGTAGATAAGCATATTCTCTTATTATATGTAACATAAATTTAAATAAAATCTCATATACAATGAGAATACAAAATTACATTTTGGAAAAGAAAATTCTCAACATTATTGACTAATGTAATTACATCCAACATTCAAACTATACTAATTACAAAATGGACTACATTCCTCACAGATATTTTCATTCAATGAAAAACGAAAAATACTCGCAATATAATTAAGTTGCATTTTGATGTATCTGTAATAACGTATAACATTGCTCAATGCAACAATGTATGTCCAACTGTATGTATAAGGATTTCACAGTAAAATCAACAGGATGCTGCAGTTATTGAAGGGTTAAGCGTTAAAAACTGAAGTTTTATCTTCGAACTACATCATGGTCAAAGTTTTTGTTTTTATTTTTACTTTCATTTTTATTTTATATTCAATTTCTACATTATCGTATGCACTATGTTATCTCTAAAATAAAGAATTTCAACCAAATTTTTTTTGAAATTAGCATTCTAAAAGAAAAACATTTGGATGAACTATGTATATTTATTTCTCATTTTTTTTCAATTCAATAAGAATAAAACCATTTTTCAGCACTCTATTGCCACTTCTCGAAAAATCACATTAAATTTAATGACTTTATTTTGTTTCATTTGTTCATAACTAATCTTATGACTCATTTAAGAGTAACACTGCTTTATATTGTCGTAAAGTTGACTGACATCTCCTTTCAAAGCGTCCCACAAATCTTGGTACTCGTAGAAATAATACGCCATTTATTAAGATTCATACAAAAAGTATAAACAGAATGGCTTAAATCTGAATAAAATTTGGTGTAGTAAAGTAATTCCATTTCCTAATTATTATCTAAAAACTATTTTATAATAAATAAATTTCAGCTATTCAAAGGAATAAAACAATGTATAAGTCACTATAAAAATATTCATTTTTAGTCAGTTTAGCGAATCAGTTCGAGAAATATTTGAAGCAGGAGAATTTAATTATCAAAATTAAAGTTCAACTTTGGGAAAAGCGTATAAATATCTGTGTATATACACTATTGAAAGGAGTAAATAATTCAATAGACAGAACATCTCCAAATCAGCAATTCAAAAAGACTCTTTAAGCAGTATAAATAAGCGTTTCTTCTAAAAGGGTCCGTACTGCATTTGTTAAAACTTTTCTGTTGTAAATGAAGTTATATGCTTTTAATTTTTAAAATCTAATTTTTTCATTTTTTCGTAAACACTTAATAAATAACTTTTCTGATTTTATTGAATACTTCACTTGCTCATTTCTTGCACTTCTCGAACTTCCATTCACTGTACTCTCGTAATATCGACGATGAAAGTGCAATTGAATATTAAAATCCTTTAAATTTTACAATTTTTTTTTTTGTATCTGGTAAAAATGTTTTAATCAGCCAAAGTAAAAATTTTGTATTTTTGTATTTTGAACGAAGTACATACATAAATTGCTTAAAAGGGGGGAAAATTCGAAATCATTCAATTAAATTCACTCGGCGCTGTTAAACAGAATTGAGCAAAAAGCAATCATGCGGAAGAATAAATTTATTTCCTCTGCAAACAAAATAAGTAATTTTATTTATGTTGTTTTTGTAGTACACTTAAAAAAATATGAACAAAAAAAAAAGTGATATAAAATATCTTTCATTGCTACTATAAGTACTCGTACAATCGAAAAAAAGGCAACGTTTCATGCAGCAACAGCTGCTGGCTTTTCTTTAATAGTTGCCAACATATTATGTGTGCAGTCCACGTTTAAATAATTTTTCTTCTGCTCGTCAAAAGCACGTTTTGCAGATTTCCATTGTTTTCGTCCTTTGGCATTAAATTCATTTTGTATTTCATTTATATTGCACTCTTAAAAAACATATTTATAGTTTACACATATCGTATTTGGTAGTTGTGCTGTGTGAACCTTTCAACACTTACCGCAAATTTCCCACCAGCAAAAAATTTCACCATCCATGCACAGACACACTTCGCAAGGGTCCAATCGTGGCACCTGGGAATAAAACAAATAAAATGGTGAAATACTCGAACAAAAGTAATTCCTAAAGGATAAATACACTGAAACAAACAAAGAAGAAAACAAATTATAAATGGCGGAATTATGCATATGTGTGCAATTATCCTTAAGCTTGGTAAATGAAAGTTCCATTTAATCACCTGCTCCTCAGAAAATACAAGCAAAAACTTAGAGAACGTGCCTGAAAACTCGGCAAGAACATTAAATGATTTATTATGACTTCAGGATAAGATATTATTGTAGTACCGTCAATGACAGATGCTATAAGGATAGTTGCATTTATTTTCAGTAAACAGAAAATATTTTATTACAATGTATTTACTTGCTCTTATTCATTCTTTATTTTTTTTTATTTAAGCAAGTTTTATTTCTTAATCTGATATAGAAATTTTTATTTTTCTGCAGGTAGTTTTGATTAAAAAACTATCAAACATTTTATAGATTCACATATTGCAGTTAGCAAAATTAGAAATATGCTAATTTCAAACAATTTATGTGTGAGTGATGTTACGTTTACATAATTTAAGGACTTTCATAGCTTCCCCACGATTCAGCAGAGCAATATTCTATTGTCGATTGTATCAACTTACAAGTTCCGAAGTATGAGTAATATTTACTTTCTCTATGGTATCGCATAGGAGGCCATTTTATAGAATTTTTATATAAATGCTATAAAATGGCATTTATATAAGATGTGAATCATTCGTTAAAGATTCAAATAGTATAATTTGAAATGAAAAACCATTTAAAAGAAAAAGAAGGTGTCTTACTTAATTTAATAATAAGTGGATAGAATCAAAATCACTACCCCTAACCTTCAAAAACTCCCTTTTTTGAATGATTTGTAAAAATAAATGCAGCACTCAGATTGTGCAGATCCATTAAATGAAAAATTACTTCCTACATAAAACAAAAATAGTCAGCTTCTTTCAAGGAAGCAAAGAATATTTAGAAGAATTAAGAAGCTCATATATGAGCTATTTACAACATTAAACTCCAGAACTTAAAATCTGATTCTGAGAGAAAAACCATAAAAATGTTGAATGATGTCGCCAATCTTTAAACAAGAAGCTTCTGAAGGGTTAAATTCGGGGAGTAATCTAAATAAAGTAATCGAGTTAATCACGGCTTTCTTATTACTGACTAAATTAACATGTTAATTTCATTGATTTCGAAATTGCAAGCACTTAGAAAAGAAATGCTCACAAGCTCACGACAAAAGAGTATTTGCTGCTTAAATCATGAAAAAAAGTTTTTAGAGCCATCAATAAAAATGCCTGAAATAGAATTGAACGTTACGTAGTGGTAATCCCAGTCTTGATATACCAAAATTTAAATACCGAAAATACAATCAAACTGCAGATTTGGTGTTATTACGTCTAACGGTATTTTTAATACATCAGAATATGCCAATAGTTTTAGCAGACACGCCTTGGATAAATAGGTTTAAAAGGCGAAAATTAGCTTCAGCATCAAGAGCTTGTCCTGTTAAAAATAGTTTCTGTATACTCCAGAAAATGGTTCTTTGAAGCCTGCATTTCGTAACTTTGGAACTTTTTAGTTGAATTCTATAACTCCAAAGGATAGATATTTACGATATTGTGGGTCTAGTTATTGCAATATATGAGGATGCATAAATATGTTTTTTGAGGTGAATCCCTATATATGGTTAAGCTCACATATGACATATTTCATTTAATTGGTCGATTTGGCAGTCATTAAAATTTCAAAAAAAAGTCTAAAAAATGGTAGACAATTTTAAAAGTTGGTGAATTTAACTTTTTTATGAAGAAAACTGTTATTGATAGTTACAGTTTCCTGATTGAAATTTTTGTTGACGATGCAACAGATAAAATTTAATACTTTGTGTTAACTCAAAGATATTCGACATCAAAGACAAAAAACGACGTGGTTAAACGAAAGTTTAAAAAAGGAAGAGTTACAGGCATTTCGCGACCAAACTAGTAGAACTTATTCTAATTACTAAGAAATATTAGGTTGCTGTGTCCCAGATAAACAGTTTTTATCAGTTTCTTTTTTAGTGAGTTAATAATATAATATTAAAAAAAAACCATGTATTTATTACATTTGTTGAAAACACACTCATTTCTCCACAAATTCCATAACTCCTTACTTTCAAAATGTCTTTTACGGGTTTCCAAACTGACTAAAGACTTGCAAAGTGCTTGTGTGAGAACAGAATTAGTACATTTAATTTTACCATAAATAAAACCCAAAATTCTTTATTCCTATTAATAAATATTAATGAAACAAAATATCATGTGCATACCAAGTAGAGGATGAAGGGTTTCAAAAACCACCTCAGAAAGAGCAAGTTCGATTCCTCGAGATAATAAATGTCTAAATAAAAAGGAAAGCGCAATAGATCAAGCTGGTCACAATGCAGAAAGGCCTTAACCTAACCCATAAAGCATTACATTATATTATAACAGAAAAAATATAGCTTTATCAAAAGAAAACAACTTAGTCATCAACTTGCAGAAATGATTTGGTTAATAGACTATTCCAACTTCTCGTTATTCAAAAAACTTCTGGTTTATTAAACCAGTAGTTTTTCAAACATATAAGGCCCCAGCCGTGAAATCCAAAATTACGACACATTTTCGAAGTTTTTCATTCAGGACTTTTTCCTGCGATAACAAATATCCTATAGCCTAATAAGACAATTCACTTATCACCGGCATTTGTAACAAAATCTCTGCAATTTCCAAGAAACTTCTTTGAAAGCATATTTCTGTGGTATAACTTGTTGTTAATATGTTTTGCTGATCATAAAGTTTATTAAAAACAAGAAACATGGCAATTAGTTTCATTTATAATTATATCAATTATCAGTTCATAACAATGATGCTTCATTGTATGGTTTCAGAATAAATTATATTTTTATAAAATCCCATTTGTATATGTGATTGAAGCAAATTTTATATTGAAACGAAAAGACAGAGGTCAGTTTTTTTTTTATAGATGGTATCAATTGAAGCTGGAGTGTTCTTCTTTTTAAGACATTTAATCTTAACTTGAAAATGTACTCCAATATTTGCAAGACTTGTCAAGAAAATGAAGTTCAGTTTATGAGATGAATGGTAACTGTGATGATAGAAGGTGCAAAAAGTTTTTTGTTAAAAAAATGCTTTTGCTTGGATAGAAATTATTAATGTAGAAATAATTCTGTAGTAGGTATACTAAAATCCCTATTTATATAAATATTATTGGAATTAACACAAAGATAAAGCATTTTAAAACGTAAGATTTTTGTATACTAGTTTTTATACTACATTTATACGTACACTACTTTTTATTATATACAAATACAGTATACGCAAGTACAGGGCAAATATAAGGCAGTTACTAATAAAACACACATGAACTGAAGTAAACGTAATTAATTTAATCCCCAGAATTGAGGTTCTTCTCAACAATGTTTATACTAAAATGTAATACTAAAAAGTGAAAAAGAAATTTTTGAAAGGATTGAAATAGAACAACAGAAATTGTCGTCCAAAAATTGAACAATCTTGTTTCATGATACATTGTGATATATATCACAATAATGCTTTAAATGAAATAAAGTATTATAACATTTCTGCACATATAGGTGCGTATAAAAATGAGTACAGTACCTAAAGGTGTAATTCAAATATGTGAAAGATAAAAATGTTAAGTTAAAAAATACGAATAAGTTTTAGAGAAAATCCCAGGGAAATCTTATTACCAAAAATAAAAATTGTATTATTTACTTCGGTCACACTAAGCTTAAAATACATTTATTTTTTTTTATGAGGATATTGACATTGTTTTCACTTCAACACATTCGTACATTTTTCTTTGGCGAAGAGTATTCAACCACATATATTCGTCACATATTAACTGTGACGTGCTTTATCATTCGTCTTCCTATTTTAGTAAAGTGGACGCATCAGTAAAATAAATGTTGTCGTTGACTTCTTGCTTCAGTGTCATATTTCATTCTGAAACTTTTTAACGCTTCCACGGATTGCACTTCTTGAAGTCGTCTAAGTGCTTGAATAGAAAAATACATGAAGAGAAAAGATTGATTTCAGACTTTAAAACTTGTGTAAACGTATTTATTCTTTAATATTGTTTTGTGCTAAAAATTGAAAAAGTTATGGATAGTATTACACACAGTAATATATCACACTTATAAAATATGTCATAACGAGTTTAAAAAAATTATTTAAAATTATTTATTACTGTTGTTTGCTAAGTCATAGCAATATTTCTTCATTTCCTCATAAAGCACTTGACAAAAATTTTAAGGAAGACACATAATGCTTTTTAAATTGACAATTGTAAATTAATACTATTCTTATCATAAACAAATTTATTGAAATTTTATTTGAATAAAGTATATTGCATTTTGGCACTCAGTAAAAGTCACAAAATAGATTTCCAGTACAACAAAAAAAGTATTTATCAACTTTAGTCTGTATATCTTTCATATTGTTTGTCCCTTTATCGCCTATAGAAGCATAGAGCCTCATCTATAGGAGCATATGCATATCTTACATAGCAACATTTAATGATTTACAATACTTTTTGAACAACCACATTTAAAAATTCTCTTATTTGAATGGAAGCTAATAATAAAAAATTATACCAACCATAATATTTCCTATGGCAATACAGAACTCTAATCTCTGCTAGACAAGATTGAACTCAGTACTGTCAAATAATGATAATTCAATTCATATTTACACACACCGTTCAAAGTTCTAAAATAAATGAAAAGAGTTTCTATGCTTAGATACTTTTAGTAGGTCTTTTAACTTCAAATTACCGGAATATTGTAATCTCTTCCAAGTTAACATAAAAGGCAACTATGAGACAGCTGAAATAGTATAATGGCATAAGTCATTATGCGAGTATAGCGATATAAATATTTTTACGAATAGCTAAGCTGTCTTAAAATTAAATATAGAGCCGAGATAAAGACCACTGACATTGTGCCATTCATATTTAAAAACAATTTTAAAATAAGTAATATGATATTACGAGAAATTTGGAATTAATTAGTTTGGATTATGTTCGGCTAAAAATGTTATATAGCAGAAAATATTTTTAAACATGTTTTGTAATATTTCATTAAAATAGTTATAATACGATCTATCCGCCAATTTATTTATATTCACCTCTGTATTATATATATGCATATCTGTTTATTAATATGCATATCTAAAAAGCGATGTTCCTAACGATGGTATTTAAATACTCAAGATCTAAAACCAACTCTTCGAAACGTTTATTTTCCACATTATTTTTTTAAAATTAACATATAGAGAGAAAAATGATTCATAATTAATCAAGTTTTTATTATTTAAATTATATTATACAGGAGAGAAGAGTGGTGTTTATCTTCTTACTCCAACATTCTATTAATAAGCCACAGCCACTACTCCGATAACGCAATAAAATCTAAAATATATACTCCAGTTCCGTCCTTTGGAAAACTTATTAAATAATAAACAACTACCAAAGCAGAAAATAAGTAGCATATTGCAAAAATCTATTACACACACCTAGAAACTTTCGGTCAAAAATATTCCATAAAAGAACCATCACTCTACTAAGCTTAACAAAGAATTATATATATATTACCGTGGGATTATATTAAGTGTTTACAGTAAAAATTCCCAGTAGAAATACAACAATGTTAGTTGCTTCATTTTCTCTGATGAACTAAATTAATTACAATATTTTCATATTTTTCCATGCTTTTCAAATTAAATTTACTTATTTTTTATTATATTGCTTATATTTACATAGTGAGACTAGTTTTAAAACTAATTACTAATTAAAAGTACCTTTTGTCCATGTGTATATTTTCGACCACCAGAATGACATGATGCCGCTCTCTCATGCGGTTCCATATCATCACTTTGATTAAGTTCTTCATTACTTCCTATATGCTTATCCATATCCTCTTCAGAACTTTTGACCACTTTTTGATCTTTACGCATTTGTTCTGATAACAATCGCGTATCATATTTTGCCTTGGATTGCTGTGTATCCAAATCATATGACAATTGATCATGATCATCCACATAATCTAGTGACACTGAAAACACAAAAATTTAAAAAAAATGTATTTATTAATATGAAAAATAATTATGAAATATATTAAAGATTTATATAAGAAATATATACAGAATTAGCTATAGAAAAAGGAATGTCTGTATTAGATTGTTCTATATTGTTACTTATAAATTGTTTGTTCTTTTTTAATTAAATATTGATAGTATAGAAATAAAGGGACTATCAAACTACTGGAAATTCAATATTCTCATTGATGCAAATATCAGTCTTATGGTAGGTTGACTTACAGGTCACTGAAAACTAGGAACCATGCTAAAAGATTGAATGTCCCTTTCAATCCTACTTGTCGCAACTGTGGAGAAGACGATGAGAGTGCTTCTCATCTTTTGCCCAGCTAATGCACGGCGGCGACTTAATACTTTAGGAGCCCCCTTGATTGAGGATCTTGATCAATTACAAGACCTGACACTAATCTATATTTAAAGCTTCGCTAAAGATGCTAGCTGGTTTTAAACCCAGAGTTTTTCTATATATACGGTAACACAATAGACCAATAGGACTAAGTGGATCCCCTGTGGATCGTAGGTATAACTTAACCTAAACTACTTCTTTCTACTTTTT
>NC_051847.1:234394501-234433973 GCF_002237135.1 Teleopsis dalmanni | reverse complement strand
ATCCGTGTCGTTACAATCTCTCCAAGCTTGTTTAATATATGCTTGCTTTATACAATCTCGTATATCAAATTTGGTTACAATTTCTCAATATGATAGGGGATCACCTTGTTTAAAGCTTTGCACGGTTTCAAAAAATTCGGAGAGACTTGATCCTAACTTGACGGAGCTACGGATATTGTACAATGTCATTATGCAGAGTCGCATTAACTTTGCAGGGATATAGAGCTCAGATATTGCGGCATAAGCGCGATCCCTTATGGGCCTATCGAAAGCTGCTTTATAATGGACAAAAAGGTGAAAAGTATCGATGTTGTATTCGTGAGTTTTTTCCAGGATTTGTTTCAATGTGAATATTTAGTCAATTGTAGAGCGAGCAATTCGAAAGTCGCACTGAAACTCAATAAATATGCTTTCAACTTCAATAAGTTCTTTCTATTAGATTGACTAATTTGTCAGTTATTAAATAATTTAATTTCAAGATGGAGTTAGAACAAACTTGTCATGTGTAAAATATAAGCTTCAACAGTTGTTTTCAATTATAACATGTATTAAGTACTTATGTCAACCTGAAAACCGTTGGCGATGGCCATCCGTTGGTGATGCCAATCGCTTTGCTAGGCAGTTCTTTGCTTAAGTACTATAAGAGAAAAATTTGCACGTAGGCTACTGGACACGTAAGTGTTGCCTTCTGTACAAGTAATCCATGCCTTTATCAAGCATGGATTGACAGTTCTTTGCTTAAGTACTATGAGAGAAATTTTTGCCCGTAAGCTACTAGAGACTGAAGTGTTGTCTTCTGTAATCCATGCCTTTATTCAGCAATACTCATGTAACAAGATATCACAGTCTCTTAGTCGAATATTTTTTATTTATTTAAGTAGAAATTTTTATTAACTTAAAAATTTCTGCTCTATTTTCTTTAAATAGAGTATTTTCTCTTTATTTAAATAGAAATTTTCTATTTATTTAAATAGAAATTTTCTCCTTATTTCAAAAAAAAATTTCATAAGAGACAAGAAGGAATTTAATTTAGTGTAAATAATCAAATTGTGGGCTTTTCTAAAACACTTGATATTATCAATTCTGTGACACTCCACTTCAGTATTTTAAAATCAGTTTAAAAAAGTATAAAATAATAAATTTTCAGATTCATTGAGTGGTGAAATTATATTCACAAATTATTATAAATTATTTACAACTTAACGGGCTGAATATTTTAAAGATGATTCTTTGATTTATTAAACAATTAAACCCTTAAAAATAAATGGTGAGTTCGGTTTTTTTGAAAAAACTATTGGTATGGCAAGAGTATCATTCACGTAGAAAAATAAATTTTGAAAGTAGAACTTCTATTTAGTTGGCAAAACTATTTGGAGATATAAAAAGACCAACAGCTCATGACGGATAATTCCCTACTACAACAATGGATACAATATTGGTTCTAGCAAGCGTCTTTTTAAGCTCGCAAAATATCAAATAAATGAGTCTTATACCGTAAAATCATGTTTTGGATCACATGAGTTTTTCTTCTTTCGCCATACAAAGAACAAGATATGTGGAAAAAAATTTTCATCAACAGAAGACACTGTTAATTGAGAGGTGTGTTGAACCTAAGGTTTTGTAGGTGTCTCTGTTGGAGACAAGTGCTTTGGCAACTGTTTCAAACGCATAAAAACATATATGAATCAAAAAGGATAATATTTTAAAACCAGTGAAGCTATGTACATAAGAACCTAGTTTTTTGATTACTAGACTTTCATAAGTCTTTCATAAGATAAGAATTTAAGTATAAATATAAATTCTATTTAAAATATTAAACAAAGTTAAAGCTTAACCTAAACAAAAATGTATGATAATAGGTAAGAAGATTTTGAAGTTTTTTTATATTAACAGAAAACTTTTATTTATAGACTTCTCAGTATAATAAAATCTGATAGATAAATAAATCTTCTAATTAAATTTGAAATGCAACACTTTCTATGCTTCTATTAAACAATTTTAAATAATAAAAATGCAGTAAATTGAATTCCTTTTCATTTGAATTTTATCTCTCTTCCATTTCTTTAGGATGCGGCCATCTGTGTTAAATTTCATTTAGAGCGTGAGAAAAATCCACACAAATTCAATAGTCGGATGAAGAACAAACTGTGGTATTTTGAGTATGCCACCTCGGAAACATTTGCAGCTTCCTGTAAGAATCTTCATGAAAATATTGAAATTGTGGTAAGTACTGAAACGTGTGTGCTCAACAGAAGCAATAAAATCAGTTCCACTGCCGCTGTGACTATGAATGCATTGAGCATGCTGGAGTACATTAGAAAAAGCTGTCAGCATCAAGCGTCAAATAGCTCGACCAACTACCCATACATACTTTAGGCTACTAATCCTACATTGTAGAAACCATAGCAGCTAATACGTTGTCCTTGCTGCTTGTGTGGCACTGCGTGCTGAGTGAGCCTTTTATCCTTGCGCACACAATTTTCTTTCTCAGCTAATGCAGTGATTCATGTTATCGCATATTTTATATAATATATCTTTTTATTTTTTACTTTTTCTTAAATTGCCTTTTGTTATATATTATTAACACTTCTTCTTTTTCTTTTTCATCCTTTCCTTTTCATATATTTTTAACAAGTTTTATTTTCAAGCTTCAACTTCAAAATTCAGTCTCCATGAAAAGTGAATAGGAATTTAATTTAGTGTGAATAATCAAATTGTGGGCTCATCTAAAACACTTGACATTATCAATTTTGTGACACTTCATTCCGGTGTTTTCTATTCAGTATCAAAAAATATAAGATAATAAATTTTAAAATTCATGGAGTGCAGAATTTATATTCACAAATTATTATAAATTATTTGCAACTCAACTGACTGCATACTTCAAAGATGACAGACTTTTTCAATGTACCTACTATCACACTAAAACACCATAATACATTTTCATTTATCATCAAACTCTTTAATATATTTTTACATAAATCGAGTTAAATATAGAAATTTTGAACCGTACTGAATTGCAACAACAAAAATTTTTATTTATTTTTAATTAATTGAAACTGAACTAACCAAGTATAGCCAAGTACCTATCATCTGTGTTCTTGGAATGAAGTCTTATATTTAATTATTCATGAACATTTTTTTTTTTGAACTTTAGAAATCTGATTTAATTAAAAAAAAAAAACAGTAAAATTGTCTTTATATACGAGTACGACACCCTAAACATCCACAGCTTCACAGCTAAATCAAAGGTGAATTAGGACTAAATTGCAATCTTTGACAGTTTCCTCTTGGATATTCTCATACCATGAGAAAATCAATCTCATTTTTTATTAACCTTCACAGTATTAGAAATACTAAAATTTTTATTTTAAAAATCAACAATAATTTTTGAAATAGAAATATATTTCTATTGCAGTCTAAACAAATTATATACAGACTATAAACTAATTAAAAAGATATTCGAATATTTCCTAAGACCACTGATGATATGTACCTACTTTGCAATACTCAAAACAGCGTTGTACGGTCAGCCAAATTTCAATAAATTAACTGAAATTTTTGTTGTTGTCTTTTTTTAGCTTTTCGAATCCGTCCAACTTATAAACAGTATCTTTTTGTCATAAAGACGCTCGAAAAGAAAAAAATTAACTTTAAAAATACATTCATTTTTACAAATACCTATTTTGAAATGTCCTTGATACGTCCCTTATCTAAATTCAATTTGATTACAGGCGTGTTAAGATATAACATTAACGTACATCTTCATTTTTTCAGCTTTGTATAGAAGTAAGTCCAAGTTCAAATTCAAAAACATTAGCAGATGTGCAGTTAATATTGTATTTATCATTTAGAACCTCGTCTTTAAAATAAATCTGCTGACTTTCATTTATTATGACGGGTACTTAATGACAAAATTTATCAAAATATCCTTTATGTTGTCTTATATGTTGACAAGAAATTCCTATATTCCTAATTCTGGATTCTATGAAATTCGTAATTCTGGATTAACCCAAATTGACAAAGTAGCTTGTCTGAAAAAAAAAACACAGACGGATAAATAAACAGATAATCACAAAGACGTACAGACAATTTGTAGACTGTCCTTGATTCTAGTTGAATACCCAACTTTAGCTTACATAAATGCAGAGATATTCTTAATGGCAAGCATCTTGATTAACTAATTAAACTTAATTTATAGTATAGCATTACATGAAGTAAATTATCCCTGAAATCGGTACTTTACATATCACTGTTTTTGTCATAATTGTCATCAATGACAGCTGCAATTATAAGCTCCTTTAGACCAGTTTAGATCTAAGAACTTTAGTTATTAGTACTTAAGGGGTCTGACTACCACCCACGAACTTTACATATTTTTCTTTAAATACAAAATGAATTATCGTCTCAATGCTGTGCTGCTTTGGGAGCCCTTACCCTATTCATTTTTATTTCTTATGTTACCTTAATAAGGAAATATAGTTTATTTTTATTTTATCAAATTCCAGTGCGATGGCGTTTCATTAGATTTAGCAAATGGACCTCATTTACAAGGAGTAGCACTGCTGAACATTCCTTACACTCATGGTGGTTCTAATCTATGGGGAGAGCATTTATCACAGAAACGCATGCGCAAAAGTTCTGGACCATTTCGTAAAGGACTAAAATTAAAATCATCTGATAAAGAGCTATCAGCAACAAGTTTTAATTCAGTGGACCTATCCGTTGCTACTCAAGGTAAGTACATTTAGATTTTGAAACGAAAATCATATATTTAATAAAAATATAATTATATTTAAAAAAAGTGAAAAATAAAAATAAAAAGTATAGAACACTATAACCTTAACAGTAATATTAATTTTACAACAGTTTATATAATACAGTATACTATTATAATGTGTTTGGTTAGGTTAGTTTAGGTTATACTGGCAATCCCAAGGGATTCACTTACGCAGATAAGCATATTATGTTACCGTATATAGATAAACTCAGAGATAAAACTTTGGTAAAGCTTATATCAGGAGGAAAGTCTTGAAGTTGACCAATTTCCTCACTTAAAGTGATAAAGCGACACTGTGCTTATGCCGAACCGGACAAAGCAGATGGAAGGCATTTTCATCCTCCTCTCCACAACTGCGACAAGTGTAGTTGAAATGAAGATTCAATCTTCCAGCAAGGTTCCCTAAACTGCAGTGACCTGTAAGTAAACCCAGTACTGATATCTTTATCAGATATCATAGAGACTATATCTCTATGGAGCATCTCAATAAGAGAATTAGATTTCCTTTTATTGAAACGTAGCCAAATTGTATACAGATGTTTACATATCGTTTGAGGCTGTCCATCTTTTATTAAAAAGATTTACACAGATAGAATTCCACGCATGATATCAGCAATATGCCCAAATTGTTTACGTGTTCCGGGGTGGTTCCCTGAAGCACCACGTCTGGGTAGCTGTCGGCTTTGCAATTGCCGAAAATATCGAGAAATGTTACGGTTCATCGAAATCTCGTTTAGAGATGTATAGCAGTCAATGGCTGCCCTATATGTAAATTAAACTAAACTCAAGAACTTTAAAAATAAATGACTGTCCGATAGTAAGTATATATTTATTTCAAGTATGTCATTAACTTCCAGACAAGTTATAACCTACCTAATAGCAATCACTTCTGACTGATTTGAAAGTCTTTAGTAAGAAGATATATTCAACTTTAATAAAAAACTCCGCTACCTATGCCACTACTTGTTTTTGATGTATCAGTGTGAAGGGATAAATCCTTCTCTAAAGAAAGATGCACTAACCGCCAAAGATCTCTAGATGGAATTTTCTGTCGAAATTGAGGACTGAAAAATTTTAGAATGGATAGGTGTCTATAGTCAGTAGCCTTCTATTGTGAGATAGCCTTGAGTATAAAATAATACTGCAAAATATTTATTAATAATATATATTAGAACTTTTAGAAATTGAAAGGTGCAGAAATAAGAACATGCCATTCAATATATGTCCTAAATTTTAGAAAGAGTTGTTTTCTAAAAAGTGCTAAGGTAGATTACACCGAAAATCGGGAATCACCATACTTGTTATTTCTTTGTTTATAACAATAACAGAAGTACTCAAAAGATATACATATCGTGTAAAGTGCTCGATTACCGAATAGCATTGCAACAGGGTGAAGCGGCAACTCGTTGCACGAGATTATGAATACACCTAATTCAATAAATTGAAGTAAAAAGAGTGAGTCGTTTCTTCCTAAGCACATCTTAAATGAATTCAAAACAGGAAACATCACAGATTACTACAAATAAAACAATGCTGTTTTGTGATTGTAAAAAAATATTTAAGTAAAACTGCATTTTTTATTAGTTTCATACTTTTTTTATTTTTAATAAAAACATTTCAGAAATTCGAATACTACGAATACAAAACTATCTGTAAAACAGATTGGTTCTAATTTGTGACCGTCTACCAGTAAAGAATCTATTCGGCAGACACATATCCTTCAAAAAATTTTTTTCATTCGAGTGTAGGGTCTGTCCAAAATTGATTAAGTTGTCCCAAATATAATGAGAAAAATAGATTTTATAAAAACTATGAACCTAAGAGAAAAGTTCTCCAGCAAACAAATACTTTAGAAGAGGTTTCACTGTACTTATGAACACATTAATTAGTGGTTATTTTAGTTTTATATAAAACTAATTAATATAGACATCAACTTAATTTACTATCAATTAACCGATATTTATTTTATTGAATCTCAGATTTTGGTGATCGATTGATTGAAGTTATTGGGTTAGAAAATTGCTTACACATGGGACAAGTGCGTACCGGCTTACGTGCCTCTGGACGTCGTTTGGCGCAATGCAGTGAAGTTGTTATTAAAACAAAACGAACCTTTCCTATGCAAATCGATGGTGAACCTTGGATGCAATTACCATGCACGGTAAAATGACTATCTTAATTATAAATATCTTACAGATATCAATATATTATTAATGAAAATTATGTATTATAGATAAAAGTTACACATAAAAATCAAGTTCCTATGCTGATGGCACCACGTTCCGAGAAGGGCAAAGGATTTTTCAATTTACTTTGTAGCTGATTTCGGCGTAGTGCCTCCGCCAATTTCGCTACAAGTGAACAACACCAACATTAAAAAATCACCGTCCAAAAATTATTTTAGAAAATTATTAGGCAAATATTTAGTAAAACATTAGGAAATTAAGTCAAACGAATAGAGTTTCATATATATAATAATTACTACTTATATTATCACTCATATACAATACAATTATTAATAAGTTATTAATTTATAAAAACAAATAATAGCTTTTTGTTATTGAGCTTTAATAATTATTAGTGTCCAACTCAAATATTTATTAAAGTGTTTTAATTATTATTGTAATAATATCGATGTAAACAAAATAAGCTTTGCCTTTTTTCATATAAATGTTTTCATGTATATATAAGTTATACTAACAACAAATACATAATTACACTATATACTTATATGAATACATAACCCTAGTATTATATATAGTTACATGTACAAAGCTTATATTATTAGTATTCAAAAATATTTTATATACTAAAGTCAAACATGTCCAAGAAGTAACAATAATGAGACCAAATGTAGTTAAACGCAGCCGTCATCTTTAGTTTAAATTTATCAGGAGATACATTTTTAAGAAAAATAACAATACAATTTTTCTATAATATTTAAATGATTTTATTTTTAAAGCTGTAAAGTATTGTTTTCTAATATCTCTATTTATTTATTGTTGAAAAAAAACTCTATTTAATCTTAGATACATTCAAGCAACCTACTTGGTGGGCTTCATATTTCGTATTACAGTCGTGTAACATATTCCACGATCGATTAAGTGAAGTACTTACAATCTTAAAAAGCTCTTCGATCTTTATTCAACGAACATTTAATCCTTTTTGATGTATTTTTAATATCAGCGACAGTAGTCCAAATTTTTTCCGTCCGAAATAGTCACTTTACACTCCTGTGTTATTGTTGTATATGTTTGCGCAAACTTCCTATAAACTTCAATCGATCAGGGTTTTTAACCAGATTGACATAATTCCTTCTTGATTTTTACATAAATATAAGAAGACGAATTTAAAATGCTTTATAAATTAAGACTTTGAAATATTTTTCTCTAGTGATATCTAGCGATTTTCAAAACAATCTCTGCCATCTTAATCATTGCTCTAACATAATCCATAATATCTTCACATATACCTCACATGACTGTGTTAGATCCCTGAATTTATCACAGTATTAGTTCCTTTATATATTGAAGGAACATAGAGGCTCAACATGTATTAGGTAGAAATAAATTATTATAGTTAACGAGGTGCTATTGTTATTATTTTAAGATCTTTCTCTCACTGCATTAACGCACTAATATTAATAATAAAATTTCAGAAGTCCTTAACAGAAGTCCTGCACAAAATTTCAAGGCCATGATATTCTAATTTAAACTGACCCATTATTATATTTGGACCTTGAACTCTGAGT
Organism: Teleopsis dalmanni; assembly: GCF_002237135.1. Taxonomy (NCBI): domain Eukaryota; kingdom Metazoa; phylum Arthropoda; class Insecta; order Diptera; family Diopsidae; genus Teleopsis; species Teleopsis dalmanni. Next base: position 234,425,442 of record NC_051847.1, on the reverse strand, counting down.
CACAGTAATCTAACAGTAATACTCTTGAAGAAACTTCATACCATCTCTAATATAGTTAGTAATTTTAATTAAATTTACTTGATATTCTATTATTCCAGCAATGAATTTTAATATTTGGAAACAACCATTGATTATATCAAAACTCTGTTCGAAAACAAAGGAATTAAAGCATAAAAGTATAGATATTTTTTAAAAACTATTATTTTTATTTCACATAGAAAAATAATTCCAAATACTTTATAATCATTAATAGAAATTTTGCTTCAATTCATTTTAAAGCACTTTTGCTACGATTTATCCATACGATCCATAGTTCATTTGAAGTGTTAGAGAATTCAGTTAAAGCATAACCATAAACTGTTGCTATATATGATATTGTGTAGGTTGTAGAAACATGGACTAAATATGTTATACTTCAATATTTATCTTAAAAAATTATAGACTCCACCACCCCACCTTGACTCTAAACGGAGTTTTGAAATAGGAAAGCAAATCCGAAACTATACATTTTACAGGAGTATAAAAAGTATTACATTTCAATACAGATTTAAAAATTAATTATTTAATAATATAGTATTTAATATAGAATGAGCATATTACCATGTTCCCACTGCAACTAAATCATGTTAATCAAATTTAGATTTCGTCGTTTCCATTGGCATAAGTTGATTTATACAAATAAACGAACTTTAATGTGTCAAAAAGTTCTGTAAAATTTCAAGAAGAGGTTTTATTTATATGCATATCAATTGTTAGCAGATAATATTTAATTTTCTATTATCAGATAATAGAAAAAATTGTATACATAATACTATTTATAAAAAGCATTTTATAAATATTTACATATTGTTTGTGACAAATATTTCAAATTTCAATCAAATCCATTTTGGGAAATACATTTTGAAATGTTACATTCGACATTTTGCTGTAATTTCTCTTGATTTATTTTGAATGAAATTAAAGAGCACAAAACCTGTTAATCAAATTTCATTAGCAACCTAAATGAAATAAACTGTGTCAACGAAGGCAATGGAAACATACTATAAGAGCAGTGAAACAAATGTGTTATAAGCAAATTATCACTTTTTTTTTAAATAATTATATAATATTTGCTGAGATATATGAATTCAATTAATTCAAAATAAGAATTCATAAAAATTGTTAATAAATTATAAAAAGTTGAATGTAAGAAAGCTTTAACGTCTTCACAAATATTTTCTCCAAAAACGCTCTAAGTATTTATATATCAAATTAAAAAAACTAACTGTCCCCAACCTAAATACATTTTTGAAATTAACTATCAACTATATAGTAAATTAAGGAAATTCGATTTAAAAAAATCTAGCAGATCTGTTTTCTACATTCATTAGAGGATACCATCAAAATAATATATTTGAGTTTAGGTAAAAGTCTTCTTCAATGTTAGAATGACATTGACTTGAGTATTTGAGTATCAACTTCAATTTAATCAATTTTAGAATTTATTCAATAATACTATAATTAATAAATACTGTCTATTGTCTATTTATACGGTGGGACGTTGGGACAGCGCACCGTCCAACAAGTGAGGTGAAGGATTAGCCGAAGTAGACCACGGAACTACTTGGGTCCTTTTTCGTCCTATGGGTTCTTTCTTATTGTCTAAGTAAAATTAAAATGTCAAAAAAAACGCATATATAAAATTTCAGAAATTTTACAAAAAAATAAAAATTTCAAATTCAAGCTTTACTAAATAATGTAATGAACATTTAGAAATCGAGAGAGTTTTGTTAGCAACAAAAAAAGCAAAAAATACCAGAACAACGTAGTGCACATATAGAGCAGACAACACTGTTTTCATATTATGAAGAGGACAAATATACCAGCGATATTTATAATTTTTATATAGTTTCTGATTTATTTTCATTGGACAATTGTAGTATATTGAATTCAATGGAAATTTAAGACCGTACCTATGGTATATACCATTCCAAAAGTAATGATGTATTTATTTTTGCATTATCAGTTCTTGAAAGTTGTATATAATATTATACCTAACATACATAAATTTATGATTACAATACTTTACAAAGATAAAATTATAAGTTCGTAATTTAATATTTTTCTTTAAAAACTTATATTTATATTATTATTATATTTATAAAAAAAATATAATTTAAAAAATCAATGATTAAACATGCTCAATCCATTCAGAAATTTCTACAAAACAATTTGTATTGTATGTTTCTTGAAAAATGTATCTCAACTTAATTTTTTATTAAACAAAACAATTTAAATATAGAAATTTAAAATTTTACAAAGAAATATATTTTGAATAAACAAATTGTAAAACAAAAATAATATTAATAATATCATGTAATGGTGCAGCTTTAAAAAAGTAAAATAAAATTGAAAAATTTTATAATGTAAAATAATTTAATATTATTTGATAGCTATAAATATGAATAACAATATAACATATTACATATTTATATGTGTATACATTTATATATATATACATATTTATATAATCTGAAAAAATTATTTTTGGAATTAAATAAATATAATGACAAATATCAATTAGAATTATTTTTAGGAAAAATTTATACATAATTTTTAATTATTATATATACATTATATAAATAAAATAAATTTAATTTAGGTACAAATATAATAATATATGTTCTTATAAATGTATTTATATTGCTGGTAATATTGTTGATAAATATAAATACAAGTTAGTATGATTTTAAATAACATTATTAAATTTAGATATGTTATATAAAATTATATTTTAATGTTATTTATGTATATAATTGATATGAAAATGTTTATAATGCACTTAAGAATTTTTGTACATAACTTATAATTAATATATAGTATTTAAATATATGGTAAGAATCATACTCTTTGTAAAATAAAATAATGTTATTACTATAGTTGTATAATTAATTGCAGTTAATTTAAAACATTGTATATTCAATATGAAAACATAACCTAAAAAACTTCTCTAAAGCAAACACTGAATATTTTTAAGGAAATACTTAATTATTAATCAAACTTGTCTTAGACAGATTTATTCTATACTATCACAAAAATTTGTTTTGGTTTAATATGTACTGAAAAAATATAAGAGTTTACTGAAAATGTATAAAAAATTGGTATTCCCCATTCTTAGAAAAAATTTTATGCACCTTAAATCTCTGAACGACACATTCAGGACATGTTGTCTAAATATTGGAGAAAAATGCAAATACGAGATCAATGCTATGCTTTGATGTTAGTAGACCAAAGTTTATAATTTAATTGAATTTTATTACAATTAGTTACTTTGATATTTTATTTAAAATTAATTGTTTTTTACCATATTTTAGTCATTATTTAAACATCGCAGTCTATATGATTTACAATTTCTTTGCTATTAACTATAGAAGAAATAGAACGTATCCGATTATATTTTTCATTAACTTATCCTAAAATCAAAATTTTCAATTCTTTAGCAACTGTGAATAGTTTTTTCCGAAAACTTTTAAGATCTATATAATTAATTATGTTGAAAAAATTATTGCATCATATTATCTGAATGCAGTGAAGTCCTTTTATAAGGACTACCTCCATAATGAAGTGGAAGAACATCACAAATTTTTATGCCAAATATATTAAATAGGGAACAGGGACATTGAATTTAGTAAGTGAAATATGTTCTTACATATAATAAAATTTGGCTCTACATATTTAATATCAACAAAATATTTCACAGTTAAAATTGCTTTTAGATACATGGGTTCTGACTTTTCTCAAAACTGCATAGGGGAAGAAAAGGAAAACTTAATCGCACCATATATTATTTTTCGCCCTTATTAACTTAAAATTAATATCTATCAAATACAATTCAATTCTAATACATTTGGATCCTTATCAAATACTATATGAACTGACACTCTTCATCAGCTACAATACTTAAACAAGTACTACATAACATAATTGACATAAATTTTACTTAAGAAATTATAAGTCCTCAACTTCCCTCTAGTAATTTAATAAATATTTTTGTTCTTGTGTTTTCTCTCACTTCAGCAAACCCGATAACTCTAAAACTATTATTAGACGTTAAAAATAAGATTTTGCAATTACATAAAAATCCTTGACCTGTAAATTTTTTTTCAATATCTCACCAGCAAATAATACAAAAACAGAATTTATTGACTATATACAATTAAACATTACGAATAACAAAGAAATTGCAATTTATGCTCTAATCAAGCACTACTTTGAAACGGGAAGAATTAAAATAATTAGTAAAAATCCAACTATAGAGATTTTCAGTTAAGGTAACACACACAATTTTTTGTAATATAAAAGATTATCTATATTATTTTATAATCCTGATTTGGCAGCACTATTTAGCAACTCAAATGAATTAAATTTGATTTGATTAATTTGATTAATTTGATTAATTCAAATTAATTAAATTAAACAAATCTGTCATCTAGGGATCTAGGTATCAAGTGTTCATCTGAAGATATTTGGCTACGAATTTTTTTGAGAGATAAAGCACATTCAATAATTGAAATTTTCAATATTGCTAGTAAAGCCAACAAACAAAATCTTCTACAAAGAGTCACAGTGCACCATAATATCTGATCTGAAGATGTAATACATAAGACCCATATTTTTTTTGAAAATAACATGATTAGCTATTTTTTTAATGTGAAATTAAAGATATGGATTTGGATGATATATGGATGATGCTATAAGCTACACTATGTGTCTTATTTTGTTATGTTATATGTTACTTGTTGTGCGTGATATATTCTAGTAGTTTTGATGGTTTATCACCACTGAACATGGTGATGGATTACGTTTAAGTTTACAATTCTATAACTCGATATGGTTTGAGAAAAAACTTGGGCAAGTTTAAGACAGCTATGAACCGACAGGTCATCGAAGTTTACTTCAAAATAATCTAGAACTGTAGGTGGTCCCGTTAAAAGGATCCAAATGCTATTGTATTTCAAATCTCTTAAATGCTAAACGATTGACTGATATCTCCAGAATAAATATATTTTCAAATCCATCAAAATATAAACTTTTATATTGTAATTTAGAAATGTGTTTTTCTTCAATAGATAAACATTTTTGAACAGCCTCATAGAGTAGTTATCTTATATTCCCCATATATTCCTATCCTTCTCTGGTATAATTTTAAAATTACATTAAATTTCACTTAAATTGAAAATGAAAGTTTTAATTATTTATTTTTTAAGTACATATTACATTTAAATATATTAGAAAAAAAAGATTTATTAAAAAAAATTATAATTAATAAATAAAAATTGCTTTAATGTATTGCCATAAATTTAAACTGACTGCATGTAAAATAAATTAGCTTCTTTTATGTATAATATTATATATAACAAAAAAAAAATATCAGTAATTTAAATTTTGTGAACTAATTATTTAATTATATTTATTAGAGAATTAATTAATTTTAAATGAAAAAAACGTTACCTGCTTATATTTAAATTTTTTTTATTATATATGTATTAGATGTATAATATATATATATACGTAAAATCAAATATATTAAATTGTATAAATAGTGTTGAAATGTTGTATTATATTTACATAACTACATTAAATGTGTGATTAAATTAATGTATATATGTAAACAATAGTGTTGTTATATACAAATATGTATGTATGTATTTAAATGTGAAATTACATATATTCAGTTGTTAGAATTTATTTCCAAACAACATTATTGAAACTATTTCACGGCATTTGTCTACCGGGCAGTGCTGTGAAGTAAAACACCACAGTAGCAGTTAACATTAATTATAAAGAACAAACCAACTAAGATAATTAGTAACTAAACTTAAAATTAAGTAAATTCATAGATTTAGATAATTATAGATTAAAATTATAGATTTAATTGAGATACATATATGGATATATATGTAATTATTTATATATAAAAAATACAATTAAAAAAATAATCTAAACAGTATGTATCAGTTTAATATATATTACTTAAATAAGCTATAATAAATATTTGAATAAGTTTGGGTAATTTTAAAAAGTTCTTATTAAATGTATTTGTTATATATAGTATATTATATGATATATTGTACACAATATTGTGATATATACTAACGGTCAATACATGGAACATAGAAACATAGAAACAACATAGAATCACAAGCATAAAAAGTGATTCGGTTACAGTGTTTACTTTACGAAATAGTGTTAGTTATGGAAGGAAAATATATGTCTTCAATATTTTTTACATAAGTAAGTAAATACACTCAAAATATTGAAGACTGAATTCAGAAGGTTAAAATTTTAATTCAGAATATTGCTATGATAATCGGAAGAAAGTGTAAGGATTAATCATAGCCTATTAAAACTGATTTTAAGAGAATATTCCAATGATATGATATTTAAAACAATTATTTAATAATAAATGTAACATCTCATAAACAGATATATTTCTTAACAAGGTAGTGCTCCTTGTTTCCAGCTTTTCATTTTCATAAAAATTATTTTATTTTAAATAAACAAACCACTTAAGCGCACGGAACTACTGGTCCCATTGGTGACTGTTTAAGGAACCTATTAATAGTTGGTTCGTTACAGTGACACATCAGCAGACATCTTTCCGCTGACTAAGTTGCTAACTTTCGTCACTTTTCTATCATATTTCTCACAAGATACCTTAGGGTGTAAAACGACAAAAGCTAAATCCAACCCATCAAAAAATTTCTTCTAGAGGTTAGAGATATCATGTACAGAGAAAATGCTAAATTTTTTATTTTTCCTGTAAGTTTTCACAACTTTTGCTATGAGTATTACAAGGAATTCGCAGTTTCTCTCTGCAGATTCCAATTTACCAGTGATCAGAGAGAACTGCAGTACCTTTCAATAGTAGTTCAATAGTAATTTCTGCACACAAAGCACAAAATTTCTGAAAGCACAAAGTATAGTATATTTGTTAGTAACACTTCCATGCAAAATAATATAACACTAAGTCTATTTTATATATTAAAATTTGATGTTATATTTGGGGTAGATGTTTTTACAATGTAGATGTTAACAATGTTTTTTTACTCTAAGGTACTACATGGTCAGTCAAAGATTTTACTCAACTAAATAATTTATTATAATCGCTTTCTACATTTAATTTTTTTTTTTAACTGAAATTTTTTTTTTACTGCAACTTCTTTAAATAAGATAGTTTTGTATTTGACTTTTATATTTTTGTATTTGAAAACAATATCAAAAAAAAAACACAATAGCATACCAAAAAAGAAACTTAGCTTAGCTCCACATATAATATACACACTTAAGTCAAGTAACGCTTTAGTGTTTGATAAATAACACTGTAGTGTTTATTCGGCACTTAAGTGTTCGTTGTTAAATCGCTCCAAAATTCGTGTTTATATTTGAATTAATAAAAAAAATAAAAAGAATTATATAAATATCTATCTTAAACTTATTAGTTGAATATTCTCTGAAATTATATATAATATTAATTAGAACCAGAAACTTGATATTCTAAATAAAATTTATTATACATATGTTGGTTAATTTAAAGTAAATGTTTTTAAATATATTAATTCCTTCATATCTGGGTGAACATTTTATTTTAAAAACAAACCATAAATATTTATGACCGTTAGTATATATTCAATATGTAGTAAATAATAGAATATATATTAAGTAAATATGTAGTAAATATTAGAATATATAATAATAAGTGAATATGTAGTTAAATTGGAATTATATCATATGTAAACGTTTAATGAAATAGTATAAATAATATATAAATAATAAATAGAATAAAATAATTTGTAAATATTCTTATAGCCAAAGGAAAGTATTTGTTGTATTTCATATATGTAATTTAATAAAGTCGTAGTTTTTTGTTGCAACTTCAAATTTCAATGCTTTTCATTTAAAAGAAATATGGAAAAATTAATTAAAAGTAAGAAATAGAAAGAAAACTAAAAATATATTAAGTTTGCAATACTAATATTTCAGAAATTCAATATAACGTAATTTCTGACTCCACCTATAAGTCCAATTAGATATTTCACAAATTTATTAACGTCACCAACTATGGTACACTAGGGTGGCTCACGTTATAAAGGGGAAAATTAAAAATGAAGTTTTGAATGAGCGCACCCCCTAGAAATACGCCATTGACCAAAAAAATGATATTCCCAAAGTTTTGGAGGAATAGGATTAAAAATGACGTTGCGCCACTCGAGCAAAGTTGGGTTTTCAGGACAAAAAACAGTAATTTTTCAATTCAAGGTCATTTTTTATCTTTGTTACTTATTTCAATAGTTATTAATATATACTCATTTGATAGATAATTAAAATATCTTTTTAATAAGATACGGATGAGCAAAATCGGTTAAAAATTATGCGCAAAACACAATAATTAGTTGAGCGACTGTGCTCTGTTTTCTATATCATACCTTTTAGCTGGCATGCACAATGCAATCGCAAATGTTTACAAGAAACGGAAGAAACATAAATAAAAAATAAAAATAATACATTTCTACTTAATAATTTATATAGACATTTAAATAGAATTGAAAATGTAGTCAAAACAGGAATTTTTTCGTAAGTAAAGAGAAAATGGTCGTACAGGGAGTATGACTAAAGTTAATATCCTTTTAGCAAACGAAGCAAAAGCGGCTAAAAATTTCATTGATTTTAATTGAAATGAATTCGATGAAGAAATTTGTCTCAAAATGAAAGCTGAATCTTTAGTCACAGTTCAACAAAATTGGTATAACACAGACAGAACGATTCAATTTATCACTTCTAGTTTAGTACCCGCCCTTGACAAATGCAAGGTTTCGGATCGCTACGCTATACATATTTTGTAGTTGTAGGTATGGTTACCTGTGGCGCCCAGGTGCCATCTAAGATTCTCGATGGATGGCGAAAATCATGTACTTACTAAAAATGTTTATTTTAAGAGATCAATTAACATATAATTCGGATGATTTGTACGAGATATATACATTTTTATAGTGAGCATATGTGTGAAAATTTTAACCCATACTAGGTAAGGTTATGTTGGGAAGGCACGTGCTGACAGTTGTCAGCACTTCTACTCGGAGACATATATTGCCCATAGGGATGCCCTCAAAAAATTTTACCAGGAGATGGGAGTTGCTAACTTTTGTTATCCTTGTTAAACCATTTGGTTTTCCAGATGAAGTTGAGGAGATCCGATAAGTTTGCTTTCGTTATCTCTTCCAAGCCAGTAAAATAAGGTTCCCCAAGACATTAAAGTAGCCTTGTTTGAAGTCCTGGACAGAGACAAAAGAAGTGGTTGATAGATTTTACGCTCTCTTCATCTTGGCAACTCCTGCATAAACCACTTGTTGGAACTCGCCACCGTTGGAGCATAGGCGCAATGGCACAGTGCCCCTTTAGTACTCCAGAAAGCACACGAACTGCAGGTTTGCTGAAACCTAAAAGCCTTTTCGTTTTATTTTTGTCCAACTAAGGCCATAAAATTCTAGCGACCTTACAGTCTTCGCAGTTAGTTTATAAATTGTTAGTCTTTGTATTGATTTCCTCTATTATCCTAAACAGTTTACATATCGGTGTATATATTGAGAGGTCGGCCTCTCATGTATGCAGTTCAGAACCTCTTCTGGCCATTTCATCTGCTAGTTCATTTCCTTCAATATTGCTATGTCCAAGTATTCGAAATGTACTATGCTCAACAAAGAGAGACCTTATGATGTTTGATGCTCATCAGTGCATCGCGACATTTTAATACTATCTTGGAATTTAGATTCAATTGCTTTCAGTGCGGCCTATCTAAAGACGAATTGTACTTTGTTGTCTAATGTTGATCTCTTTTTCGATAACATATATGTCGCCGTGAAAGACGCTGTAAGTAGCAGGGATTCGGTAGCACTGTCTTATCTGCATATGTTTCGAGAAGATACCTGCTCCCGTACCGCCTTCCATCTTTGAGCCATCTGCGTAGATAGTAACTGTAGAGTTACCGGTCACAGAACCAAGCTCTCAGCTATCTCTGGTTAGATAAAGAGTGGGAACCCACTAATGAAGTAATTTTCCTCAAAGAACCTTATTGGTTTCGTGACCGAAGAGATAACAAATTTTTTAATCGTTTTTGCCTATCTAATAGTTTTATCAGTTTCGATCCTTCGCCATGGATGGAGACGCAAGATTATAGAGATGCACTTGAATTCTGTGCCAGACTTCATATGATAAATGATTGTATAGAAAGAGGAATTAGGATTATGATGGATTATAATTCGATTTCGACAAAATATGAAGAGGAAAAACAATATGTTCTGTAAGTAGTCGATCATTATCATAAAAATTATCCTTCACATAGTCAGTTTTATGTTATAAAACATAATAGACACAATATATTAATTACTGAAAAATGGGTTTTCTTAAAATTATAATTTTTTATTAATAATTAACTAGATCGTAGCATATACCTATTACGTAATTGTGCATGGCAGCTAAAAGGTATGAAATAGAAAACAGAGCACAGTCGCTCAACTAATTATTGTGTTTTGCGCATAATTTTTAACCGATTTTGCTCATCAGTATCTTATTAATAAGATATTTTAATTATCTATCAAATGAGGATATATTAATAACTGTGGAAATAAGATAAAACATAAAGAATGACCTTGAAATGAAAATTTTCTGTTTTTTGTACTGAAAACCCAACTTTGCTCAAGTGGCGCAACGTCATTTTTAATCCTATTGATCCAAAACTTTGGGAATATCATTTTTTTGGTCAATGGCATATTTCTAGGGGGTGCGCTCGTTAAAAATCGCATTTTAGTTTTTCTGAGCCACCCTATTGTCACACATAGTTAAATCAAATCCTTGCGATTTGAAACAACTCGTTATGTCAATACAAAATTAATAGTTTATTAAAGGTAGTGAACCAAGGTAGCTTTCTCTGCTTCAAAGTGCTGTACCTTTTGGCAAAGATCAATGATTTCATTCTCTCTCTCTCTCGGTTTCACTCTCGCTTTCCACTCGCTTTCTCTCTCGCTCTTTTCTCTTACTCTTCTTTCTTCTTCTTTCTCTTCTCTTCTCTTCTCTTCTCTTCTCTTTCTCTTATCTTCTCTTCTCTTCTCTTCTCTTCTCTTCTCTTCTCTTCTCTTCTCTTCTCTTCTCTTCTCTTCTCTTCTCTTCTCTTCTCAACAGCATTGACAAATGTTATAAAAGAGCTCATATTCTGGGCGCCTACTCTCAAATAAGCTTGAAGTTACTGCCATTAGTACACAGAGATCTTCTATGCTACTATTTATCAGTAGTAATGGTTGCTAAAGATTGTACTGAACACAATAAATAACCAGGATCTACTAGTTTCATACTTAAATATTTTTGCAGTATCAACTCATTATTTACAAATCTTTGATATTAATATCTCATTTTACCAAATTAAATGGTGTATGCACCTGTTCTGGAAAAAGTTCTCGTATAACACCTCATTTCATAGACTTTTTTAGTTTTCTCTTTATTCCGATGACTTGAGAAATGGATTAGATAAATATGATTAGGTTCCCTTGGCTTTGATTCACCTAGTAGAATGTTGTATTTTTTTAACTTAAAACCTATATTACAACTTGGCCATCCATTAGTTTATTAAAATGTTAGTTTTTTCGTGTGTGCAAATTGATACAGTTTGAATATTTAGCGACAATTTCAAGATACACGGTCTCAAGATACAAAATCCTTAAAAATCCATAAAATAATTGCTAAGGAATTAGAGAAGAAAAAACAACTGAACTTATCTAGATGTGGCAAACAAACATTTTTGATAACAAAATGCCACTTATGCACTAGTTAGATAGGCGACGAAACCCCGCCGTCACTAAAATACTTCAAAAATTCTAGTTTTCATAATGACCAGAGATAATGCCCAACACATCTTATATATCGTTTGTTTTATAATTGCCTATAAAAGTAATAGATGCAACTTCGAATAAGTAAGCAATTTAAAAATGAAATACTCTCTCGGCAAAAGAAAATCACACTCTCCAATATTTGTTTTGATATGGTGCTAATATAGTTAAGTACATTCAAAGTAAACGGCTTAAGTAAAATTGTAATTGTAAAATTTGGGCCTTACATAATATACTACGAATGATTTGCGGTTAATATTTACAACCATTTGGAGTCAGTAAGCCAGCAATCCAACTGTATGGTACTTACTACGGAATGTGGTCAAGAATGATTGTGAGAGTTAAAGCCAACTCAGAAAGTTGAGAAATAATCTGTTGTCACTCTGTACTAGCTCCGGTTAATATTTACAACCACTTAGAGTCAGTAAGCCAGCAATCCAACTGTATGGTACTTACTACGGAATGTGGTCAAGAATGATAGTGAGAGTTAAAGTCAACTTAGAAAGTTGAGAAATGATCTATTGTCACTAGTTTACTATTACTATTTTAAAAATGTTGACGTAACCATAAATTATAGATATTGATAGTTAGGTAAATCATCAGATATATCCTTCCGATAATGATAAATCAGTGTCAGAGTCTCTACTCGTACTTTTAAAATCATAATTTGATCTAAACAAACTTAGTTTCTATTAAAGAGTATATTCCAATAATCTGACTAGATTTTCACATGAGGAATATTTTCATTTTTTTGTTAAATTTAAGCAGTGAAAAATTGAACGAAATATTAACCGGACCATGATCTAAATTTCATACTAATTTTAAATACAAATTACATAGTTCTAATGTTGGAGACCTAATGTTTCAACAAAAGTTATGACAAAGAAAAAAAAATTAAACATGATATATTCGTTGGCGTACACAGGTAGGGGCAGGGGTCACGCTTGCCCCTCTCCCTTGATTTCAAAATGTTATTATTGTTTTGAATAAAAATTTGTCTTTTTTGTGAACAAAATCTAATTTTCAAGTTTTCAATGAATTCGGGGTGAACTAGCTAATATGAGTCAAAAAGAAAAAGAAAAAAGTACTGAAGAGGAGTGCCTTAGCACACTTTAAAATATATAATAATATCATATCAGTATATCAGCCCTGGATATGTTCCTTAATATATTGTGTAATAATATGTAATAATATATATATAACAAAGCTTTTTATATTTCCAATCTTTAAATAAGATATTAATAAAAATAGCTTCAATATTGTACATTTTAATCTCAAAAACATTATGATTTATAGTATCAATCATTAATTAATAATTAACAATAAAAAAAATTTTTTTGATGTATAAATAAAAAGATTAATTAAAAATTCATTACTTTTAACAGTGTTTAACCATAGTCTTTGCTCGGATATTCAGGCAAATAATATTTTCCTCATGTCATATACTTATGTATATGTAAGTCAAATGAATAAATAAAAAAATTAAAACAATTTAATAATTTTTGGTTATAAAATAAATATAAAAATATCATTAAAGTCATTAATAATATAGTTATTAATATCATAATATTAATATTCTTCGTTTCTTAATAAAAATCATTAATTATAAAAAACGTATATAAAAGAAAAACAAAAACAAATTCACTTACATTATAGGCACCAGGTGACGTCATGGAATACTATCCGTTTCATCTATATCACTTTAATAACTCATTTTGATAAGTTCAAAAATTAATTGATTTATTAATATAAAAATTTAAACAAATTAGAAAATAATTAATATTTTTAAATAAATAAAAAAATAATTGTAATGCAAACACATTTATTTATTTAAATATCACAAAACATCAAAATATAAATATAACCGAACTTCACTTTTTGCATAAAAAACTTTCAAAGCGCAAAGAAAAGCCGTTACGCGGCAAATTATCAAATAAATAATGCAGAGACAAGATTTAAACACACCACTTCCAAATCCAATTAGAAATGTACTGATTACTTTCAGGCTACGTATTATGTATTGAGAACAAATTGAGAACGAATTGAGAGATGAAACAGACTACAAGAGGAGAAGCTTAATTTTGTTACTGGTGTTTACTTGTTGCACTCATATGGTGTGATTAGCATTTAATTAAGGGGAAAATCGAACATAGCATCAATTAGTATTTAATACTAATAATATGCATTATTATTATTATTGTATTAATACATTGTATTTAATACAATGAGTATTAAATAGTCTTTGATGTGATCAAAGAATATAAAAAGCCAAGCCATTTGCATGAAACGATAAAAGTACTTCCATTTATTTAGTTATTGAATTTATAAAAAATCCACCCAACCCCACTCAATACTGTCATAGGAAGTCACCAGTCGTATGATATTTAACTCAAACTTATTGCGAGTTTTCATTTTACTCAATGCAGTAAATTTTTCAATTTTTTTAATGCCGTGAATTTCATTAACAGAGCAATTCTGACAAATAACGTTGTCTTCCATAAGATCTTTAAAAGTTGGACCAGGACACCGTTTGTAAGATTTTAGCTATTCCGGCACAAAAGTGCTTTAAAAAAGGTATGAGCATTTGTAATTCATGGTAGAAATCTGCTTTGGTCCAATATCTTTCGTGGTGAAATTAAAAGCAACTGTTAATCGCTACATTAATAGCATGCAAGTAAACAATTGAATTTTAATACAAATGCGACAAAAAGCCACAATTTATATGTTCCCTTAATATTATTATTTATACAATAATAATTATTTGCTTAAGTTAATTCATGTCATAAAGAAAGTGTTAGCAACTATTGCTACATTATGCATAGTAGGTGGAAACGAAATTATTTAGTTTTAAGATTATAACTTTAATATACATAAATAAGTAAGTACATATATAAGTGAATTGATCAATGCTAAATGAATGTTAACAAATTTTAAAATTTAAATTATAAAAAATATATATATTTTACATATATATATAAATATATGAAATACATATGTTATAATTTTTATAAAGACAGTATAATACATCAATACATTTGCGTTTGCGTTAAATTAAAAATAAAGTTAGAAATAATTGTTTCATTTTCACAAATTTTAGTTATTTAATTAATAATTAATTTTTATTTTAATTTTTATGTATTTTATTTCATAAAAAAAAATATCTAAACGAAAAGCACAAACAAAATCTTAGCTGACAATCGAAAGATTTAAACAAAATCATATCTTTCATTTAATCTTTAGAAAGACCGAAAAAAGCTTTCTCTTGCAGAAGATAGCCGCCAGAATTTGAAAATTCTTTCAAACGGTTTTTGCAAGATTTTTCAGTACTGCAAGCTGAGAGATCCTTACCAAAATTGCCCTAAAATTGAAATCTCTCTGCATTACGCATAATGAATTATGATGTGAATTGCGCTAGTAAGTGGTATATTAAAGGTGTGGTGAATTTGTTTTATCATAAATTGTGATTGTGATGATTATTAGCGAGACAATATTCGATGAAAAGTATTAAAATTTCAGCTAAGTTCAATATAGAATTAACTAAACAATTCCTTGGAAAGCTAGACGAAGATTATTACTTTTAATTCATACCTTTTTTCCCGAACCTTAAATTATTTATTTATTATTATGCTTTTGAGCCATATATTATATCCTACATATATATATGTACAAATGCTTATACAAATGAATGTTTATTTAATAGACATATTATATGCACGAATGTTTATTTAATAGCGAAATTAAATGTACGAATATAATAATATTAAATGTCTTCTTCAACGCGCACTTCTTTTCCGACTGCTTATGATCGACTGCCTCCCTTGCTTTTTTGTTCTTTCTGCTTGTTCTCTTTTTCCCAGCGTTGCCAGATCTTACCCTACCTGCCTACATATATTTATGCAAAAATATACATCTGTGGCGAACTCGCCACACATACTGCAGCGCCCTCTGTGTGTGAATGTACACGTACTCGCACCATCTGTGGGCAAAAGGAACATTTTTCAATGAGCAGCTAACTTCAGTAACTGGCGACTGGCTTCCTTCTTCTTCCTATTTTGCACGTTTTAGTAACACAACGTTTTTATCATTTTGTAAACATTTGTTATATTTATTTAAAATAAAGTGTGTGGTAAAAACCCACATAATTGGTGACCCCGACGCAAATTAAACACATAATTGGAAGCAGCGCAAGTTATTCATTTATTTCATAAAGTCAAAACAAACTTGCACAATGTTGGGTGACGCAATGCTGAACAAAGAAGCAGAAATGTCTAATGCCAACAAAGAAACAACAGCAAAGTCAGCAGCAGCAGACACGAATTTCACAACAGTAAAAAACGATATTGATGCAGTAAAGTTAACGAATTTGCCTTCATTTTTGCAAACTGACCCGGAGTTATGGTTTACTCAAGTGGACGGATTACTACACATCAATCGCATCACCTCTGATCTATCCAAATTCTACACGGTAATCACAGCACTAGACGGCGAAACGCTTCGTCAAGTTTCAGACATAGCAAAAAATCCGCCAGCTATGGGCAAATATGAAACGCTGAAAAATGAATTAATTTCACGATTTGGGGAGTCGCGTCAGAAACAATTGATTAAATTGCTAACGGATTTAGACGTGTCTAACAAGCGTCCAACGCAGTTGCTTCGAGAGATGAGAGATCTGGCAGCGTCAAATATGTCGGAAGACGCCTTGTCAGCACTTTGGTTGCAGCGATTGCCTAGTAACATTCGTTGCATCTTATCTGCGTGCAGCTCCAAGGATGTTAATCAAATGGCCGAATTGGCAGATAGAATAACTGACAATATGCCCACTCCTCATTATGTTATGGCTACCGCATCTGCAATTAACCGACGCAGTAACACAGAGGAATCAACATTGGAGGCACGTGTGACAGCGTTAGAAATATCTCTGCAACAAGTGGTAAGTAAACTAAGTGAAATAGCAATAGAGCTCAGACGACCAGCAAACTCACAGGGGCGAAGCAGGGCTCGCAGTTCTAGCAGAACTCAGTTTAAAAGTCAGCGTGAAGATCGAAAAGTCTGTTATTATCACATTAAATTTGGAACAGCTGCAACAAAATGCTTAAAACCATGCGAGTTCGGCTGCCAAACAACTAATATCAAACAGAAGGAAAACTAAAACCGTTGTCGTCCACAAGTGCAGTAAACGACAACGCGCTGGAACACTGCACTGAAGAAGCTCGTTTACATGTAATTGATCGTATCTCAAATATGAAGTTTCTAGTTGACACCGGATCGGCCGTATCCATTATTCCTTTAGCAGCAATCACAGTGAAACGCAATCTAGTGCCAGATGAACTAAAATTATTCGCAGCAAATAATTCATTTATTAAAACGTACGGTACTAAGAGACTTAGCATCAATCTTGGTTTACGACGCAGTTTCAATTGGAACTTCATTATAGCAGACGTCAAATGTCCAATCTTGGGCGCAGATTTTCTGGCGAAATATGGTCTAATTCCAGACATAAAATCAAGACGTTTATTAGACCCGCTTACTACATTGTCGTCATCTGGTGCAGTTGAAACCACATCGATACATTCGGTATACACATTGGATCCAAATTCAAGATTCTTTACAGTCGTCAACAAATACATTGATTTGTGCAGTGCAAATAACTATAGCCTACCTGACGCATCTGTAGTCTGCCATCAAATAGTCACTGATGGTCAGCCAGTGCATGAAAGGTCACGCCGTTATTCAACGGAAAAATTAAAGGCAATTCGCGAAGAATTTTCAACGCTGTTGGAGCAAGGAATTATTCGTCCGTCAAACAGTCCGTGGTCGAGTCCAATTCACCTGGTAAAAAAGAAAACAGGTGCTTGGAGAGCCTGCGGTGACTTTAGAAAACTAAATGCGCAAACCAAACCAGATAGGTACCCAATACCATACCTAGACCAAGTAACGGAAAAACTACATGCTAGCAAATTATTTTCAAAGATTGATATACATAGAGCGTACTATAACATACCGATGCAAGCTGATGACATATGCAAAACCGCAGTAAGTACACCCATTGGGTTATATGAATTTGTAGTCATGCCGTTTGGTCTTAAAAACGCTACGCAAACATTTCAAAGGTATATGAATTCATTGTTCAGGAAAATGCCATTTGTCTTCTGCTACCTTGACGATATTTTAATATTCTCAGAAAGTGAACAGCAGCATTTGGAACATGTAGAAGCAGTACTGAAAACACTCAATAAGGCCAAGCTTGTCATAAACACCGCTAAGTGCGAGTTCGGAGTTTCACAACTAAGTTTTTTAGGGTATGATGTATCAGTCGATGGTATCAGCCCGCCTGTAGAACGAGTGAGAGTAATTAATGAATACACGAAGCCAAAGACAGTAAAAGAAATTCGTCGTTTTTTGGGAATCCTAAATTATTACCGCAAGTGCATTCCACAGGCCGCTAAATTACAAGCACCTTTAAATGAGCTATTAAAAAATTCAAAAAAGAACGACAACACGCCTATAACATGGACTACCACGTTAGATGCAGCGTTTGAAAACTGTAAAACAAGTGTAACCGCGTTACCTAAATTAACATTTTTGTCTCCATTAAGTACAATTCGATTGACATCGGATGCATCAAGCAACGCAGTTGGTGCAGTACTGGAACAGCAAGAAGGTGATGTTTGGCGACCGGTTGCTTTTTTCTCTTCGAAGCTCAAGGCAGCGCAGAAGAATTATAGCACGTACGACAGAGAGTTGCTAGCTATATATTTAGCCATCAAAAATTTTAGACATTTATTGGAAGGTAGAAATTTTACAATTCAAACAGATCACAAACCGCTCATTTATGCATTCCAACAAAAGTCAGATAAAGTTTCACCACGTCAACTACGACAACTAAGTTTTATTGCAGAGTTTACAACAAGCATATCATACATAGATGGTAATGACAACATAGTGGCTGATAGTTTATCCAGAATTGATGCAATTAATATGCCTACGGTTATAGATCTCGAGATGATTAGCAACCATCAGAAAATAGATGAAGAGCTTAAGCAGCTATTAAAGTCAGATTCAGCACTTCAATTACAAAAACTTTTTTTACAACCCGATATGTCAACCTTTTGTGATGTATCAACAGGAATCATCATACCATATATTCCATCATCACTTCGAAAGAAGACATTTGACACAGTGCACTCTTTAGCACATGCTGGTACTAAGTCAACGACAAAACAACTATGCAGCAAGTACGTGTGGCCGTCAATCCGAAAAGATGTCGCGAATTGGGTACGATCGTGCCAAAGTTGTCAACAAGCAAAAATAAACAGGCATAATAAACTTACGCCACAAGCTTTCAATCCATTGGATCAACGATTCGATCATGTACATTTGGACTTAATAATACTTCCCGAATGTGACGGTTACAGATATGCACTAACCATGATGGACAGATTTACACGATGGCCAGAAGTCGTTCCGTTGAAAGATATCACCGCCGATACAGTCGCAGAAAATTTTTACGCACACTGGATATCGCGATTTGGTTCTCCGAAAATCATAACAACTGATCAAGGAACCCAGTTCGAATCGGCTTTATTCAAGGCGCTAGCAAATCGTTTAGGCACGCAAAGAATACGTACATCTCCGTATCACCCAGAATCTAACGGGTTAATTGAGCGATTTCATCGCACTTTAAAAACAGCTCTTATGTCGCGACCTAAACACGCTTGGATACAATTGTTACCATCAGTTTTGCTCGGACTTCGATCATCCTATAAAGAAGATATCAACACTTCAGCAGCTGAAATGTTGTATGGAACAACGTTACGTCTACCGGGAGAATTTTTTGTGGAAAATAACACGCTTCCGAACGAACAAAAATTCCTAGCAACATTACGCGAGCACATCCAGCAAGTACGACCGATTCCGACGTCCAATCATTCTAGCAAAGCTGTATTCGTTCATAAAGCATTGGGCGATGCGTCGCATGTATTCGTAAGGGCAGATCATGTAAGGAAACCTTTAGAGCTCCCATACACAGGACCACATAAGGTAATCAAGAAAATCAATGACAGACTTTTTACAGTTGATGTACGCGGTAAGCAGGTTAACATATCAATAAACAGGTTGAAACCGGCCTTTTTCGAGCCAGCAGTAATCGAACCAAAGTTTGCAGAAGTCGACGTAGATTGCAGACCTGTAAACAAAGGAAAACTCACGCAAACGAAGAAGCAAGTAACCTTTAATGTGAAAGATCCGTTAGAGTAGCAGGTTACAATCAACAGTCAACAAACCAGACCACCGGTCCAGCTATTAAGGGGGGAGTACTGTGGCGAACTCGCCACACATACTGCAGCGCCCTCTGTGTGTGAATGTACACGTACTCGCACCATCTGTGGGCAAAAGGAACATTTTTCAATGAGCAGCTAACTTCAGTAACTGGCGACTGGCTTCCTTCTTCTTCCTATTTTGCACGTTTTAGTAACACAACGTTTTTATCATTTTGTAAACATTTGTTATATTTATTTAAAATAAAGTGTGTGGTAAAAAACCCACACATCTCTATTATAAAAATTAATTACTTTTTGTTGATATATGTATCACTTAAAAACAGCTGTGACGATTTGGCTATTTTTTTTTAAATAATACTTATAGTTCGGATAAGAATCTTACTAAAACAAAAATTAACCCGTGTCTTCAAATCCTAAAAGTTTTTACTATTAGTTGTTTATGACATATTTCAAACAACGTAATATGATATTTAGAATACGATACGACTATAAACCTTCTAAACATAAGCTATATAGAGTAAATATAGAGTAAATATTTAGGATATATCTGCAGCTACAACTTTACCAAATTAGTGAAGGTATTGATAAAGTATGTACTTACTTACAGAATTCAACTATATACAATTATATTTTTGTAATGTTAATTTTTTCTTGACGAGAGTAAATTGTCTTATGATGAAAAAAAACTAAAACTAAGTTAGAAGAGCTCGAATAGTAAGGAAAAGACAACATCAAAAACTAAAAAGAATTTTTTTTTTTTGAAACTTATTCATATTTGTGTAATTCTTTTATTTTTATTAAAATAAAGTGTCTTAAATCAAACGATTGTGTTTTCCCACAGAATTGCCACCATTAAACAATTTTTTTTAAATCAAATTTTTTCATAGGAGGTTTTCTCAACTGCTTGATTTTTATACTATATAATCTATAATATTTTATATTATATATAAAAGGGAGCATTAGGTATAACTTATTTATTTCGAGTACATATTTATAAACATTTATATATTTATGTATTATATACTTATAAATATGTAATTTATAAAATTCTTATCTCTTGTGTTCGTTTCTCGTGTATTTACTCTTTGTTTCATGTGTCAAATATGTCAAATATCAATCACTTCCTTTTTTGGGAAATATATTTTCCCATGTTGCATTCGACATTTTCGATGTAATTTTTCTTGATTTATTCTTTATGAATACTGTGTTTCTAGTGCCTACTTATTCAGTTACTTAAGTAATTTTAAATTTTCCTCGTATATGACAAATTTTTCAAATTTTTGTCATTTCTATTATAGAATTTTATTTTAAGGGTTCCATATAGATTTGGTGTGATTTCTTTTAATTTATTTTTATGTAAGTTAAAAATCACAGAAACTCTTTAACGAAATTTACTTAGTAAGTTACATCTACTAAGTAACCAATTGAAACATGGAATATATTGAAAACCACGAAAACTATTTATATATATAATCAAATTTTATTAATGACATTAATCAATAAACTGTTTTAACGTAGGCAATGGGAACATACTATATAATATAGACAAATATTTACTATTAATATTAACAAACAGTTGGAGAGAAAAAATAACTTTAATGTGTGTTCTGATCTAGGTGCTAAAACAATTATTTATAATCGCGTTTATGAACTTAATATCCTTTCTTTTTAATCTCTTGAGATAATGTCTTACTAAGAGTTTCCCAACTAGGTTATCCACCCTACGTTTAATAATTTAGATATTTAATTGTTGTGCCCAATTTTTCAATTTATCTCTTTGTCATATTAACCCTTAAGGTTCTCGTGAATTTCAAAATTTTTTAGACATCAGAGGGCTCTACAAATACTTCTAAACATTACTGATTGCAATCTTTGCACAAAGTCCAACAAATAAATAAATAATAAATAATTGTTTTGTCGCTTTTCACATTTAAACAATCATTTCTGTGTAATGAAGATAAACGTAATTTTAAATATATTTTAAAAGTATATAACATTATTTAGTCAGCAATCATAGATATAATAATATCGTTTTAATTATACATAATAATAAGTAATTAAACGCAGCAATTATTATCGAAGGTATATATCCCTCTCTAAGAGTACAAACAATAATAACTCGAATTTGTAAACGAGTACTGAATTTATAACCACAGAGTAAACATGTTAAAATCCATCCATATAACCTTAATTATATTTCTGCACATTCAAATGGTAATTTTGTTAATAAATAAATTGTTATAAATAATATTTTTATCTACCATTTAGCTTTCAAGTAGTTCAATATATTACAAAGTAAAGAATTTGGAATGTCGAGAAAACCCCAAATATTTACAAAATGTTAAGTGCAGTCTGAAGGCCATTAGTTGGGAAAAAACAGTATTCAGTTTGGAGAGCGATATTATTGGTGTATTAGACAACGTCTCGGTGAGTTAAGGAAATCTCAGATTTTTAACTATTGCTTTTAATTTATTTCATATGAAGGTAAACATTGCATTGTGGTCTAAAAACTCTCTCAATATTTATCGTCCGTTCTTGGTAAATATTACACAAAATTTATGTGATGCCTTGAATAAACAAAAAAACTTATTGTATGGAAAATTTTTAGTAAATCAATTAAAAAGATTTTCCAACATTAATCACACTTGTCCGTATACGGTAAGTACATACATATATTTAAAGTGTATTTTTTTTATTAAAATTCCATCATATTTTTTTAAAATTCCATCTGCACCAGGGACATTTATTAATAAGAAATGCTTATATGGATCAAACAATTTGGCCTGTTGTACTACCGGTTGGTTTGTATAAGATTAGTCTTCGATTTTTCGAAGGATTTCACTATGCAGAAGTTGGTACCGCAGTTATTCACTTTGAATTAAAAGAAAAACAAAAGTGATTTTATTTATTAATAACTAAGTATATTAATGATTTAAATGAAAAGTATCAAATAAAATTTTCAGAAATTCTACTAAATAAATATAATTTTATACTAAAAACATCTGTTCAGAAAACGTGATTAGGTATTGTAAAAATTTCGAATACTTGGACCTAGAAGGAGGCGCAATCACATATTATTTTTGTGATTACCCAGCGGTGACTAACGAAATAAACAGATTTTATTGAAAGTGCATTCTTAACATTCTGTCAGACTGCACCTCAGTAAGAACAACTTAGTTAAACTGAATGGATTTGCTGTATTTAGAGAAGAACATTACAAGTTTAAATATGACTTTAAATGACTTTAAATCGACAAATATTTGCAGACATTGTGAGTCGAAAGGATATCTGCGGATCAGTCACTGACCAACAAATCAACTCACCAACCATTTAATAATCATATATTTGAATTAAAAATTTTAAATAAAATAGTTCTAAGATTAGTGAATAAAACTGCACTTCACGACACAGTATAACATCACTATATTGAGGTGCTTCTCAAACTGGCATTTACGGCGACAAAAGTGTATAATTTCAAAAAAATGGTTACTTTGAAGGCAATAGACTAAGCATGCAATGTTTAATTTACTTAACTTTAATTTAAATTCAAGATTAATTTAATACAGCAGAAGTCAATCACATTACCTTATTTTTCCTGCAACTTTCGAAATATAAAACAACGTTGCCAACATCAACACTTCTTTAAAGACACGAATAGTAGTTTTATATATACCAGTTGGTAAGAAAATAGGTAGAAAGGATTGATTCCCCCAAGTATGTTTTTCTAAAAGTCACATAACCCTGTAATACAAAACATTTGAAACTTTTCTCTAAACTCGTCATAAACTCAGTACATAATTTATACGAACTTACTATGAAAAGACAGAAAAGTATGTTTGACGTTGGAATATTTTTTCAAATATTTCAATATACTTACACATACTTACATATATTAATCCTCACTGCTTATTTAACAGATCGTAAACATTTTGTGTGACGTTTATTAAAAATGTATAATATATACTTACAGAATTTTTAAGCCAGAATTGCTTGAAAATTGACCTTAACATAATGCAAATAAAAACCAACAGACTAAATATATCTATTCTAGTATTTACGGAACAGAGAACTGCAATGAATACTCAACTAAAAACATAGATATATAAAGACATGTAATTTACATGTAATTTTAATTACATGTCTTTGTCATGTAATTTACATGTAATTTTAATTACATGTCTTTATATTTCTATGTTTTTGACTCAACAATCGAATTATACTCGAATCATTGACTGTGTTTCATTTATATGCATTCTGACTCTTTTTTTCGTAGATTTAACTCTACCTGATTCATTCATACAACTGACAGTACTTATAATGATTTATTCTCTACTTATATGATACTCATAAACACCGACATTCGACACAAAAGTGATACAAATGATATATGAATTACTCATGAGTACTACGTTGTTATTCACTGTGCATTTAATTTGCTACTAAATCAACTCGTAATTTTACACACATGAAATATTCAAAAACAAAAACAAAACATGCATTTACAATGCTAACAACAACAACACACTAAAAGCATAAAACTAAGCACACCCAAATTCTTTGCTTAGCAAACAACAGCACTCAAACAAAATTTTTTCGAATACTACAAGTGATTCGAGTCATTCATTTTCGGTGAGTATATTCATACTCACCTGAGTGTATGATTTGATTCATGAATCATACGTATTCTTGTGAAGCTGATTCATTAGCACCGGCATTCGTTAACGAACATACTTATGAATCATTTCTGCAGCGATTGTAAATGCACATAAGTAGTGTACGAGAAAAACATTTGTACGTATTTAGATTTGTTTTTTTATGATTAGACTCTGAGTGTTAAAATTATGAATCGTTGCAGTTCTTTATTACTGTGCCAATTTTTACAATTAAAATACAATTATTGTAAATAATTTCCAAATTTATTATTGCGATATCAACTGATCATGCTTCATTATTTATTTAAGTAAACAAAATTATAAATATATTTGAACATAAAACTCCAAATTAAACATAATTAATATATAATTATTGTATATGATTTCATAAATCATTATTTATTGATATAAGGAGAATTATAAATATATTTAGATATAAAACTTAGAAAATATTTTTTATTTTAGTGCAAATAGTGTTATTAAAGCTATTTAGAAGAATGTATAGTAATAGTTATTTATATAGTTATCTATATATCCAATATATTATTTTATTTTTGTATTGTCTTATAACATATTTTGCCATCGATTTTATTCATTAATAGTTTTATTAATTTTATTTTATTTAAATGTTTATTTAAAATCAAATCAATGTGAACTTAAATTAACATATATTATATACCTATGATATATGTGCAGAATATAAGTGTGTTTAAAAAAAGTAACAAAAAGCAGAAGAAACAAGATTATTTTAAACAAAAGTTTTAAAAAATACAATAATTTACTCCTCAAAATAATTTAAGAGATCTGTGGAAAGAAATATGAAAGAAATCTTTTGAACACGAAAGACATTAGAAATGTGCTAACTAACTTTGTAATATTCTGTAAAAATGGAATAAACACTTTGATCAAAAAAAAAAACCAAACCTGATGGATCATCGTATAGGATGATACTGATATAACAATTCAAGAAGTCGTCAAGTTAAGAAGTTTTGATATAGTAGGTAGAGATAATGAAAGTAAATGAACAAAGGTCCATAAAATCGGCCATGGAGGTATAAACAAAGTATGAAGAGATAAATATGTACTGTAGAAATGGGATCTTATATCCCATTATATCCCCTTATATCCCATCTAAACTAGTAAAAATGTTTTGAAAAGATCAGTTCACCTATTTAGTTAGAACGCAAAGAAAATTTTCTAAAACTACAAAAAGCAGTAGATAATATTGATCAAATAATTAAAGAGAATAAAACAAAAATATTTACTTAGAGTAACAATTGAAAACTATCTAAAGAAATTGCTATATAGAAGCTCAGATGCTGCATATCAAATGTTAATTCTGACAAACGAAATAATTATACAACATATCTAAGCATCTTAATGGTCGGAATTTATACATACAAGCAAAGGTTAAACTTTGGCAAACTTTAATATAACAAATTTAAAAATAGGCGTAGAAGTGGACTCTAATTTGAAAAAACAAAAAATTTGATGTTTTCGAAAGAAAAGTACTCAACAGAATAAGAGGTCCAATAAAGGTAAATATATAAAAAAGCGAATATTGTTACTACAGTATAAATCGATAGGGTATCGGTCGTTGAGCACATAATTTGAGCTCTATGGGTATGACTTACCACTATTAAATATATTACTTATGAAGAGGTGTTTAATAATACCAAAGAAAGATCATAACTACGATGATTAAATTGTGTCGCGGGAGATCTTAGATGAGTGAAGGCAAATCCTTGTGTAAACGGACTCGATGTGCGATGTTTAAGCATATACTATTCGGAATTTTAATGACTGAAATAAATAATAACTGAATTATTTGAGATCTTTTTACAAGAATAATTGAACTATATGCAAAAAATGTGTACTTTTTGAGATAAAGATAAATCAATAAAAATATTTCTAAATAACATTTTCAATAGAGAAAGGAATCTGTACATTTTTACTTATCTTTAAGCATAATATTCCACAAAAAAATCAATTACTTAGTGCTTCGTTGAATGGGAGAATAATGTATAAAAACCACAAATCTTAACTGGATCAAAAATAAAATTTTACTTGAACAACCAAATTAATTTTTTTAACACAATGATATAACTATGTTGGACTTTCGCTGAGCATTTCTGGTGCACTGTTTTTAAATAAATTCTAATTTATCCCCAAAGTTCCCTGGTTGAAAATGCTTTTGCTTACCCTTTGTCTGATATACCTTTGGCCACCATGATCATAAGTGATCATTGGTATTATTATAAATATATAATAATATTAATTACCCAAATGCTATTTTTAATGACTTTAAAATATTTAAGTTTTATTTTAAGCAGATTTAAACATTTTTCATAATTATTACATTATGTACAGAATATGCATTGAAGTTATAATTCTCATTTGGTTTATAACAATTGTTCACCTACCACAAGTATAAAAGTTGGAAGGATATAGAAAAGTTTTAATTCTCATGAAGATAAATTTCAAATATATATAAAAAAATTAGGAAGCAGTTAAAGTTGTATTTATTTTAATATATTTTGGAACTAAAATGGAATTTCACTATGAGCACATATCGGTTCTAAATTCATTATATATGCCCAAATAAAAATAATTATGTATACATAATGTACAATTATGTATACATATATAACAAATATAATGAATTTAAAGAATGTTTGCTCTATTTAAATTGTGGGTCTTTAAGGATTTTAAAGTATTTTTATTAATATTTATATGATTGTTAAATGCCATCAATCACATGTGGGTGTAGCTATATACCCCCTCCTCTCCCCCTAACTTTTTTTATAAATATACGATTGCTTAAACTGAAACTAATTATGTTCAGTCAAACATGCAAAATTTATACATGTATAAAAATGTATAACCACTATTAAGATATATGTTCGTTTTGACCTCTACATT
This sequence comes from Teleopsis dalmanni, assembly GCF_002237135.1. Taxonomy (NCBI): domain Eukaryota; kingdom Metazoa; phylum Arthropoda; class Insecta; order Diptera; family Diopsidae; genus Teleopsis; species Teleopsis dalmanni. The sequence continues at coordinate 234,397,674 of NC_051847.1, read as the reverse complement.
TATGACACGACTGATGATCCACAAGCATAGAAATTGTCAAGTAGCAAATAACTTATTGTTCAGCCAAAAACTGTCTGCGGATTAAAATGACACAATGTAGTCAAAACCATGCGAAGCTTCGGTTAGAAGGTATCACTAGCGTCACGCACTTCAAAAGAACGTAAAATTATATACCCAATAAGTTTATCGGGCAACAAAATCAAAACAGCGCTTGTTGTGTAGCGTGAAGCACAGTCCGTGAAATCACATATATCCTATATCGACATCTTCAATTGTATAAATTATCACATCACACGACAATAGACTTATACACAGCACCTTTCACTTCAACATATATGGCAGTTTTATTTGTTGGACTGCCCACTCATCGAAAAATGATCTTCAGTACTGAAGTAAATTGGATTTGTAAGTCTCCATTTTTATACTTTTGCATGTTCAGCGGTATTAAACGATCCATATTATAAAAATACAAGTAGCAAGCTTCTACTAAACATTTTTGCAGCCAAGTACACATTTTGGAATATATAACACTAAAATTCGGAATAAATAACCGGTTTTCTTATTTTAAGATATATTGCCTACCTTTTCGGTAAGATTTTTAGTGACATTGTCTGTGATTAACCGACTCTGTTCTGTGGCAAGTTTGAAACTATATAATAAAATAAATATTTTATTTTTAATTACTTTCAGAACCACAAAATTTATGACGATAACATATATAAACCAGATATGTTTATTATTTTCAATGTAAATATTTATTACATATAATTATATTTCCCTTATAACTAGATGAGGCTTTCTGTGTTGATTGAGCAATTTTATATAATTTTCTCACTAAGAATCGTTATTTAGAATAGGGCAATTATTTTTCATTTTTGAGCAATTATTAAAAAACAAAACATTTAAAAATTGTTGTCAGAATAATTTATCAGTAAATAATTTTAGTTTAAATCAATTTATAGAGTTTAAAAGAGCGATGCTGTTGATCCGGTTAATATATTCAGTGGTTTTATTACAGATTTTAATTGTATGTATTATGAGTCTAGTAATTTGTTAATTTTTTAATATTTCTACATTTTAGTGGAGAACAGGAAATTCTTTAAACTATAAAGTAGTAAACTTAGAGTGCACACCTAATTTAAAATATGTTCGAAACTTTATCTGTAGATTGAAGGCCATCAATAGAGACAAATCACTTTTCAATATCAGCCTTGACATTATTGATGTTTTAGATAATATATCTGTAAGTTAGAATTTTATAAATGCAGCATATTTCTCTATATATTATATTCATTACAGATTCATGTTCAAGTTTTTCAAAAGAATTCTGTAAATATTTATCGTCCCTTCCTAGTAAATATTACCATGGATTTGTGTGATGTGTTAAATAATAAGAAAAATTTAATTTATTCAACTATAACTTTACGCTTACTTAAAGAATTCTCAAATTTGAACCATCCTTGTCCTTATAGGGTAACAAGGCATACAATTCTAATGCAATTCTTATTCTAATCAAATATAATTACAGGGTCATTTGTTCTTCAGGAATGGATATTTTGATCAACGCTTTTTTCCAGTTTCCCTACCGATTGCTACATATAAAGTTGCTATTCGTTACTTTCGAACTGGCACTCTCAAAGCTATAGCGAACGTTACACTATTTATACAATTTAGTGAAGTAAATAAGAAACCTAATTAATTAATTAACACTGACTTTGTTTAGTGGAAAGGTTTCGAAAGAAAATAATTGTTCTCTGAAACAACTTTACTCATCATTTTATTGATATTATTCATAGAATAATGTATACACCTATATTTTGACGCATCGACATGCCATGGAAGATTTAATCTTTATAGATACTAACAGTATGCATTCAGTTATACAATCAGTGTTGACATTATCCGGAATTATTATATAAAGCAAAAGAACTCATTATTAAAATAACATTTATTTTGCTGGACCCATCGTACTTTAAGTTCTGGAGACTTGAAGTAGACCCCATAGGGTGCATTAGAACTATAATTATTGAGGCTAAAAAATATGGTTAAATACTTTTGAATTTATATTTTTAATTTAATTTTAATGTCGTCGACCCATTAGTTCTATCTATATATATTACGCACTTCGGTTCAACATAACCATGTCTTCGCATGTGCTTGTATATCCAAAAAAAAAAGGAATCAATTCACTATTGTGTCAAATATTCTAAGGAATAATATTATTCACCTCTACTGCTATATGCGATTGCAAGAAAAATATCAATAAATATATGATTTACTGTAATTTTTTTTATCTAAAAGTTGTCTAAGTTTTTTTTAATTCAATAGAATTTAATGAATTAAAATTCAGTTCAGCTTTAAGCAAATTTCATTCAGTTGAACTTGAAACCATTTAAATTTTTCAGTCATTATCATTTAAGCAAGTGTTGAGTAGTTTAATTCATTTTTGAAGTTATTATTATCTAACTATTATTATCTATAACTATCATAACATAACATTATGTGTGCTTACATGGACTTATTTATAAAATGCCACTTTCACCAAACCTAAGGTAGTGGCTAACGAACATGTTATTTATTATTCGTAACTTATCAGTTCTTTACAGATCCACTTCTGCTCCTCTCTTTCATCTCGTCTTCTTCTTTCATAACATTTTTTTCTAGCACTTTATTTGATAGGCATTCTAATTATGCACAACCGCCAATGTAATTTTTTTTTTTTGTAAAAAAACTTAATGAATCACCTTCAATTTTTTTAGTCTGAATGTCCTTAGGAACACTTTTCACTTGGATATAATAGGACTTCATGCCACTTTTCCATCACTTGTCATTTCTTACACGCAATGTATTACTACCGGTTAGTACTTTCATATACTAGAACTTAGTAGTAGTTTTCTGGGTAGTATTTGTAAGCATTCTTATTTTTGAAAATGTAAAAAACATTGCTTTGGGTGTGGGTTTGGGTCCTACCCCCCATAGCCGCTGCAACAGGGCACTAGTCTAAATTTAAGATAATCAGAGATGTTAATATCTTTATATAGTTTATTGTTTATTGTGACGTATAATAATATTAAATTAGCGTTGATGAAACTATGTTACATATGAGACTACATTGGTAAAGTTTATGGGACTTGTATCGTGTGTGATTTTTCAGAACAACTTACCAGTGTGTT
>NC_051847.1:234372032-234394401 GCF_002237135.1 Teleopsis dalmanni | reverse complement strand
CTTACTTATCTCAGTCAAGAATTGCAATTAGCTACCTTAATGGCAATGACTTCGACTTGAGAAATATCTAACCAGTGTGTAAAATGGAAGGATGACTTAAAGCATTGGTGAGAGATAGAAATGATTACTTTTATTACATGACATGGACACATATAATTATTATTAACATTAATTAACATTAATATTAATTAACGTTAATATTACTTTATTATTTATAAGGCCATCTGATCCACCAGGAGAAGAGACAGTAGTAACTAAGTTAGTAAGCATATATAAATATATATATAATCTCATATCAGATCAAATAGCATTATTAAAAGTTTACACTTTTGCATAAGCTTTTTCAAATCACTTATTTTGCATATCCGGATATTTAATACCACATTTAATTACAGATTGTTTTACGTTTCATTATTTTTAAAAAAAATAGCAAAAGGGTATCATAATTCTAGAACAAATGCCTGACCATACAGCTCCTTTTTGTGAACAGATTTTTATTGCCAAGTGAAAATGAGTCCAGGCACAATAATATTTGATTTATAAGTAAAATTCTTTAATTTAAACAAAATTGTAAGTGGTAAGCAATTGATTTTCATTAGAACCAAATTATTACGGACTTCACAGCTTATTCGGTGTCAAAGTTTATTTTAATTTTTGTTTATCAGTTGATTGAAATTTGTATTTATAATAAAAATGATATTGTTAATTTCAATTTCTCAATTCCTTAAAAGTAAACCAAACATTAATACGAACGCGCAACTTTTGTTTTACAAACCAGGATGTCTTAAAAAGATATTCACCAGACAGTATCGGTAGTAAGAGCCTGTCATGTCGTACATAAAATTTTTCCAATTGAATGTAATCCTAAAGAGGTTTAAATTATATATTGAAAGAAAAAAGTTACATATTTTTACTTACCTCATATGGACAAGTGTGATTAAGATTTACATAATTGGTCAGTAGATTGAAAAACACAAGCATAAACTTTTCCTTTTCGCGATTGTTAAAATATTTGCATAGATTTGAAGTATAATTTATGCCAATTGGTGAATATCGATTAAACTTTTGAAAAAGTTCATAATTCACCTGAAAAAAATAAAATATTTTACTGTTTTTGGAAAAAAAAGTATTATAATTTAGAATATACATTCAAGTCATTAATGGTGTCATAAAGCTTTAGTTTGAAAGAGAATTCTGATACATTCCGATTTATGGGTTTTAAGCGACAATACTCAAATTCACTAAAATTTTTATCCACACTCAAGCATTCAACTTTGGACATTCTGAAGAAAGAATATGACTAAAATAAATAAATTTCTTGATTACAAATTAAAATCAAATATAGATTTTTAAATCTTACCTTTCCTACTAAAACAAAAAGTATGAAGATCACTCTTGTAAGTTTTATATTATTATTAATAATGATCCATGAAGTCTAAAGAACATGTTTAGACTAAATTAAACATTTTCACTATTGATAATATTACATTTACATAAAATTATACAATTTTAATGATTTATGAGGTTATTTTATCTATGACTTTATTTAAATAAGTACATAGAATAAATATATAAGGTTGTAAAAATATTATTTTGCCCAAAAAGGTTTTAAGATTTTTTTGATAAAATATAAATAAAAATAAAACATGAAATTTTAATATTTTAGTTTATATTTCACAATAAGTACTTGTGAAAAATTTTCTGTATTTAATATCCTAACTTAATAAAAAACTTGTGTGTAAAACATAATCAGTTGATAAGGTTATATTCAAAATTGAGGTGTCAAATAGATACTATGTTTTGATTTTGAATAGTTTTACTTTTAATAACAATGAAGAACACGTCATTCTTTGATAAAATTGCCGAGTTAATTTCATTCACAAATTTTAGACAAAAAGATACATATATTTTACGTGATCAGTGGTATCCATTTTAGTGCTTGGCGCAGATTTTATCGAATCTATATAAAATTGTGTCTCTCATGCGGAGAGAAATACGGAATTGCTATGAATCAATGCTTTTAAAACTTGATACACATCATTGAATATATGTATTTTAAAGTGAAGTTAAGGTACGTGGAACCAAAATTATGGTAGAAAGTTTTTAGTAAATATGCTAAATTTATCGGGAATTTAGTAATTTCCGAAAAAGAAGAGGGATTGTTTTAATTCGTATACTACAGAGTAGAAGTCGGACACACAATTCCGATGACGGTCGGTTTGACGGTGCGCATTCCACCTCCTCCCCACAAAAAAATAATGTCGAATGAAGTATAACTTTTCAGAGCGTTGTATTTTTTTTTAAACTGAAATTTAAGCAAATTGATGAAAAAATTTGATGGCAAAATTAAATTAATTGAATTTCTTACTAATTTTCGTGTTTGATTTACGAATGCTCACACATCTCTGAGTTGACCTAGAAGTAAATCATACTTCGCACGCATATAGTCACACAAAATCCTCATTCTCTAGTAACCGTGAAGGCCACTGTACATCCTTAAATAATAAGTGCAGAACTTTACCTTTAAGGCAGTTTTGGTTGGTACGTGTTTACACGATGTTTTAGAATTTTCTTGATGAATTTAGAATTAGAATTTTACTTTTGTTTATGTCTTATTAAAATGCGTGGTTTGTTATGTTTTAAAATTTTTTTCGAACCCATAATAAACAATAACAAACTATGAAACTAGGCATGTTGTGGCTATTCCACAGTCTATATTTTTGTAATATCTGTTCATTAAGTAAACTTGTTAATATTACTTGTTTCAAAAATGTTCCATGAGAAATTTTTCTCAAGATAATTCTTAACAGTTCGAAGCGTTCGAGACGTGGGTATGACATTATAATTATTTTTCGACATCTGCTCACAGTGCACACAAATGTAAGAAATATAACTTTTATAAATGCAAAATTGATAAGCTAATAAGTTAAAACTATTAACACTATTAATTAAAATATTATATATTATGTATAATATATATGTATATAATTATTATAATTATTATATTATTATTATTGTATTATTATAATTACTATTAAAATTATCTTAAATAGTTTTGAAATTTTCACAAAAAAAAAGGATTCACCATAATTTTTTTTATTTTAATAACGAAGATATATGAACTTTCGTAGAAACTTTTGATATTTTTTATTAGTATTCCTATAAAGTTTTGCTTTTAGAATATTCTATTCCTCCTTTTTCGATAATACTTGAACGGATAAAATTCGAATAAACCATTTTATGCATCATGCAGTTTTATTTATACCAATCAACTATTTATGATGAGTAAATAATTGGTTAGATATAAAAATTTAAAATAATTAAAATCGTTAAAATCATTTTGGTAAAAATAATAACTATTAAAAATCTATTATTAATACTTTTAAAATACTCAAAATATATATTAAACAGATATTGGCAAATGGTTATGGTATATGGTATAGTATGAATTTGAAATGATATTGTCAGGTTCAGTCCTAAACATACTTTTAATTAAACATACGTATATATAATTTCATTAAATATCTACTGTTTTGTATTTATTTGATAGTATATAAAATGTGTAATTATCAGAATAACACAGGTTTGTATTTAGCTTACTTGTGTTTCGGTTATTTAAAAATATCTGTAACAGATATGTAGTCAATATTTTAATTGAAGTTTGTTTATGAAATGAATCTAAACGTTAAAATCTGTATGCCTAAAATGCAATTAAATAATATAAATAAACAAATAAATAAACAATAAATAAATAAATATTAAATACATATTTTTCAAATAATGTAATACAAACATTATCATATAATGGAAAATATGATAGGGAAAATAGCACGTAAAATACAGGTTAGCACAACTAAAGGTTACATTTCTAGTCATAGTGTGAGCTTGAAGTGCAAGAAAAATATATAAAAGTGGAAGAAATGTAATGGTATGCAATTTAATTTTGGGTTAAAGATCTACAGTGCTATACTTACACTGCTCCTTTTGCGTTTATGACAGCACAGTGCGTCAAATAACTAAACAAAAGTTCACCTAAAAACTAATTATTCAATTTAGTAAGCATGTAAACAACTAGTATAAAATCACTATATAATTTGTTAAGATTGTATATAGTACATTAAATTAAGCGAACAGTTCAAAAAATGTCATCGGCAGCTATATAAATCATCTGAGTTTTTACCTGGTCAACGCGACAAATCGCTCCAGGGTACAGTCTATTTATCTGACTATGTTTCTGATTGTGTGCGCCTCGCTATTGATTAATAGTGTAATAGTTTTTGAAACTTTTTTTTGTGGTGTTGAAATATTTATTTAAGGTTTGTATTGACAATAATTGAATTTAGTAAAATTTTAAAAAAACAGGTATATAAAATTACCAATCAAACTTAAAATTTAAAAGTTAGACGGATTCGAATAGCAAACAAAGGACAAAGACAAAAATTTTTTATTTTTAATTTATTGAAATTTGGCTGACCATACAACACTGTTTCGAGTTTTGCCAAGTACTCTTCATCAGTGGTCTTTGGAAATAATCGAATTTTATTTAATTAGTTTATAGTCCGTATATAATTTGTTTGGACTGCAAGTGCTAGGCTTAGAAGTCGTGCCTGTCAAATTAGAAACGATGACTAATCGTGTTTATCCACAAGAAGCCAAGGCTGCACAAACTTTCAATGCTCAAGTTCCAGGTTTTATTGTCACTTATTTTATTTAATTAGTGACAACAACCAAAGCACTTGCCGTGCTTTAAATTAAAACGAGCTTATAAACTACAGCTTTATTTGGAAACACAAGTTCAACGAATTGAAAGTTAATCTTTGAGCTTGCCTATTTTTGAAATATATTTATATTTATAATAAATTATAAATATAATTTTATCTTATTGAAGTTATTAATAAAATATTAAATTGTTTCCTAATATAATTTTATTTGTTTTTTTTTAATCTTATTTTTCTACGGTCAACGACTGATGCTTCACAATGTTTATCAGATAACGTAATAACATCACTTCTCCATAAATTTACTACATTTTTATTTAATACACTTCAAATAATTCAAATATATAAACTGCATTTAATGTATTACTTTTCCATTACATTAATATGTATTTCCTTCGTAATTACTTAGTGCAAGCTATGGAATACTGAATATTTATATAAAATAAATTACTATTTTTAGTGCTCAAGTGTAGTACATTTATAGCATTCATTAACTGAATGTAATAGGCTTTCTTAATATAAAATACTACAAAGTCAAACATTAAATTTTGTTCCTCTTGTACTAAAGAACACAGTTGTAAATTTATTATTGGCCTTCCGGACATATTGTCGTGTTAGCAAATGTTTCGATTTGTAATAAAATTATCGCAAGTATGTGGGATATAAATATCAAGTTTATGTAAGTATCATCCTCAAAATGTGTTGATTTTTGGGTAATGTGAAAATAAATATTGATTTTCAATAAAAATACTTACATTTACGTATGTTGTTGAAGTTTTGGTTGTAATGTCGGTTGTCTTCTTTTAAATACATTTATGTAGTAGACACTGTTGAAGTTTTCGAATGAAATACAGATATTTAAAAAAAAGTGTAAGATACAATCATGTCGAAACCATTAAATTCTCATTTAATTTCAATTAGACAATAAATGTCAATAACAGTTAACATGTTCGGAACTTTAAAAGCAGCTTTTAATTTAATGGCATTGAGGTTCATACCTCAATGCTGTTGTTATGGTTGTGGCTAACATTCAAATTTATATAACAAATAAAATATTTATGATATTGTATTAAATATTCGTGTGATTGTTTAAATTGCATGTCAAATAATATAATTTAATGAAATTTAATATTTAACATCATATTCATATTTTTGAAATCGCAAAATTTGATTTTTAATCAAACATATTTCATTTAAATATTTTAATATTATATTTATTTTTATTAAAAATTTGTGGATGTTGAAAAATGGTTTATGACTCGTTTTAAGTGCTACACTGCGTATGAGTAATTATAAAATGATTCAGTATCCTTTTAACCATACATTAAATTTTCCCACAAAACTGTTTGCTGCTTTGCCATTTCTGATTTAATTAGCAATTAAAAATTAATCTCTTCAGTTTTATGGTCAAAGTGTTATCACTATTTAAAGTGATAATATTAATTTAATGCAACATAAACATCTTATGAAGGATTATGTTTAATAAGCAGTTGGATATGAGTAACATGACACTAATTAATTGGTGATAGATATTACTTATTAATTAGGAACAGGCATTTCGTGTATTGAAGGTTGTTAAAACATTTAAAAGTGTTAAAAAATAAGTGTTAGATAATAAGTTACTATTGAATATGTAAGCAGCTTGTTCTCAAATGTGTATATGCAGGGCTTTGCATTTGGGGTTCAAATAATCTTCTTAAAATATTTTGAAATATTTTATACTTGATAAATAAATATTTTTAAATTAAATGTTTTCATAGGATTTTTGAAGTAATTTTCAAAACACAACTACCTTATATGTATTGACACATATATGACCCAGGGTTTTTTTTCTCAAAAAATTGATGAGGATATACATTTGTCAAGCCTTTTTAACCAAGTGAAGAACCTGAATGTAATTATTTAAAGTTTATACTTTTCGATTCATGGCGTCGGAAATGTATAATTGGTAAAACGAACGTGAGTTAGAGTGTATATATAATTTTATGTATATTTGAATTTCATTTTAATAATTAAAATTTTATTAAGTCTTTATAAAATATATATTAAGTCCTAATCCTTTTTCTTTATGAATGTCATGTTTGGCGGCGAAAGTTTACTTTTCTCATCTACTTTGTAATTGCATGGAACACTAATTTCTTTACTAAGTTTTCTTTTAATATAAATTGCCAGCATAGAATAAGCTACCTATATTTTATAATTTTAATCCTATTAAGTACTTTGTTCTTTTGAGCTGTACTTTCTAAGTGGTAAAAATTATTTTGGAATAAACTTAATTACTGATTTTGTGAAGTTGAGTCATACAAATTTAAAAATCAATTTTACATTTCATTAAAAGAGATATATAGAGAGATATGTGATTTGTGAAACTCAAAAGAATAAATAATTCTATATTTAGTTTTTAAAATCAACAAAAATAGAAATAAATTTGAAATAAGAAATAATATAAAAATAAATAATAAAAAAAGTACGAGAATAGAATTTTATGCAATTTTACTCAAAAACAATTTCACGTGCGAAACTAGGCAAATGTTTTGAAAAATACTAGAAAATAAATAAAACCAGCGAATATATTTTTGTTTCTGCTTTTATAAAAATAAAATGTATGGAATTTCAATTTCCTGTTTCCGCAAATGTAAGAAAGTAATCCAATGTAGTGAATACAAATATGTAAACGTAAACAAAATATTTTTCCTAAGGATGAAAGCGGAAACAAATAACTTTTCATTTTGTTTTGATATTTTAGAATGTCATTTTATGCGTTCAATAAAATAAAAATTTATGTTTGTGAAATAAAACGGAAAGCGATCGTTGTTTCAATTGGAAAGGACTTTTTAGTAAAAATCTATTTGAAATTTTTATACGATTCATTTGTGACTTATCAAAGTGAAATAACGTTAAGTAATAGACTTTGAAATATTTTTATGTAAAAAGTTATCGCCACATAGTAAAATTGCCTGAGTTAATATTTTGTATTAAAAATTTTTATTTTACTAAATTTAATAACATCAAATTTATGCAGTGTTAAAACGAAATGAGTAAAAACTAATCAGTACTTCTTCGATGAATAAGTTTTTATAAATATTATAATAAAAATATAAAATTTTATTTGGACGGAATGAAATTTGTGCCATCATGTGCTATTAGATATATTCTGACACTATAGAGTGATGCAAAAAAGTCTGTCTCATTGTTGATATGTTGAAATCACTATATTTCTGTAAAATATATTTCAACAACAATATTTATAATTAACCAATTTTTACTAATGACGAAAGTAAATAACTTCTACCTTAATATTTATTTTTATGAAAACTTTTTATAATGTTGGGAACAGGAAGTATACAAGAGGATCGCAGAAAACACATATATATAATACACTTTTATTTCCACTTCTAATTATCTAGAATGTAAAAAATATCGCTTTTTTTCTTCCAATTGCTAGAAAGGATCAAGAGCCACCGTGTGTGATCTTAACCCTCTTAAACCGCCTAAAGAACCTAATTTCTGTAATGAAGAACAAAAGTAGAAATCTGAATAATAGGTTCACCATGTAAGAATCTAATTTTATCCAATCGGGAGCAGGAGGATGGTGTAAAGAGAAACAGTAGAAACAGTAGTTAATAGTAAATTATTAAGTAAAGATGAGTTCATGAAAATCTTGCTTACAAAAAGAGATAATAAAAAAAAAACTGATTGCATTTCATCGAAACTGAGTAGAAGGTATTAGAGGGATCGTGCTGACTTTAAATCTGAAGAAATGATGCTTGTGCGTAGACCGTCAGAAGGACGGTCAAGTAGTCGAATAAAGCGTTTTCGCAGGACTGAGAGTAAGTAAGTATTGACGAGTATCAATACGATTAATTTTAGGTTTGTTATAAACCAGGAAATTGGCTTACCAATACGGTTACACTAACAAATAATACAATCTCGAAGTAATCTGTACACAAACGCAGTGGCGGAGCTAGACTAACTCTGGACGTCGGCGACATTAGAATTACGAGGCCCCCTATATAACCCAGTTGTAAAAGTAAATGAGTTACATTCACTAATATGACAAAGCATGCTTGAAAGTTTTATTGCTAATCAAATTAAAATAAACACAAATTAAAATAAATGAATTTTCCTACTTTTAGCTTCACTTTTTTTTTAAATTATATCATAATTTGCGTCAGCTGCTATTTTCGCTTCAGTTTATAGAATGTCGCATAGAGATAATCTCTCTTGGATCATCATACTTTTCTAGTACGTCTTAATCAATTTTAAATTTGAGAAGCTTCTTTCCGTTGAAGCTATACTGACTGAAACTGTGAACATAAATCTGGTTACTATATAAACACTCGGAAATATTTCGAATATGATTAATGCCATTATCAAACCAAATTGTTCAAAATATTTATTGAGTGCTTAGAATCCACAGTCGGTACCTTTTTGCGAGGCCCCTGTGGGCGCGAGGCCGTCGGCGGTCGCTGACATCGTTGACGCCTAGCGATGCCACTGCACAAACGGATGGAACTTTTTCATTTGAAAATAATTAATTGCTGTCCAAATTGGACAGGTTTTTGCAAGGATGGGTCAAATAAGTTGCCCATAATAAAGTTGCTTGAGTACAGTATTTTTAAATAGAGATAGGACTAAATAGGAAAGCTTTTCGTAAGGATGCGTTAAATAAGTTGCTCATAAGAAAGATGTCTAATTTTTCAATTGACTGGATTATGCCAGATTAGTGCATTTTTAACATTGAAATGTCTTATGGTAGCGAATTCTATAGCATATCTAACGGTTTTGCTAACGAAGATAGCAAAACACTGAGGTACTTAAGATTGTTGACCAGCTAAGTTTTGATATTATTGATATCGAGATCTAAAATTGTCTAAAACAATGCTCTGAGTAAAAAAACTTTCACAAAAAAATTTTTTTCACAAAAAAAAACTTTAAAGAAAGGTATCGTAAACAGATAGTCCATCAGAATTCACAACTCATCATAGTTCCAGGCGAAATTACGTGATACTAACCACTAAATCTGACATCAATGCCAAATTTTCATTCTATTACATACGGGATATTCAAAATTTTGTACATAAGCATCTTTTAATTGGTGAACATCCATCTAACAATTTCGTTATAATAGCTCATCATCCATATATATCATCATCCATATATATCATCATCCATATACTGGTTGAACTACATCTTTTCATAAACACTACTCAGAATTAATTGTCTACAACAAATAATAATATTTGAGCGTGAACGCATCAATTAATTTGAAAATTTTACTGAATCTTCATCTGTTAATATTTGAATAATTGAGTTTAACGTAAATTAAATTATATTTATGAGAATTTAAACAATTGATGAGTTTAGTGATATCATCTTGGATTCATCTGTGTTAGTACTCTCTTTTTACATTTCAACCAAGAAGAATATGCTTGTAGAATAAATCTCTTCATGTAGAAATTACCTTCTACAGCAGTTAGAAAACCAGCTTAGTAAATTTCTACCTTGAAAAATTTTGCTAAATGAACTACTAATCCCTTAACACTGTTTAAGGTAAATGGAATACAAACCAACGCTACAATTAAATTTTGTCAAACTCAAAACAAAATTGCAGTTTCATAACTCAAAAGAAAAATGTTAAGTCATATGGTATAAATTGAAAATAAAAATTTTGCTTCTCAAAACTATAGAATGGTTTCTGGTATTTTTAAATATAACTCAAAAAAAAAATTTAGCTCCAAAAAAAAAATGAAAAAAGAAACCAAGTTCAGGGAATGGAAGAGTATCAAATGTAATCAAACTGAGCGAAACCAAACCTCAACATTTATATGAGTTTTAAATGAACAGTATTCCACATGGACGATGATTGCAGTTTGTGCAGAGCATGAAGCGCACAGGATATTCAACATTAAATGCAATATCAACTGCATACAAAGTCAAAAATGGATTTTAATTTCATTTGGGATACGATAAGAAGTTTTCTGATGTCGTCAACGAACGTAAGTAACGTAAGTTACTTAAATCTCTAAACATTTATTTGTAAGAGGAAATATTATTATTTGCAAAATGTAATTGCATTTTCAATGCTTGAGAGCTTTCATGGTAAAATATCCTTTAGCAAATTCTTACATATATATTTGTGTATTTATTCATTCTATGGATAAATACACCATAGAAAGTCATTCTAACTTTCTATGGTTTGTCTGTTTCATAATTAAATTGCTTGTTATCTTTTTTTGTATGTTAAACTATTATTTATTTTTTTAGTACATTTTATTTTATGTGCTATTAATTTTATCACATCAAGTTTACATATTCGTGAGAAGTCAAGAAGTTATTAAAGATACTATACAATGTACTTATTAGTAGAATTTTTATAATTTGAACATTTTGTTAATATTTGCTAAATTTTATTTTATTGAAATATCAGTAATTCTTCTTTAAATATGATATAAATTTATCAAAGTTTAACATGTAATTTGCTTCGAATCTTAAATTAATTTTATCAAGCCAGGCACCAATATTTCGGAACGCTGTTTATGCACCAATAGGGGAACTAAAAGCTCGACGTCAATTCAATATTTAATATATCTGCCAATTTGTTTATAAGCCATTGTGAGATGATGTGCCAGGGTATTTTTCAACTATAGAAAACAGAGTTTAAATACAATAATTTTTTACCTTGAAATGCAATTGCATTAGATGAATCTGTTGCATTATTAGCTATGTAAGCTTTGTTATTTGGTTTGTTTGACTTGAAGACAATTCCCATGAAGGACGTTTAAAAACTAAATCAAGAACTCAAATTTTTGCAAAAATACGAGATATGGTGAAGTCTTGATTCTCAAAAAATTGTAACAGAATGAAAAGGGCTTTTAAAGACCGAGTTCTTCAATGAAAAGAAAGTACTACAAAGTGGTAGAATTTGTTTGAATCAAAAGTGAGTGTTTATCAGTAAATCTGCCAATAAAGTGTTACCATCAGCAAAAGGAATTCTGCTGGTACATTACTTTCAAATTGTTTAAAAAATAGTTTTAAATTATAACTCCTACATTTTATGCAAATTGTATGCCAAACTTTAGCAGAAATAGCAGAAAAAAATTTTTTTCATTAAAAACGCTCCTGAAATTTGAATCATAGTACAAATTCTTGTATCAGCATTTTCGCTAGGTTTATCTATTGTGAATGTCTGATTTTTCTCACATCTTAAAAATTATTTGAGATATGAGCAAACGAATTCAAAGACGGTGTTATTTTGTAGTAATTCCTAAAAATTATAACGATGTACTCATAAATTTGAGGGGGTTATTTTAAAGAAGCATATAAAATTAAAAAGGATTTAACTGAAAAATGACGATACATACATATATAATTTTAAATTATCTTTTAAACTTTCGTTCAACGAACTCATTAATAAACCAACTAGTCAAAGCTCTTTAATTTATCTTTTAAAGTTGAAAGCAATTCGTCTGTCGATTTATAATAACTGCAGTGGAATGATCAAACATGCATCTGTTACCTCATAACTTTTTTATTCAAGTGCTGTGTTTTTGAGTTTAAACTTAAAATTTTGCGTTAACATTTTATTTTAATAAATAATTCGATTTATCTATTTATTAAACTTCATTTATTTTATATTTTTATATTTATTTGCATTGGTGTCCCGACCTTAAGTTGTTCAATTGACTGGATCGTTGCAATTCTCTTTTATATACACATGTTAAGACGTTAAGTATATAAATCCAACCATTTCATAAACATCCAGATTCAATGCGATCCACCGTTATTATAGGTCGACATACCCAATATGTAGTCTTCTACTAACGTGATGATCTTCAGGCTGTCATCTCAGCAATCATCAGTATTTCGTTTTTAGTTATAAGCATTTTTGTTGAATTTACTGAACAATAATACATTTTTCTAGCAAACAAAAGCACATATTTTTGTACCTTTTTATTTTATAATATGCATTATTAAATTCATAAAAAATTTAAATTTTAACCATTTCAAATTTGTAATTCTTCTTCGAAGTCAGGTGAAAACGTATCTAAAAATTAAAGTATTTTCATTTTTAGCTTTAAGATTGAATATAGTAAAAATAGTTAAATATTTTTTTTTGGATTAATTGGATTAAATTGTAGTATTTATTTTACATATTGTGGTATTTAATTTTAAGTTTGTAAGTACAAAGGTTTTATCTTGTATTTTACGAAATTTGAAACACAGACTCACTCTAGAGTCAACGTTATACATAACTCGTATTTTTTTTAACTTGACATTTTGATGACTATTTTTTGGTTTCGTAATTTCTTTAACAAATTTATTTGCTGTGGTGGATTAAAAAAAACGCATAAACTACAGTTATTTATAAATCAATTAACTATTGTAATTTCTCTTGTTATTCTTCAGTGTTAGTTTTGTAGAAGTAATCTTAAATTCTTTTTCCATCGCAGTGAAAGTGATGTCGCTTATATTTTATTAAACATATTTTTTTATAATTATACGTAAAATTTAATTATTTTGAGTCAAGCATGTCATCATAATATTAAAGCATAATAATTTGAGAAAAGCTAATTTCATACTGAAATTGTTAAATTACTTTAAAGTACGCATTTCTAATCTTGTTGAGGCAAACACTCTTACAAATTAAGTGGACCATTAAATAAAATCTCCACTTTGACATAAAAACCGCAAATTCGGTTATTTAATAAGCGTAATCGTCCTTGGCACAAAGCTGTTTTTTTGAAATTTTTTTGGCCTTTTATCAGATGCGAAATGAAACCATTTCATACTGTAAACAGCGGAAAAGTTCCACATGTCAGCAAAAAATGACATTCAAAAGGACTGACAAATGCTAAATGCTGTGATAAATTTGTGGAAAATATTAAAAAAGGAGCTAAAAAAATTTCCCATCTCCTCTGTCACATTTTCTTTTATCTCTGAAATTGAGTAGTTTAAGCAAAGTGCAAGTCTTGTTTATTAAATTTCACCCTCTTGCACATTTAGTCCTGATAATGAATTCATTTCCGTTGTTAGATGTCGCTTTAATTCGAAACATTTTATTCCGTTTGCTGCATTTGCAAATTTATTTTTACGGGCACAATCCTTTGGGAAAATTTGTTTTGTTTGAATTTATTGTTTCCATTTACTTTTTAATGATTGTCAACATTATTTCAGGTTTTTGTTTTAATTCTAACTGAGCACTGCTTTGACGTTATAATTATTATTAAATCCTTTGAGTATACATTTTGATTTAATGTTAATTTTTTTCAATTTTTTTTCCTTGAAAGTATGTATTTTGAACATGACATTTAATTATTTGAATGGATGTGCTTCTGTATGAGTTAAAATACAGTTAAAAATATTGCTTTTGTTAAATTAAACACTAAAATTATTGCTTTTTTATGGTTAATTTTATTCTTTATTGTTTGTTGTAAAAAAAGTACAACAAAAGAGATGATATATATATTCAAAATTATTTAATTAAAATATAATTTATATATATATAAATAATAGACAGTTTAAACAAGCTTACTTTGAAACTGTCTTATTTGCAACGTGAGTACTAGTATCTATGTGTTCAGATGATGACAACTCATATGCTTTTGATGTACATGGATTTAACTTATTACGACAAGGTACATCAGCATTATTTCGTTTATGATTTATGTTTCAATGTCAAACTGAATTATTTCATTTCATAATTTTAATTAAAATATGTGAGAGATCCTTTAAAAATATAAAGCTTTCCCATACAATAATAACTAAAAGAAATCCTGAAAATTTATTGTTGTTTTCATCGTTTACATTATCTTTTATCATTTTTTTTTATCGTCAACTTTAGGTGATTGAATATTTGTATTCAGCAATATATTATGACAGTGAATATAAAGTCATATTAAATTATTAAAAAAAAATATTATTTTTAATATCTTTTTTTATCGGCCGACTTTATTTGACTAAGTACAAAAAGTGTTTATGTAAAATTATATTCGATTACCTCTGTAAACAAACGTGTCAGTTGTTGACATACAAATGAACAGACAAATAAACACACACAAAAATATAGACAAACCAACGGAAAATACTATAAAGATTAGTGTGTACAAGATAACAAATATTAGCATAACAGAAAATAAAATAGAGAGGTTTCGAATAGTAGTGAATGGTAACAACAACATTTTTATTTATTTTTAATTAATTGAATTTTTGGCATTTTGGTACTTGTAGTCTCAAAAAATTATCTATCAATGATGAAATATAAGAAATAATTCCAAGACCACTGATGATGGGTATTTGACAATACTTGAAACAGTTGTTAGTCAGCCAAAAATTAAATTAATTAAAAATAAATAAAATTTTGTTGTTACTATTCATTACTGTTCGAAACTCCTTTGTTATATTCAATAGTTTCGTTTAAGTAAAATCGACGCTAGCGTTATAATTGACGTTGAAACTAAATTTAATATAATTTATTTTATTTTAGTATAATAATATTTTTGTATAATAAAGAGTAGTTGCAAAAAACCACGATACGTCAGGTATACATTTAAAATAAAGAAATTTAATGTTAATAAAGAATTTTTTTAAAGAATAATTTAAATTTGTGTTAATGTAGCTCTTTAAAGAACAATAAAATACATAATAGAAATAAATATCTGCAAATTTCTTTTTCAAAAGAAAAAATTTATTAAAAATAAAAATGTTTTTGGAAGAATTTTCATATAATTTTTGGTTGAATTTTAACTTTAAAGATCTCATCACGTCTTTCAGATATATAAAAATAAATTCTGTGAAGCTGTTAAAGCATTTCAATTAAAAGTTTGACAGATAACGAAGCCAAAATTTATTCATCTCTTGTGTTATTTTTATATATACCATATTCGTATGCAATAAAAACTTACACTGACATCTCAAGCCACTTTGGTTACACTCTTATGGGCTTCGTAATCTTATTGTGATATTTTCATTTTTTATATTTTTATATTTTTATACACTTCTGGGATTTATTGCTTGTGTAATCTGAAAATTAATGGATTTTACAACAGAGTTAAGCATCAGCTGGTTACTTTTGCAGTTGCTGGCTGTCATTGCCAACCTATTTTCTAGTGCTGTAAACTACGAACAGAAATTATAACTCATACGCAACGTAGTGCGAGAAACTTAAGACTGATTATGTGAAGTATATAAAACATACATAACTTATGTGTGGATTAATGATAATATCAACTTATGTTACATATAAACATATATCTATTTATGTATGTAATTGCATTTAAGAACTATGTGATTAAAATTAAAGAATGAGATTATATGTTTACAATAATTTGTACTACAATAAAAATCATTATTATATGACTTTTAAATAAAACTATATATTCAGTATATCTGACAAATAATTTTAGTGAATCAAAGCAACACCTTACATAAGTAAACATATAAGTATGAGTCATCTATATTCATTTTCGTAACAAAATATTTCCATCTAACAACGACTGCCCATGCATGGACACGACCAATTTTTGTATTTTTTCCATTTTATATTGTTCGGCAGCCACTTTGTGTTCTTAACTTAAGTATATTTGCGTTTGCACTTGAGTTTAGGTGGTAATGTCAAGCAATTTTGGTACATTTGGTGTCCAAACGTGTTGGAATTCGTTTGTGATTTGGCGTGAGAAAAAAGGATTTTCGAATTTTATTGTTATGTGTTTAAGGCGTGCTAACATCTTATATAGTTTTCTGAACTTTCATGTCCTTGTTTTATTTCGCCTTTATTTTTTTTCATATAGCAATGATTATTTCTGGTTGTTATTAGATTTTTATACCATAAAATTTATTGAAGTATAATTTTGTATTACATGAATATGTGTTTTCTTGCTTCTGTTTTTATTTATAAATAATAAATGCAGCAACTACATGACCAGTCCTGATTTATATTTATTAGTGCAATAAATTAAAGCAGATTTTCAAATATTTTTATTTAAACTTAACTGAGAATGTAAATATTATTTTTATAAAGTTTTATATTATTTTGAAGTTTTTGTGTGGGCTATTAGGTCAATTTCTATTTAATTTCCATGTTGGTGCTATTTAATCATAAATATTATTTAAATTTATGAATAATATAAATATTTTGTGCTCATCTTTAGGAATAAAATGAAATTTAAGATTGTACAGAATCTAGGGGTTTTGTTTTAAATTAAAATAAAATCAATCTAATAGCTAGTAAAAAAAAATTTTTAATTAAATTTATAAATAAATAAATAAAATAATAAATATATAAAAAAATAATTATTATTAATAAATAAATATTTTATATAATTTTTTTTTTTGATTTGGTGACACTTTCTGTGATACGTATTAAATAAAATTATCATCCGTGTGATTAAAGAATAGTTTCTGCATAAATTTTATTTTAATATATGCGGCTTTAAATAACATTAATCTGCATTCAGAGATTCCTATATTGAATTACGATATAAAATAGCATATACTGATTACTATTGTGATATTATGAGTATATTTTTCCAATTCATGTGATGAGCGCACTTATAACTATTGTTATTATGTTTGGGGAGTTTGCACTGCGACCTAGAGATCTATTGCGTTCCCTTCATGAGTATGGAGTATTTATCCAAATTCAACTAATCTATAAATTGTAATATTGAATCTACATTGTAGAGTTTTATTTCTTTATTCGATACGAGATACTGTGCGAACCTTTAGGTCATGTTTTGGGGTCTTACACTTCCCTACGAAATCTAAAAGTTTCAAGTTTTTAGCTTTGTAAGATGATAGTTTAATCTACAGTGTCCTATCAGAATTTTTGTAATGATTCCTAAATTATTTTTACTTAAATCCTTATAATCCATAAATTGTATTATGTTGAAAGATCCAATAAATGATTTCGATTATGACAGTACAGCTCTCTTTGTTTTTCCTCCTGTTTTTGAATGACTGAGAGGAAATCACCTCCTATCTCAAGCCACAGATTATTTTCGAGTTTGAAAGCAGTGAGGTTGCACCTTTTCTGGTAAGTTTGTCAGATACTTCGATGACATGTATATGAGGATACAAATTGAACTTAGTTATGTCACAACATGAAAATTAATTCATTACATTATTGTAGTGAATACATCGATTTCCTATTAGAGTTGTTAAGATCGTATTTTTCAGGTTTGTAATTTGTGCTGATTATCCTCATAATTGGCACAGATCATCCCTTTTAAATTTCTTTACAACTAGAAATCACACGTTACTATGTCCTGGAAGTATTCTGTTGCAAGTATTTTTTTAATTTTTGAGAACGTAATGAACTTGAAAGTTTCTAAGCAGTGGGAGCCATTGACTCAGTCCTTTTTTTTCTTGGTTTTTTAAATAGTTTTTACAACACTTGTGGCAAGTAGCAGCTTTCGTCTATCCACTGCTAAGAGAAACAGGAACTAAAACTGTTTCCTTGGTGATGTGAATTCACATCGTTAGTTTGGACTTCTTTCTGTGTCATCTATTTAACGGATTGATATGTTCTTTATGTATCATCGATATAATGGGTTGATAGGTACTTTATGGTTTAATACCATCAATTATTGGTTTTGTTAACTCCTCCGTAATCAAACAAATAATTACCCGTGTATGTTTTACTTAAAAAGCGATTCCATATTTTAAAATAAATTTGTTAAAAATGCTCCTTAGAGCAATTTCTATAGCAAATTTCCAACTATTGGTTTCACATAATAACAACGATGATTAAGACTGTTATTTCTACTGGTTTACTTGTTTCTACTGGTGCACTTGTTAATGACACAGCCATTCAGTCTTACAAATGCGTATAGGTAATCTTGTAAAGAATACTTTTTTGTTTGTTTCAAAATGACTGCTAATGTCATTTACTTGTTAATTCTGTTCCTTTTCGAAAAAACAGAGCTAAGAATAATTGCAAAAGGGAAGAGAGAAATCATTCATACGGACAAGTACATGTTTTCGGTAACAAAATTAAAGCTTTCGACCGGAACTAATAAAAAAAAGATACCAGCATTTTAAGTGCAAACGAATATCCTGTTCGTAATAACAGTTCTTTGTTGCATATAAACCTTTTGTGCATAGCAGGATTGTATACGTATATGGTATCCTTCTGTATTATAGTCGTATGCCAGTGAGCATTGAGTTTTGTGCATGCTTGTTGCTCTGCTTGGAGAATTTGCATTTTGTTAACATTCAACTAAATTAAGTACGTTTTTTACCTTCTTCTGAGCTTTCATTTGGGTTTCCATTTGTGTTTTATTAATTTTTTTGTTGTACCTACAAGACTTGCAAATGAAAACCGGGTTACGCATACAGACACGAGCACACATTAGTCTCAATTGTAAATGAAACTTGTATCCTTGAGAGTCGAATTGGTGGCGTATCCTGCTACAATAAATGAATTCGAGTGAAATTCATTTGCATGCATGAATGCCAAGCAGACCGCTTAATTAAACAAGTGAAAGCATTTAAAACCAAATTAATTCTACTGAAAAAGGTCAATGGTGTGAAGGGTAATACTACAGCACAGAGTTAGACAGGAACATGTTTTAGTAAATTTATTTCGAAATCTTCAAATTTCACTGTAATTAAAATTAAACGATGTTATTTGTGTAATTCCTTAATGAATTTTAAACACAAACTTGCAATTGTGTTAATTATTTAAACACTTTATTTAAAAGATGGTAGACAAACATTTTGTAAACTACGCAGTATCCTTGAGATTTTCATTGAAATAGACAGAAATGTATAAAAAGTAAGTGAAGTGAATACTGTGATTGAGTTTGTTGCATAAATTAATCTTAATACATATTATAGATGAAAAATATATTTCAATATATTTCAATACATTTATTTTTTATATAAACGCATTTTCATATATTTCCCGCTACTATTCATTTCTAGCAGGATTCACTATACTTTAGTTTCCTCAGCATATAAGTATTGTGATATGGATGGACTTCAATATTAACTTTTGTTTTCTAAATTTTTAATGTCAAGTTGTTATGGATTTAAGTCCTTTTTGTATATCCTAGAAGATTTTCACTTTATGAGATAATGCTAAATAAATTGATTTCAAGGTAATACGCAGCAGACAAAAGAATCAATGCATCAGCGATGTATTTTATTATTATATTTATTTTAAAATTATAATTATATTAATATTATATATTATGTAAAAAAGAAGTACAAAGAATTTATATATCAGAAAGTACACACGAAGTTTTTAGAAAATATTGAGGTAAAATATAGCACAAAGCAATAAATTTTGCACATTAATTCCTTAAAGATGCTTAAAGCATCAATAAAGTATCGATGCCATTGTGATTTTTCCTGCATCGATGCCATATAGTAGCTGGGTAATTACGTATTTTATTTAATTTAACATTAATTAAAATTAATAAAGAAAAAATTGTGGCCCTACTAGAATTATTTTATTGACCTTATTTTTATTGTATAGTTGTTAACTCACTTTGTAATTATTATTATTTTATATACAGTAATTGATTATACAATGTGAATTCAGATTAAAGTTAGATGCGTAGGTAAGGTAGATCCTTATCTGATGTACTTATATACTATAATTTCATAAAAGTAAGTGGTATAAGGGTAGAGTTATAGTATGTTAAGCGAAGGTCTTTTAGTATGATGGTACAAGTCGTTTATATAGTACGATCTATATATAGTATCATTATGCAGTAATTTTTTGACGTACATAAAAAATTTTCATACATATTATCGGCAAATGTACTTTTCTCGAAAAGATATTGCCACCTATGATAAATTGATGTCAAAAAATTGGTCACATATGTTGTTCGTTGAAGAAAATTTTTGAATCAAAGTGCCAGGTTTGGAATTTATGTCTGTCAATATCTTTTAGTTGCAAAGAACTAGAACTGAAAATTTTCCATTAGTAAAAAAAAATATTGACTAATCTTTCTTCAATTCAAGCACCACTTGATGGAATCTGTGGTGATCACGATTTTCTGTTAATTGACACATTGCTCATTAAACCACTCAGAATTTTGTCATAGGCTAAACAATTCTTATCCTAATTTAGCTTACATAATTTAAAACGTTGTGGTTAAAATAGCTGTTTTTAAAATCCTGCTCACTTTAAACTCTAATATACGAGTACGGAGTAAAAGTTGTTAATATATTTTTATCCGTGAAGTAGAGATAACGCAGTATTTCCATTCCTAGATTAAAGCTAATTGGTACAAAATTTCTTAAATTATTACGTTTTAAAGGATATAACGTTTTGTTGTTTCTTTTAGAAATTCTTGCTTTAATGTTATTCGTTTTTATTTTCAATTCGTTGTAGCAACATTCTACTTACTAAAATATATTTCGAGAATATCCTGCGAAGGTAACAAATTTCATAAGTTTAATTGCCGCAAAGCATACAGCGTATTGCATCGTATATAGTAAGGGTATCCAGCTGTGTTTTGGTTTGCTAGGAAAAGCCAACAAACAATTGCATTTCCGGCGCTTTCCTCATGTCAACAGTTACACGCGTGCATATCCGCTGGTAGCTTGAAGGAAAATAACAATGGCGAGCACAGCATGAACATGCACGCCCGTTGCATGTTTATGCAGCTTTGCAGCACTTTAAGCATAAAAATGCTTCTGTGCCTGTAGTTTTCCTTTTTAAAATCATATTAAATTACTTTTTTGTTACAGAGTGTTTGCATAAATGAGCATGTTAAATGCTTGTTCTGTTGTTATTTGTGCAACAAGCAAAGTTTTTTAATTATTGCTTTTCACAACAAAAAAAAAAATAAAAAATAAAAAGAAATATTAAATTTTATGCAACTTGTAACAATTGTGTTTGTTCTGGGAATTTTTGTTTTCAAAATACACAATTTGTTTATACTTTAAATTTAATATCCAATTTAATTTATCATACTATAGTAAGTAAATAATATTTGCCATTAGTTGTTAATAATACAAATTGGTAGAATTACAATATTCTATATGGTATTTTAAAACAAAAATCATACTTTTACTAATAAAAATCTTAAGACTTTTAAATTAGGAATATTTGTATGAGCCAGAACTGACTTAAATGGTTCATTGGCTGTTGTTCTATATACCATATTTTTATCTTATTTTATTTAGGGTTATTTACAACAAAGTTTATATAGTAACCAGTTTTTGTAATAATTAATATAAAAATTGTCTAAAAGCATTATTTAACTACCTGTGCTAGTTATCGTTTAATTTAATTTACTAAAAAAAAATAATTTTAATAAAAATCAATTCATAAAAATAAAAAACTAGAGAATTAAATATATTTGTGGCGAACAAGAAAAAAATATAAAAAAGGGGAGAATAAGAGGAACAAGGGGAGTATATTAGAAGTTATGAAAATCATTTACGTTATTAATCCATAAAAATAATTCTGATAAAATCATTTCTTAAACCAAATCCAACTTTGCTTGGTTTTTATTTGTTATGATTCCCTTCCAAATCTTATTTAATAATGTTATTTTATTTTGCCGCTATATTCTTTTGTGTGACTAATACAGTATTTGACATACCTAGGTATGATTATGCAATGAGAATCAAAGGTTTAGAGATTATATATAACGTATAACTATACATGCATGTATAATTCAAAAATTAGT
>NC_051847.1:234357311-234371932 GCF_002237135.1 Teleopsis dalmanni | reverse complement strand
AGTGTGTCTTGGATTAACTGTAAATAAGCGTTCTATTTAAATAAATTGAGACATGCATCAACTGGTGAAACTTGCTTGCGAGGCATCCATTTTTTGGTTTGAGCCCATGTGAAATAGCGTGGTACTTGTGAATAGAGTAATGTTCTTGCAAAGGCACCATAATCATCCATACTACTACACAATTCAAAAAATGCAGTGAGTGTAGATTTAGGTGGATTTGTACCACGATCAATCACTGTCTCGTTCGTGAAAAATACACGCTGACCGTTTTCAAGATAAACGGCTAACTGAACAGCTGCTGAATCCCATTCATGAATTAGAAAACCGAAGATACGCCAAGCAGCTTCATTGGAGCTGATGTACCGGCCAATTTGGTAGAGCGTAATTTCACCGTTTTTGTTCATTGGAGGAGCATTTACATTAGTATTTTCTACTCTAAACACAGCCATATCACTGCCTTTATGGACATACTTATATATTTGATGCTCTTCGCAAAACTCTACATTTATATGAGCATTGTATGACTTGCTTAGCAGAGGCGAATACGGCACCACCCCCCATTGTCCCCCATTATCGGGATTTCTTCGACGATATATTGGATATCCGTCGGTATTTGTTATACTATCATTAGTGAAATCTTTAGAAAAATTTTTAGTACATTTTCCATCTGCCATGCAAGGCGAAGACGAAGAAACGAAGTGGATGTAAATGCTCGATGTACCTGTCGGCGTAGTTACATAAAATATTAAGAAAAAAATTTTTCTTTTTCAAAAATATAAACAAAATTTATGTCAAAAAAATAAAAAATTTTTTCTTAAAGCAATAAGGATATTTTTGCTGGGTAGGGACACTTTAGCGGTATGAAAAATAGATAGTAGCCGATTCTCAGACCTTCTGAATACGCATATAAAATTTGGTAAAAATCGGTAAAGCCGTTTCGGAGGAGTACGGTAACTAACATTGTGACATGGAAATTTTATATATAAGACCGCAAACAGACATCCTTTGGCCTTGTGACTTATTGATGGTCTTTGCAAATGCCAATCTAATAGGAAATTGAACGCGTTTGAATTAAATTGGCTTGTCTGTGAGAATCATTGGAATTCGTGGCAATAAAACTTTTTCGTTTCGGAACTTGCCATTCAAAATGGTCGATAATGTTTTTCATCAATTTTTTAATTACCAATCGCGTACTATTGTACTATTGTATTGTATGTGTACATCTTGAAATACGCGGTCAATGAGAGCATTTTGGGAATCAACGATAGTGCAGAAATTAGGGGGCAGTTTTATGAATTCAGTTTTTTCATAGACAACAACTTTTCATATCATAGCAAGTTTTCTTTTTCAAAAATATAAAAAAATTTATGTTAAAAAAATAAAAAAATTTTTGTTAAAGCAATAAAGATATTTTTGCTGGATAGGGACACCCTAATCACTTTAGCGGTATGAAATATAGATAGGAACCGATTCTCAGACCTACTGAATACGCATATAAATTTTGGTAAAAATCGGTAAAGCCGTTTCGGAGGAGTACGTAACTAACATTTTGATAATGTTAATTTTATATATAAGATTAATGTGACCTTTTATGATTTTTAGAAGTAAGTATATGTATTCTAGTTTAAACAAAGATCTTGTTGTGTGTGAACAAGACTGTGCACAAAAGGGTTAATAGAAAATAATTAATTAGTTTTTAATAGTAAAATATTATAAACTATTAATAATAGTTAGTAACGTTTATTATAATTTTTATAATAGGAGCAAGTTTCTTACAGATAATAGGCGTAAGATACACTGAAGGGTGTATGTGAAATTGTTCGATTAATTAGTTGAATTACTAGATTTGAGTACGTAAACATGATTATAATTTCATTGAGAATATATCATATGATATATGATATATGATGTATGATATATGATATATGATATGATATATGATATATATGATATATGATATATAAATATGAAATATGATATATGTCTACTATAATTATTAAGTGGCGATTGTTTATATACGACTTTAAAACATTTTAATATATCAATATAAGGCAGTATTTTTTTAAGTTTGTATAGCGATCAATCCTGCCATGTGTTGTAAAGAGCTTGAAGTAAAGGCGAAGAGTTTACATATGCTGTGATTATAATAATCACTTTTTGTTGGTCATTATATTCGAAATGTTTTGTTTTTCGACCTTCTAAAGAGCTTGAAGTAAAGGCAAAGAGTTTACATATGCTTTGATTATAATAATCACTTTTTGTTGGTCATTATATTCGAAACGTTTTGTTTTTCGACCTCTTAAGATGACAATTGCACAGATTTTTTTAAAAAATTTTACTGCATTTTCTAACATTTATTTAAAAATAAGTTAAAGCACCTACACAAATCATAATATCTAAAAGTGTTATATGGCATTGATTTGAATAAAAAATTATATTTATTGTAATCTAGATTATGTTTGATCCTAAAGGTTTAATATATTTTGCGTAAATTGCATATAATTTTTACGACCTAGAAGTTTTTGAAATGTATTAATAAATAATTTTTATATTTTCATTTTTCCTTCTAAATTTATTACTTAGCCAAAGCTCCCGGAAGTTGCTTTTTCTGAAACAACTTTATTTCATACAAGAGGGAGTTGCATGTACAGTAATTACATTGTCATAAACTTCGTTTTCTATAAAAAAGATTTGTTTAAATTCTCTTATATTTTAAAACAAAGTATTTAAATAAGTAACAAAGTTTAAATTTAATTTCCGTTTTGAAAATTAGTTACGAAAATATTTTTAATCAGAATTATTGCTTTAAATATTTAGTTATTCACATTACCAGAATGAATAAATAAAGTTCAACGAAACCTTAACAACTTACTTTTAAGTATAAAAAAGCAGCTAAAAAGTTAAAAATAGATATATAATAATAATGAGTATAAGGCACAAGTAAGCTAAGGACATCATTTACGTGCACTACTGTCACAAAAATTAAGTACATATTGGAGCACCTGAAACAGTCGTCAACATTCAGCAGCACATTTTCAAGTTATTTTGACTTTTGTAGTTAAATTAAAACTTTATCCTTGCCAACAACTGAAATGTCCTTAACAGATACAATAATAAAGCATGGCTTCTTTAGCTTCCTTTCAGTTTATAGTTATTTTGTGGCTGTCATGGAAAATTGCGCCTTAACGGCGTTACGAACAGTTGATTTTGGAAATTCTAAATTAGCGGTAGGACCTGCAGGCAGACGTAGGTTTGGGTTATGTGCTGCTAATGGTGGACTCTTGTACACAGCTTAAGTTCTTTTATATCAAGCAAATAAATGTGGCTTCTTTTTTGATAATCACTTCAATTTAACGTAACTAACTTTACAGATTTATGCAAATTACTATTCAAAAATAATAAATAATAAGAACGTTAAATGCTCTTTATTATTATAAGAGTAGGTCAGTAGCTAAGAAGTAGAAGTTTTATTTTTTTTTTTGTTTATAATAAATAAGTTAAGTTTAGTGTAGTAAGTGAGTCAGTTGAGAAAAACAATAATCTTTTTTAAGATTATATGACATCAGAAGGTTGGCAGAAATTTAATTTTGTTTAATTATAACAATTGATTTGTGTATTATGAATTTTACAAATTGTTAAAATTGTGAACAATTCTTCATTTCTTAAAAAAAGCGGACTTCATACAACTCACTTAAATAATTATTATAGCTTTTCATGTGATCAACTATAGCAACCCACAAACCAAACAGAAGATATTTTACTTTTATGAGTATGAGAATGTGGTATTTACAGGAGATAATTTTTATGATATCAAAAGTTTTTGATTTAGTATTTCCTCAGTTTCTAATTATATAAAACATATTTTAACTTAGATACATAGCTTTCCACGTGATCAGATATAGCAACGAACCAACTAAACAGAGGATATTTTATTTTTGTGAACATGAGTATGGTTTTCATCGAAGAGTTTCTCATTTGTGATTTCAACAAGGGTTTTTGATTTAGTATTTCTTTCATGGTTAAGAGCAATTATTAGCAGTTCCATAAAAATTTATAGTAATTTTCATAACAGAATAACGTCAGTCAGGCCAGATAGTGACACCTTAATAATATCATGTTGATTGACCAAAGTTAACAGTTAAGTAACCTTTTAATGACTTCAAGAAATGTTTTTAAATCTATTGACAAATGACAATCAGTTTTAATAGTAGTTCCGGTTCAAATAATTGTAGGGGCAAATAATTGACTCCGTTCCTATAAGAGTATTTCCAGGTTCATTTCCCAAAATTTTAGTAGAGTATAATGTTTCAAGCATTCAGAAAATAGAAAAGAAATTTTACCGATGAACCAGAAATTTTTGCACAAATTGTTTAAAATATTACTAAAAAATATCTGATTTCTAGTGTTACAATACTTTTACTTTTAGTAATGCCAACTTCTTTACCTGGTATTACCCTAGAAGAAGAAGTGTGACTGTAAATATTTATCCTATTTTATCTTTCATTCGTTTTAATTGATGCAGTTTACTTCTACTGAATGCTACAGTAATTTTGATGAATAGTTTGGAAAAATTGAAAAAAAAATAATGAGTCCAATGAAAGTGGTAAATCAAAATGTAAAGTGACTGTTAGAAGACATACAAATCATTGAATTAGAAATTTATTTTCAATTTGTGATGGCAGTAACGCGTTAGATATTCAAGTAAATACGTTAAGCATAGGTTAACTACCCATTGTATCAATTATTGAATTGTACGATTTAATCTTCATGTTAGCTATCTAAAATAGTGTAGGAAGATGTTATATTATGACCATATCATGACCATAACAAGCATTCACTGTATCGCCATAATCTATTCTCCAGACATGTCATTCTAGAATCTTTTTCTATTTTTCCAACTCAAGAAGATACTTCTAAAAAAGATATGGCAGAGCGAACTTAGGTGTATATATTTATCTATACCTAAGTAAGTAAACATAATGTCATTATAAATGGTAATTATTCTACTCTCCAAATAATCGTACCTTGTAGTTTCTCCAACTCAAAAAGATATTTATAAAAAATTAATACTCAGAACCAACTTAGGAGTTTATCTGGAAAATGCATATCATGAAATTGTTGTTGTTTTCAATGCAAATTTTAAAATTTGAGAGAAAGAGAAAAACTATATGTTGGTTTAAATTTCATAATGAGAGCCGAGGCTTTATGTGTCTTGTCGCTTAGGCAAAGCAGTGTTGTTCAGTAATAAATGTCAGAATTTGAACCTTTTAGTAGCAAATTACTACAATTTCATTCAATCCTATTACGAGAAAAAATGCCAGGAAGGAACACAGACTATTTTATAAGGTTTATAATTTTGTAAATACTGTTAACAATTATTATAAGAGAATATAATAATAAATTAACATTTTATTACAAACAAAAGTACAAAAGTAGTAGTCAAAATACGAAATTGACAATACTGATGTGACACTCTACATAAAATGCATTTTCGTCATATTCCGAAATAGCCAATTTTGACTTGTCCATGACATGGCCCTATGAGACTTTAGATAATATTTACCTCGCGAATTTTGTATTTCAATAAATTAATAGTGACTTATATTGTAGAATAAAATCAAAACGAAAATGAGTTACTGCGATCATAAACAAAAGTCAGTGTTCTAATTATATTTAACATTTTTTTATAATTAAAAAGTATTTTGGAACGATAATATTTTGCGGCACATTAACCGCACTACCACATGCCATAAAAATAAATATTAGCAACGGATAAAATTCGTTAATGATTACGGCAGCGGCCAGAATATCATCATAAAAAACCATGTTGGGCGTGACGCTTAAACTGTTTCCATTTATTTGCTACTTTTGTTGCTTTTATCCTGACGTGATATCAACATCGCTACGTTTGTGGCCGAGATGTGGTCACATGGTTGGTGTGTTGATATGGCTGTGGCACAAACAATTCACCGAGTGTGCCAGCCAAGGAAGCAGGTGTGCAGAATCTGCTTAATTATTATTTCACTTTATACACCTTTAAATTGCTACCGGATTATTTTATATTTTATTTTGCTTTTTTTACTATTATTTTTTGTGTACAGTTGTGTGTGCAGCTTTTTTACGGTTTAATGAAATTTAAACACGAATTAGCCGCATTAGATAAAAACGTATCCATTAGCTACGAATGTTGGTTGTAGATCTCAGCTAGCTCAGCAAATATATTTTACAAATTAATATAATAAATTTTATTAAATTGTTGCACCTGCACAGCAATACAAAATTGTATAAATTAATGGCTATATTTGCTTGTATTCACTTTCGTTATTTACACAGTAAATTAAATCATTTGTAATTGGCACAGACTTGTTACTTGTAAATGACAGAATTCATTTAGTAACTTTTGGAACCCTTACGTATTGTACGAAGTTTGTAAAGATGCAAAGTTTATTAGAGCAAAAATTAACCACAAGTGATTAAGTTCATTTCACTACTTTTACAGTTTATTAGACAAGTAAATTTAATACAATATAATAAAAATATCTTTTTGCTTAAATACGCACCGAACAGCTATATATATACCACAGTATATATTTTCTTTTGTACACGTGTACAATTTAAGGCAAAAATAAATTTTCTGCACAATTCTCTTCATGCATTGATTGATTTTCTCAGTGCCCTCGTTAAATATCCACACAGACAGAATAAAAAAAGGAAAAACAAACCACAAACGACATTTCTTCACAATATTAGATTCATGAGCCAACCAAAGTCAAACGTTGCTCCCTAAGTCCTATTAAGCTTACACAGAGTTACGTCGCATATTTTGGTGGAATATGTACTACGAAGCATTATAGTGTAGTGTGTGCGGCGTAGCCCAGTCAAGCTGAATGTGGGCGTCTGATGACCGGATGACAGTTCGAATGCCTTCTTAATTACTGCTCAATTAGGGAATCGAAGTGAAATTGAAAGCCACATCAGACTTTTGGTATTCCTGCCGTGATGCTTGCTTTTACGGGTAATGTTCTTATTGTCTGCTTACATTTTTACTTGGTGCCACGAAAATATCTGGCCCTCGCAATTCTTATTTGTGTTCGAATAAAAGTAAGAAAAATATTACAACCTCAGTAAAAGTAAATTTCAATTAATAACAATATGTGAGTGACTTTAGCAGGACTCAACAAATTTAAGAAAATTATGTTCTAGTAAATAAATCTTCTTTAATTCCATACTTTGGTATAAAAATGTTTTTAATGTTAAAAATAAACAAAACTTTTTTGAAGTAGGTTATAAATGTAAGAATTTAAATTTAAATTTCAATCCCTTATAAAAAAAGATCACTCAGAACGTCTTCACCATAACCATAACTTCGGTTATGGTGGATATATGGTAGATAAACCATTATCTAATGATGAAATGTTGCCTAATAATTATGTGGGGAATGTTGATGTTTAATTAATTTTATTTTATAAGAGCATTTGGGTATTGAAACATTTTTTGCAAGATGGTTCTCATGTTTACTAATGGTGGATCAAA
This sequence comes from Teleopsis dalmanni, assembly GCF_002237135.1. NCBI lineage: Eukaryota > Metazoa > Arthropoda > Insecta > Diptera > Diopsidae > Teleopsis > Teleopsis dalmanni. Next base: position 234,364,399 of record NC_051847.1, on the reverse strand, counting down.
TTTGTACAGGTTTAATCACTTCACAGTAGTGTTCACAATTATTTCATTATAACTTGAAAGCGGTTTATACTTCGATTTAAAACATAGTTGAGATATAGATATAACATTACACTTTGAAAAGAAAGAACAGTTCAAAGAGTAGAACATGAACAAAATGAACAAAAGATGTGAAGACAGTTTTATAAGCAAGGTTATAATTAATAACTAGTAAAATATCTAGCATTACTATTAGACCGCTTAGATGACAAAAATAAAAAGCAAAAACCTCGCATATACAAACGATGAAAATATTATTTTACTACTACGATGCATGAGAATTGGTTGGAATTGAATTAATAAAATTGTGGCCCTTTGCTCCTCATAAGATCTACGGGAATTAATATATATAATCATATATAGATTAATATGTGAAATTAATAAGATACATATATATTGTAAAATAACAAATTTTGATTAAAACCAGTAGGCTCAGTTTTTAGTATTAATTACTGTCCAGAGTTTTAATAGATTGAGTATTCTACAAATATTAAAACCGTATATTTTAATATAAATATATATCGTATGTAACATGATAAAACATTTCTGCCCGCGTCGGTTAACCAACCAGAATTCTTTCACTCTCGTTCTCATTAGGGTTGCCATCGCCTTACAAAGTATATTGTAAGTTCAATATAAGTCAAACTTCGAGCACTAGAGATACGAAAATAGAAGAACTGTTGTGTTTTTCAGACATGTCTATACTTAGGGTAATGCATACATTACGTATTGAACCAAATCTTATAAATCACTAAAACTTTACAACTTTAATAATCGCCGCTATAAAATTATAACATCCAGAAGATAGACACGAAATCAGCGTGTGATAAGACCTTAAGCAATCACTTTATCAAGATTTATCAAAGTTGAGTACAAGCCGAAAGGTGATATCAGCAAAAACCTCAAACAAATATGGCAGAGAAATAGGATACTTAGTTAGGATACCTCAACCAAAAATCCAACTTAATGCCATTTTTTTCTTTATCTGTGTAATAATTTAAATATATATAAATTAAATATATGTATTTTAGATTTTAGGCAGAAAATTAACGACATTAGCTATTTTAAGAGTATATTCGATTTCTGTGAGAATCCTTAACTTCAGTTTCAAGTTTCGTCTCAACCCCAATCCAGTTGTGAGTTAGGCAAGATTTTTTAGTTTAAGCATTTTATGCCTTTTTAGTTGAATTATATTTCGAATAACATTTTTTGATATTAGAAAGTTAAATTGTTTTTGACAAAACCACCTTGTTGCATAGTAGAATAATTCAATTTTATTTTTGAAAAAGTCCTGCTTTCACATTGCTATTTATGTCACCTTTGCTGATGGCAGTGCTCAGATATATGATGCAATTGACGTATTTATTTGTACAAATGAACTTAATTTTTCTATTTTATCTTATAAGTCGATTTCGTTTCTGTGTTGTTTAGTAACTACGCCTTCTTCAGGTTGCTGTTATAAGGTTGTTAGATAGGGTTGGCAGATGACTTCAACATTTGCCATTCAAATGATTTTGAATTGTATACTACCTTCTCTTAAATGCAATATAAAATACTTTTAAAGTCTGTAAATGAAATGTGTTGTATAGAAAATTGAATTAAAGAAGACGAAGACATGTTAAGTTTAAGGTTTTTAAAGATTTCAAAGCACAGGATTTTTAACGTGACAAACTGGTATCTCAATGATCACATTACCCATAAATTTTTGATTTATATATATAAATATATACAGATAAATATAAATTTTTACTAACTTATGCTTTAAGGTTTTTTTGTGAAAGAGAATTATATGAATTATATATTTTAAGCAGAAAGAGAGAGTGTGAAGTAATTAAATAGTGGACAAAAAAATTGAAACATCTATCCAAATAAAAATTAATTTAAATAGATTCAATGTTTTTTTACTTTTCTTCAAAATCATAAATTAAAACATAAATCACTTAAGTCAGCTTTACTTACATATCATTATATGATTTATGTCTTATAGTAATAAATAAAATTTAATAATTAGTAACTTTTTCAACTTTTGCCATTTATAAAAGCAATAAGAAAATATTTTTACAAAATATAATGTAGAACTGTAATATCCTATAATGTAACGAGAACTACAAAAGCATAATATTTTGTTGAAAGCTGTGGTAAGAAGATGAAAAACTTAAGCCTTATAAATCCATAAATCCATTCACCTGTCGAAGTTTGACTTGCAAGGTTTGCGACACAGAACCAATGGAAGCGAATTGTGTGGCTTAAAGTTGGTAAAGGCAACATCCTCTGAGCATTTTTTGCGTTTAACCAATAAAGACTTTTCAGGATTTATTGTATAATCAACGCATTTGCAGAATATTTAAAAGAAATCAATAAATTTTTATACAGTGACCTTAAAAAGTTTATTCTTTCTTTAGTAAAAGTTTTTGCGACTGTTCTTTCTCTAACGAACATTTCCCTGCATCCTTTTTTTCAGTGCCCGGCTAAGTTTTCCTTGATTTATGCGGTTTTTTTATTTGAATTATTAGTAGAACTCGAATGCATACATTTTGGTTTCTAAAAATATCTTTGGGGTTATTTCGTAGAGGACAGGCAGAGAAATTATATTGTAAATGTATAATTAATATGGTAATAACGGTATTTTATTTTGTAAGTATTTCATATCTGTAATCTGTTTTGCAAAGTTATCATTACTAAGGAAATACAAGATTTTCGCGCAAACACTGAATCTCTTGGAAAGGAAGTAATTGCACACTTACATGATATGTTAATTAATGTGCTTGAATTTATGTAGGTGTCGCAGATAAATTGTTTAACTCTTAGTTTGTTTGTCAAAGAAGTTTCTAATTTTTTTATATATGTCGTAATAACTTTTGCTTATTTTTAACATTTGTTGTTTCAATTCCTTTGCTTTTATCATTAATTACTTGCTAAATATTTTCAAAGATTTTATTTCGTATTGCGTTTTACTTCGGAAACTCAATGTCAAGCAGCACATAAATAATTTTGATAAAATTTTTATTAATGAATAAATTACTGCGCATAAATTGCTTTTAATTTAAATGTCTCGTAGTCCTTGAAACCAGCTCAAAGTAATTTTTTTTATTTAAAAAAGTCTGATAAATTTACCATTGTTAGTGTTTTTGTCGCAAATTTTATTTTGGAGAGTTATGCCTGCATCATTAATTTTCAAAAGAATTATGCTTCGAAGTTTTTCTAATCATTTTTTGCCAAAAAGAATTTTCCATTTATATTCGTATTAGAATTGAAAAGACCTTGCGGTGTCAAAATCAATTAAATATATATTATGGTTGTAACGATATTAAAATTTTAACAAATTTTTAGCATTATTAAATTATTACAATTTAATTTTTGTATAAATTAAATATTGTAATAAAACAAAGAGAAAATTTGGTATTGCCTACACCATACAATCAATATCCTTTAAGCAGACAATTTCAATAAACATTAGTAATTTAATATATTTTGTGATTAAATTTATGCGACTTAGTTATAAACTGACTTAAAACCATGATTTGAACGAAGACGCTATGTCGAAAGTTCGAAATAACTTCGAAATATTTAATTGTTTGGCAAGTCCATTTTTTGTTGCTTTAATAATGGCCAAAGGGATTATCTATCAGGATCTGAAAAAAAATAGGAAATCCAATCGACAAAAGGTAATAATTTTCAACACTTTTTGTGTACTTAAAACAGTAAATTAATGGGGTAAAGGCTTGATCTGTGACTTAATAACTTTTTTGTTCCAGACATCAAGATAAACTACATAACTCACATAAGCCACAGAACCAGCTGCTGAGATGTCTGAAGTGGAATGCATGTTTTGGCAATGTTTCCAGTGGAATGGAATATATGCTAATAACATTTGGATTATGACAGTTGGAACACATGCACCCGTGTATAAATTGCAAAGAATTTTTTTAAAAACTAATGGTGTCAAATTTCTGTGTTTCCATTGTTTGATACGGAATATAAATAGTGATCTAAATAGTGATGTGCATAGTTGTTCTTTCATTTGTACAGTAATAAAACACATATGTGTCAGCGCCCAGTATTATTATTGCAAATCAGTTGTAATTGCTATTAGACTTCACAATATCGGGTTTTGGAACAGTATACATACAGAATTTTATCTTATTCCAGTAGTTTTTAGTTCATATTATCATTAATAATGTTTTCATCTGAAATTACATTCTCGAAGTACCACTTTGCAAAGAAAAGATTCGACTTATGAACGCTTCGAATTAAAGAATTTTTTTGTAATTGTATGTAATTTGCTGTCTAAACCCTGTTGCACTCTATTTAGTTTGATTTATATAAAATTCGAGTTACAGACGTTCAAATTATTGAAGTTTAACTGTACTTCTTTAACATCAATCGATATAATTTCTATGTACTTTCTTGAGTTTTTAACAATGGTACAACAGTTCTCACTTGTGATGTTTCGTTATATTTAGATAACCCTTGCAATTTGTGTTCCACATTAATATTACTTAATTATCTATAGTACAGTTTGTAGTAGCTGTTCATATAATAATTTTGTTTAATCAGATCTTTTCATCCAATTCAAACGAAACTATATTTCATATTTGAAAGATTTATTGATAGATTCAATTTTTCATTATTAAATAAAATTATATTGCAATGATGGTATTGATGAAAGAATGCATCAATCAAATATTTATTAAATTTTGTAAAAATGACTGGTTATGTCATCTGATTTTACACAGAGTCATTTAAACATTTTACTTATATCTCTAAAAAATGTCTTTGATAAAAAGTATAAACTATAGATGTAATATAAAAAATTGTATGTCGATAAAATTTTTTGAAAATAAATTGATATTTAGGCATATTGCACTTTGGTTGAAATAGCCCTCATCATATAATAGCAAATTACTGTTTTCTTATTATTAAAATTTATACGCTTCAAGAATTGCATAGAATAAACAAAGAATAAACAAAGAATAACCTAAGAATTGCTACAGGATTACTAACCGGTCAGTGTGGATTGAATAATCACCTAACAAAGTTAGGAATCCAATCCAACTCTGATTGTAGATACTGTGGAGAAGAGACAGATACCGCATACCATGTGGTAGATGAGTGCCCGGCGCTGCTGTAGAAGCGAAAGAAGCACTTAGGAGAGTGTTTCATTAAACATAGGGATTCAAGACTAGGAAAGATAGGCCCTATACTGTCTTTCATTGAATGATCTCGAACTTGGAGAATTACTCTAATCTACCTTAGCGGTACAATAGATCTTTTAGGTCTCAGTGTACTATCTCTTTTTCATAATAATAATATATATTTGGAACGAAAACCATAAATTTTTCAATAATTTGAAACAAGTTAACTTTGACTGAGATATAAGTTAACTTAACATGAAATTAGGAGCAGCAGAATTCAGGACATTGCAGCCTTATACAATATTACCTTGCGAAACATGACATTAGGACTGCTCTGAAGAGAAAGTAATAGGTATTGAAGATAATATGTACATAATAATTTTTGGAAACAACTTGAAACTATTGTTGTGTTTTGACATCTTGTATAATCTGGAAGAGTGTACATATTTGTAAGTATTTGAAGTATAATTGTGTAAAATTCTGCAAATCTGTGTATATAATAAATAAAGTTAATACGAATAAAATAAATGGAATTAATACATATTCATTGATTATAAAGAACTAGATAAAACTTATATAAAATCATACTTATTTATTTAGTTTTTTAAAAAACTCTAATGTTTTTTTGTTTTTAATTTTTAAATTAAAGTATAAGTACATATATATAAAAATATTCAAAAAAATGTATTGTTATTAAGCACTTTTTCAATAGATCAATAAAATCAAGATCTAAGATCTAATAAAATTAGTTTTTGGAAACTTGTCAAAAGAGATCATGTAAACACTGTAAGACTAACTGCAGTTTTTTGTGGTCATTCGTGCATAGGAACCTACACGTTGTAATAGTTGTGAAAAACCATTAAACACTTTCTATGTGAATGCCCGCCTTTGGCATTTAGAAGTTATAGGCTTTTAGGAGGGTACTTCTTTGACAGCGTATCAGACAGTTCATCGGTAAAGACTAAAGACTTATTAAACTATCTAAATTTGAGAAAATGGATTTAGTCTGTATTTTTCTATATTAGGGGTTCTTGCGAGGAATGTGGTAGCAAAATTATCTGATGTCCTGCCATGCAACCAAACAACCAATAACTTTCTCACTCAAGTACAATATTATTATCTTTGCAAAATTATCCAACTATAAAGTTTTTTATATTACATATCAAATTAAAATATTAAAAATACTTTAAATTATATGAATGAAAACCGCAAATATGAAAATCGTTATTTTAAATTCATTAGGAACTTAATTTCCAAAATCATACTAAGCATTATTATGGTTGCACTATTAAACTTCACATTAAAATGAGTTCTTTAAGTAGAAACACTATTTTCTTCAATAATACTTTTTAAATACGAGAGAGTTGAACTAAAAACAAACTTTTAAGTTCATTATTTATTATTATTGACACTAAGTAATTTAATTAACTTTACTGAATAATTTATTTGAAACAAGTAAATATTTTTATATCTTATTTGAATGAAATAGAAAAAAAGTATTATTCGTGAATAAACTACAAATTGAGATAATTAAATCAGTTGTATCTGTTTTTAGGAGTTACCATTTTATGCCAGTGATAATTACTTAAATTGAATTCAATCAACTTAATGGAGGCAATTGCCGTAATGACAATGAAGAAACATCAGCAACATAAACAATAAAACAAATTAAATCCTTCAGCGCATTAAAGCCAACTGTCAATTGAATAAATTGCTTCAGTATGAGATTTATGTTTTGGGAGTGAAACTGTTGCTTGGTGTCACGATTCAATACATCGAATTTGCATACTTCCAGCAATTTGCCATTGAACGGAATTCGCATAAATAATTCTTATGACAAACAACACAATAAAAATATGCAAATTAAATTTTCATTTATAATCATGATTTCACATTCATTTTTATATGAAAAATGCG
>NC_051847.1:234343071-234357211 GCF_002237135.1 Teleopsis dalmanni | reverse complement strand
ATGTTTTGACATTTTATATGAGAAAGTATAAAGGAAATTCTCGAAAGTTGCCATTTCGGTGAGTTAAGGTTTAACTACCTTTTGCGGGTAACCATTTTGTGTTCATTTAATATTTAAATTTTTTACTGATCTAAATACAGGCATGCAAATAATTTGATAGCTTCTCTGAAAACATAACCCCAACTTGTCTGCTTCAAATTGATTTGTCATGTTGTCATTACAACCATTTTGGATTCCCCTTTTATGGTTTTTATTTATGTCTTGGTTTGTGTTTCGCCTTGCTTTTGTGTGGTCCTTTGTGTAGGTGTTGCCTCTGCCCAAAAATGTATCCTTTTCAGTCGAGAAGGTATTTTACACAAATCTTCAATGGTGCCACTAATAATTTAACGTTTCTTTGCAACATTTTCATTTAAGTTTAAAGATTATTTCATCAAAGCAAAGATTTTTTTTGCGTTTTGGCATTATTTTTACTGTGGCGTATGTCTAAAAATAAAAAAAGTAATTTGCACTTTTAATTAAATTTAATGAAACTCAATTCACTTAGTCACTTCAGGTTTATGCACTGACATGGACGAAAAAATTAATGACAATTTTCTTTTTTGAAATTTAGTTAACAGGTATACGAAAATATTATAAATTTTTGCATATAAACTTTTAAGTTTGTTTTGCGAAGATTTTTTGGGTAGAGATAATACTTCAAAGTGTTTTTGAAAATTGAGATTTTGTTTTATATACCTATTTATGTGAGGTATGGAGATATTTATACTTTATGCTATAGAACTTTAACAGAAAATATAAAATTTGAACACATTTGTGAACTATTTACGAAGCATTTAGTATTTGTAGATAACATGACAAGTACAGTTATGGCAGCCGTAAATATAAACGAAAGATTTATAATTAAAGTGTAAATCGAAGACATTAAGTTTGACTATTTGATCATTGATTGTCAATCTCTAAAGGCATGTAAGCGTATGCTAATTGGCTAATCTCGCCTATGGAAAAAATAAAATCCAAAATATCGAACGATTCAATTAATTATACGTGTGAACTAAACCTTACTATCATCAATTTGAAAATTACAGTAAATGCAAAAAAAAATTCGTTAAAATATCAAAGAAACGGTTATTGCTAAGCTAGTAAGTATAACAGAATGCGCTTGGAATAACTACATTTCTAAGTCATCTAACGAAACCTAGCCAAAGACTTGTACTGGTTAGATTACTCAAATCTCACAAAAAGATTTGAATAGAATTAGAATTAACCAGAAGATTAGTCGATAGAATTAACTTGATTTAACTTGTACACCAAACTATATATAACTGAAGTATCTAGCACCATATAAAATATAACATAAGACTGATTAATGAATGATTTTAAATAAAAAATATGGTTATATATTTGGTGGTTTCAAAAGTCTGATATCGAACTCATTTGTGATCGAAACTTCAATCACAATTTTATTTCAATATAGTATTTGAACCTAATCATTAAATGTAAAAATTCAACATAATTCAAACTACAAAAATAGGTCGTGGACAGTTAATAACAACTAGATTTTCTTAACACTACTCCACACTAATGAATTTCCAATATATTCAAACTCTTCCATGTAAATTTTATTCTACACAAGTACTTATCTTCTTACATACATTTAGTACTCGAAATGATCACGTAGAATCTGCAAAAACGTTTTCTGTTGTCTTTTAAGTAGACCCCATTAGGTGCATTACTCTTATGGTAGCGCTTGATCCAATGTACCACACATTTTCCGTAGTTTAAATACGGTATGGTCTTTGACTCCTTAAGCGATATTCTTTAATAGTTTAAAACGAGATTTAATGTGTTTTCCACGGTGATTATACAAGCATTGGAAACAGAAAAAAAAGTCTGGAACCTAGTAATGTGCGTACAGTGTATGGTTGATCATAAGAGTATTCAATTTTCTGAAGAAAATGGAATGGACTTATTCAACCACATAATCAAATTGTCAATAGTATAATTGTAAAAGTAATTGATGTAATAAATTGTACTCAAATACAGTGCATGTCAATAATTTTTGATATTTACTTTTGCGATATGTGTATATAATACCACCTTAAGTTATTTTCTTATTGCTTATTTTTAAACATCAAATTTTAATTAATTACTATAACAAGAAAACCGAAGTAGTTTTAATTTGTAATATTTTTTTGTTCATGTTACTGAAATAATTAAGTGAGTTTACCAACTATTTAAAATGTTTATTGAAAAATGTTTACTATTTTTTCAGCTGCGAAAAATTCAACAAAAACTGCAACACTATCAACAGTTTAAAATTGAACGATAAATATAAATCAAGAAAAAATCCAGCAAAGAAGAAAAATAATTAAAATTCAATTTCAATTACGCATGAAAAGGAAAATCAATTAAAAATACCAGGAAATGTTCATTTCCAGTATTTGAGCAAACTATGAAGGAAGTCTCATGACGTTTTTCAACACTGGCAAATGATTGAAATATACAAAAACCTATACGCTGCTTATGAAATATTTAAGTACTTAAAAAAATATATCCATGAACAAATTTATACACGAATGTAAAATAAATAAATAACAAAAATATTAACCATAGATTAAAATTAAAACAAAGCTAAAAAAAAAATGTATTCAATTAAATTAATTTAAATAATAATATTATGAAACACGTATAGCTGCGTTTTTAAAATAATAGATTTATAAATTCGATACGAAAACGTAAATGAAATTAAATTAAATGTAGCAGTAAACCAATTAAGAGATCCCTGCTAATAATTTTATTTTAGAGTATATTAAAGTGTTCAGCAAATTGAATAAAAAAAAAACTTATTTATCTGTAACTATTAACATTCCTTCGAACCTGTTCTTCTAAAACCTTGTGCCAAAATTGAATTTAAATAATATTTACTATCAATTGAATATTTTAATTATAAAAAAACAATAAAATCTATTGTAGCTTTCCTAGAACTACGAAAAACTATCAAATTTATGAATTAAATATAAAGAAATAATAATATTTGATGCAAAGTTAATCAAAAGCTCAGTAAACATAATAGAGTAAATAAAAGATTATATGGAAATTAAATTCGATTTATTTAAAATGCAATATTCTTTACTGTAATTGAAATTTCATTTAATATTTAAAGCAAACAAATAAAATATTGTAAATTGAAAATTTAAATTTTCAGAAATTATATGCACAATTTAATTGTGTTTACCTATAAATAAAATTGTTTTAAAATTTTAATTAATATTGTTTTCATTTACACAATAAATAAAAAATTAATTTTAGTAAATTAAATAAATATTAAAAAATAAAAAAAATCGAAACAGTTTGATTTTTTATTTGAATAGGTTTAAACAATGGAAATGTTACTCATACGCTACGTTGTGCCAAAACTGAATGGTATACAAAATACATACGAATGCTTTCATTTGATTTAAATTAAAGATACATTTCTTTTTATTATTAATAATTCAAATGAAATTGAAGCAATTTTCTGATATTTAATCAATTTTAATTGTATTTCATTAAATTATGGACCCATATATTGCATTATACTATTTCAAACTCACACTGACTCAAAATAATTAATGTTGTGAAAATATTACTTACTATAGCTTATATTAATATATTTTATTTTACTTTTTAATTAATTTTGCTTACTTTATAAGAGATTTATAGTTTTTTGTTCATTTAAAATGAAACTATTTCGTAAGTCTCGCAAAATCAAAGTCTGACAAAACCAATTAGAAAGTAATCAAACGATAGACATCACATGATTTTTTTTCTCAACATATATTTTCATGGCTTGCTTTAAAATATTCTTTTTCGTCTAATTTCCTTTAAATTTACGTCACTAGTTTTAACAATCCTATAGTGTATAGATGCCATTTCAGCAGAAAATGACCGGATGGTTTGGAAAATACCACAAAATGGCAGCTTTTAGCTCTTTATTTAACAAAAATAGTGCTTCACAACCAATTAGCAAACAGTTGAAGTTATTGCAACAATTAGAGCAGAGATTTTTTGATTAATTGAGTTTTTAGTTGACCATACAGTTTTTTCGAGTATTGTCAGGAACTCGTTATCAGAGGTCTGTTTGAAAATATTCCTTACACTAGTAGTTAATTATTTATAAGTTATTTTTAAAGTAAAAGTATCAAGGGTTGCAATCTCTTGATTAAGCGACGATTATTAATTGCTAGTGTTGTTGTAATTTTTAAAAGTTCTGATATAGCTCAGTGTTTGAATTGTATATGTCTTAATATAGGTTAAAAGTATTTATGAGCGACCACTATTAAACACATCACCCTACTTATTAACCATTTTTATTGAAGGTGCAGATTGACCTAAACACTTGAACCTTTGTTTTTGCATAGAATTCGATTATTAAACTGTTTAGTTCAATTTGTACCATTACTAAGAAACGTACTGAAGTAAACAAAGACGGAATTAACTGATCGAAAGGAAAATTTGGCTATATTCTTATAAAAGAAAAAAATAAGACAACAGTAAAGACACATTTTAGACGAATTTAAAGAACTTTTTAATAAGTGAAAATTATGGATGAATGGATTATTATGATCACTTACAATGATATAAAGCTGTGCGTAATTATGTAGAGCAGTAAGAATTGTTATGATATTGGGTTTTTCTTTACTTTTCTTCTTTAAGTAGATATAATAGTAAAGCAAATTTTTGTTTATTAACTTTTTTATTATTCACCTAATCTTATGCTTATTGTAGATTAACAATAAATTAATTAAATTAACTAAATTAAATTTTAATTATAATTTATTATTTATTCCATATGTAAAAGAGAAAGAACACTTTCATTAATAAACTTTTGCTTTCATCTTAATTTCATTGAGATCAATAGTAAAAGCTCATTTAAAAATTCTGATATGAATAATGTTAATGATTCTTATTGTTTTTATTATTTTTATTATTTTTAAATATTGTAGAGCACTTCAGTCTGAATAGATCTATTGCATATAGCCCTGACCTCTTACAATGTATATTTCAGCTTTGTATAGATATTTCAGCCAGTTTTAGATTTCCCTTTCTACATATAATTTATATGTTGACATAACAATATTATCTAATTAGTAAAGTCTTTGTCTGCAGAAAGCTTGAAATTTACAAAGAATATCCTCTGAACTTTTAATGTCTTTTTCTTCTAAAAGAGAAACATCTCTGTTATATGTATTTCTTGTGATGCAATGATCTGTAGGGTAGCTAGAGGGATTCTTTAAGTCAAACACCACGCGCCCCCCCTCCCTCCTCTCACCCACCAACACACACTTCTTAGCGAAGCTACCTATTTAAGTTGATATTCCATATGCTGTGATAAATGATAAAGTAATCTTAAGGTGGAGTACCTAAACTTAATCTGCTTAGGTATCTTACTTAATATTCCTTAAACTGGAATAAAAAAGCGTTTTCCTTGACATTGGTTTTCACTACTAAGCCAATGGTCTGTAGTCCCGATGACATCATTCAAGCGACTTTTTGTGAGTTCACAGAAAAGGTTTGGACCAAAAAAAATATGTTAAACGGCATCAATATGACAAAACATAATTTGTTATCTTAAATTTTCTCAATAATACAAGACTGTATTTCAAAAAAATACAATATTGTCTTATTTTCAGTGCAAAACAAAATGATATTGCTATAACCAAGACCCTAATGGGAAGGGTGTACCAAAAAAATTTACTTTCATAATTACTTGCTTTTTTGCTCATTATGCCGATCCGATGTATTTTGTAAAATATTCTGCAAAAGTATTTTTTTCTGAAAAATAATGTGATTGGAAGTATATTATGATATATTTCTCCTTTCATTTAATCTATACAACCGATAATGGTTTAATAAAAATAAATTAACTACTCCAAAACTATGCAGCATATCCTTTTATACAAAATTAAAAATATTATCGTTCGCCAATATCTCAAAAATATATAAAAATAAGATTTTTATTATTACTTTCAGATTCAGCTGACCTAATTAGTTATGAAATTACTCAATTTTACGCTGTGCAAAATTATTGTTGATTAGTATAATGAGCTTATAGGGAGTGAATTGCTTCACCAGCTAAAATATGAAAAAAAAATGCCACGCTTATTAGTTTTTGATCAAAATATCTATATCAAAAGGTCACAATAAGCCCGACGATCGCAGTGCCATATCCCCTAACAATAAAAATAATCTATATCAAGAAACGTCTGTTCTTAATATATCTACTTACTAAGCAACTGTAGAAAGTTTATCCATGTTAGTTTTATGGAACTAAATTTTATAAGTTATATCAAAGCGGACTAACTGCTGCACTATTGGTCAAATCATACCAGTTTCTATACAAAATTTTTCCACATTCCAACCTAGCTTTTTATATACTTTAAAACCAGAAACTGTAGAATCATTAAATTACTAAAGTAAAAAACTACCTTCTCTTATCTATATTTATTTGCAATAAGAGTATCCTTTGTTTGTTAATGAATGCTTGTTCAACTTTTAAAATTGCGTTTGCTACTGACATCTCTGATGCTTGAAGTGAAAAATATCACATGACAATTTGATATTTTGTTATTTAAAATAGAACATAAATATTTAATATTAAATTAAAAATTGAAAAACGATTCTAGTCAGTTCTGTGCATTTAAGCCCAATCCGATATATATAAAAAGCAGCAGCAGAAAAATGTATGTTCATAAGAGGAGCACACCGAACACCAGTTGTTGTCAAGTATCCTGCCTGCTACCATGAAAAGGATTACTCACTTTACAATTTATGCCAACATATTTTCATAAGGAATAAAATCCTTTTTCGTTTTGTTAAACAGCAGAACTAAGGATGTAGATACTATAAATATTGCACTTTCTAATGTGTTTGCATTTGGCATTTGTTTTATTTGCTCATGGCTTCGCCGGTGTGTCATATGCCCAGCTCGTAAAATCATGTGCTGCAAGCACTTTTATTGAATTTTACACCTAAAATTACTAATAAATCAATTCAGAAATTAAATTGCAAAGGAAATTTATGTTTGTAACCTGACGAAAAATAATAAAAAATATTCCGAATATCAAACTCAAACGGGAAGATTTGTGATAAACTGAGTTCATATTTAGATTTCTGTGACCTACTTACGAGTGCCAAGTAAAATAAATTAAATTTTTTATGTGATAAATAACAATTTAAAAATTTTTAAATAAAGGAACATATTAACTTAAATAAAACAAAAATATTGGTTTGAGTTAGAGTACTGTTTGGCAAGTAAAATGGGTCGGTATTGCTTTTAAATATCTTTTTATTTGAAGTATTCAATACACGTATAAAATCGCAATTTCATTACATTGAGCCATACTCGGTAAAATAAAAAATATGTGTTTATCTTCGAAATTATGAGTTGACAAAGACAAGTTTAGTTAGAGTTTTATACACCAAAGTATATAAAATGTTGCTCCATACTATTTCATTATTTATTAAATTTAGTTTTTAATCTATATTTTAAATAAAATTATTATTATTTTGTACTCATCGCTACACCTAAAATTTAGAATGTCGTCATAAGCGTAATTGAAACAATTATGCTCTTCTAATAATGGTATTCATGACTAAGTGTAATCCCGTAAGAACCAATATACAACCATAGGTTAGGTTAGTTTCAAAAAGCGCGTCCACTCGGAGGCATATATTCCCATTGTGATGCCATTGTGATTTTCCCGGGAGAAGCGAGTTGCTAATCTTTGTAATCCTTGTTAAACCATTTGGTTTACCCGATGAAGTTGAGGAGATCTGATATGTTTGCTTTCGTTATCTATTACAAGTCAGTGAAAAAGCGATCCCCGAGACATTGAAATCACCTTGTCTGAAGTCCTGGACAGAGACAAGGTAAGTGGTTGATAGATTCTACCTTCTCTTCATCTTGGCAACTCCTGCAAAATCCGTTTATTCAAATTTGCCACCGTTGAAGCATAAGAATCTACAACCATAACAACTTCATTGAAATATTAATGTGTAGTACTAAGAAATAAAAAACAGCATATAAATTGATAATGTTGATAAGATCTCCATATAAATATTTAATTACTTAATAATATAATTACAATAACTAAATATTACATATCTTTCATTCAGAACAACGGTATTGACTGCTTAAACACCTCTTGTCTTAATAGTGCATCAGTTCATCAAATTAATTTCTCTTATATTTATCACAGCACGGGACTACCTATTCTGCAAATAAGTAATCCATATTTGTAAAACCACAGACCTAACACTAAACATGTAGCGTTTTGAATGGTAGTTCAGTTTGACATACGTCATTTAAACAGTGTTTTCAAATCTGGACAACGAAATGGAGAACCATTTATTTCACTTTATTTCACTTAAAATATCAAAAATATGTGAAATATTTTTTTAGAGAACAATAAGAATAATAGTATATTAAAATTATTACTATTGATTTCTTGTAACAAAAACCAAATTTGAAAAATGATGTTTTTTTACTGGAAAATAATACTCCTGCTTTCAAGAAAATTTATCGTTGAACATAAAATAAAATCTTTTTACTATTTATTTATTTATTTATTATTATTATTTATTTATTTATTATTAATTATATATATAATAAATATAATAAATTATATATAATTATATTAATAACTTATATTTGTTTTTTAAACTTAAGATTAAATAAAAAATATCACAGTAGTTATGTATATATTTTTATTTAAAAGATAATTCGGTCTATTTCGAACATTATCTTCAGTGTTATTACAAAAATATTAAAAAAAAAAATTAAATATTATTTTATTGTAATACTAATAACATTTATAATGTAAATTATTTCTCTAGAACTGTTCGAAACTGTCAATTGAATAAATTAAATCTAATTTTTGAAAAGTTTTTGTTATTGGAAATCAACTCTCATTGACATTCTAAGACTTTTCATTCTGCCTTTTAAATCTCTTGATTCAATGCGGCTATTTTAAGGGACTCTGCCATAAAAAGCATTACAAATAGTGAAGTGGAAGTGCTTAATAGTAATGGAAATCCTCTGATAAAATACGAAAACGTTTTTTAATCATTAGTAATCAGTGAAAGTATAAAATGAATGTCATTGAGAAAAATTTTTTCAAAAGTATATTTAAGTTTTTCTATTAAAAAGAACTTTATGTTACTAAATAATTTTTTTAACAAAAACACTATCGCATCCTTTCTTTTTGTAAAAAAAAATTTAAATTTTAAAAAATGCAAATAGAATTCATATTTTTTAATATTTAAACATTGTGAATGGAATAGAAAAAGTTGGTTGGAATATTCATCTTAAAGTGCAACTTTGCTTAAATGTTTTATTTTAAATTCACTTATGTAAAATCGCAGTAAAGTGGAAAACTTTTCACATCCAACGAATTTTCACACTTTATTGTCAATGCAGCAGCTGCTTTTGTATTCACTGCTTTATGCCTTTGCCAACAGCCACTTCTGGGGAAGTGCATTTTTACTGAACCATTTTATCACTTTATGTATGGTCAGTAAAAGTTCTGTGCAAGCTACGGAAACTGTGATAGTCTCTTTATAGTAGCTTTGCCCGTCAGCACATCATACGAGCATGATATTTTTTGACACAAGACTGGCTTCTTTAGCTTAAGCAACGCTTAAGCTTATATCCTTTAAAGTTACAGTAACAAAATCTTATCTTATCTAGTACCAGCATTAACGTCATTCATATAAAATTGCATTTCAGAAATATTTTAGAATTTTTAGTCATAAATTTGTTCATAAAATGTGTCCTTTATTTACATATGATAAAATATAATCATAACACAAATGTAAGTTATGAAAGAATGTATATTTTTGGTATATTACCATATTTTATCAAATGTATTTGTGTGGAGTTGTATTTTTCAAATTTAATATTTTAAAGTTATGGTAAATAATAAATGGTTTTACCCAAAAAGTTTTAAATGCTTTATGTCTAATAAATTGTGTTTTTTTAGAGAGATGTTAGATTTAATATTAACATAAAATACATTCAAATATATTGTATTATATGATTTGTTTTGGATCAAAAATGATTTCGTGCATATGTCCGACATCGGAACGCGTGACGAAGTGTTAGAAGAAAGTTCACTTTTAATAACTTTCTTAATAACCTCAAATAGTTCACTTAATAATAATAATATTCACTTAATGTCGGTTTCCAAAACTGACGGTATTGGTAGCTTGTCAAAATAGACTAATGATTTCAAATGATTTCAACTGCTATAGAAAATAATATAGCGACATCAAAGAACACTGCCCAATATTTCCCTCGAAACGCAATGGTATGTAGAAGAAAAAACATGACCTTGAAGACCAGACAACAAGTTCATATCTGAAAATTAAATTTTGCGTTTTGTTCTTCACTTATGGTAGTTAGTGAATGAATGGTCTAGAAATGCAACATTTAGTACCATTCTACTAAAACCAAAAACCTTGCCATCCATATTAATGAAAATTTTGTTTTAAAAATTCGTAAATCATCGTTTAATATCGAGAACCCATTGATTGTTACTCTTTCTTTAAAAAAAGTTAGTTCCGATGATGTTATAAATTACATATAAACCCCATCAAATAGTTTATAATTGATCTTTTGGAATCGGTAACTATTAGTTCATTAAGTTCGTTTGATATCAGCTGACTATTAACGGTAACCTTTTGTTTTTAAAAAATATGATGCGATGATAATACGATCCCATAAATCATACTTATAGTATATTTTTTCGTATTGTGAGCCGAAATTCTCTTAACATAGCTGTGACAGTTACTCTTCATTTTTCTTTATACGACCCGACATTGCTACTATACAATAAACCACATCCAATAATATGTATTTTAGAATAAGTTGATGGCTGATGGATCATCATGGAATACATTAAGACCGAAAAGTTTTCGGAAATTCTCATTTAAAATTCGCGCGCTGTATATTTTTCGATATTTTAAGTTTATGTAGTTTGGCAGCAATTAAGGAAAATTACTATGCCAAAAATGAGCGCGATCTGTCAGACAGTTCGTTTACGGCAGCTGTTGAAACCAGTTCACCTCAGTAGTGCGTTGCGAAAAAAACAATGGAAAAAAATATTGGACAAAGAGTTTGCATCAAATTTTGTGTTTCGAACGAAATTTCGTGTGCAGAATCGTTGCGAATGCTACAAAAGGCTTATGGGGAATCAGTTTTATCGAAAACTCAAGTTTATGAGTGGTACAAAGCCTTTCAGGACGGTCGTACGACCGTCGAAGACATTTCGCAACGCACTACTGAGGGGAACTGGTTTCAACAGCTGCCGTAAACGAACTGTCTGACAGATCGCGCTCATTTTTGGCATAGTAATTAAGGACAGTGCTGCCAAACTACATAAACTTAAAATATCGAAAAATATACAGCGCGCGAATTTTAAATGAGAATTTCCGAAAACTTTTCAGTCTTAATGTATAGTAAATCCACTAATTGACAAAGGTGAGCCTTGAACTTTGAAGAGGTTGCTATGCATTTCTTATTGAGAGAAATAAATTTACACAATTTTCAAAGATTTCTCCAGCATATGTTTATTTGTATTTAAATTGTAAAAATATTATATATAAATCAGATAGCAATTATAAATAGGTTACCATTACAAATAATGTTGCCAACGTAAAATTCAAACCTTTTTAAAAAATATAGAATATACATCGTATATAATATAGATTGTTTTTGTATAATATGGATTATAATAGTATATACGTTATATGTTACTATTTAATCCTAGTCCAAAAACTGGGATTATGAATTCGTTAGTTGGAGGCGTAATTGAAAGTGTCAAATGTCCTTTGGTTATTTCAAAGGACATCAAGCATATTCAATCAGACCCATGAACATCAATATAAAATATTCATGTCAATAAGAGCCGTAATTTTTTATTTCACTATAACAATGTTCTTAACATCATCAGGGTCAGGTTTCAGTTGTAAAAAATTGCATCTACAGTTTCAATGCAGTCAAATTCAAAATCAATCTATTCTGAATGTTCATTGGAAATATGTTGTAAAATTCCAGTCACCCATTATGTCTACGGTAATACTCTGAATTTATTAGAATTCGAAAACATGTATAGTATTGCTCTTCTCTTTAGCAGACATGGTATTATTAATATTGATATTAAACTTTAAAAGTTATAAAATAAGCAAATAAACAAAACCAAACATTTACGTATATCGAAATATGTGTATTGGAAATTGTTCTTACTTGATTTTTCTAATGCAAAAGTTCTATATTTTTTAATTCAAAATTAATCCAAAGTACCACTATAGATAAATGACAATGAATTATACCCTATAAGCCATTTTATATATTAAAATTTCAATACATGTTACGCATAGTAATGGTGCTTATATAGCGATATAGGTGCTAGTTAAAGAAAGTGCTTCTAAATAGCGCATTTGTGTTTTCTTATAACCGTAAAATGAAATGATACATTTTGAGGTCCTGGTGTATTAGCATTATATCAATAATATACGTTAAGCAAAATTGTAAATAAAAAATTCTCTTTTCTACAATATGAATTTTTTAACAAACACTTAATAGAGTGAAGTTGTAAAAACTTATTATAAAGCAAATGCGATTTATCGTATCAAATTTTCTTCAGTTAAGACTCACTTTTCGTTGTTTCTAATATTGATCAGTGAAAATAATAAAAATTAGAGAACGGTGTAAAAATTTTGTTTTTTTTGGAAAAGGACAAACCATAAATATTGAATGCCACATAACCACCAATTTTTTGGCGTGAAATTCCAGGTATGGATGTGGAATATGTGGTATGAACAGTACCAAAAGTAACTTATTCTGCTTCAACAGAAATTTGCTGGACGTGAAATTTCACGTTTTGGTGATGTAAATTGGTCATCCAAATTGTGATTAGTTACTACTGCAATTTTATTTGTGGAGTTATTTGTAAACAAAGAATCGTATTTTTGTGAACAATTCGTAAAATTCGTGAAACTATGGAATAGAATATCTGTGAAATTATAATCAAGCATTGCAAATTAAGTAAAACATATCTGATATTGTAAGATATGCTATAGAAGATAATTGAATAATATTTCACGCCTTTGTTTTAATTTCATTTTGAGACTATGCTCGTAAAATGAATAGATTTATGCAATTATAATTCTTTTATTCAATTAGTTTTAAGCTGAGTATTTTTCTAATTTATTTCGTGAAATATATTTAATATTTTTATAAATTCCCAATATTCTTATTCTTATTATTATATGGTCATTAGTGGGACATTACAGATATCAGTCGTCATTGGCAGCGTAAAGTAGCATCCGCTAGCCAGCCCATCAATTGCTTGCTGTCGCCAGTTGGTAGTACCGAACGCTCTCAAATCATTGCTCACTTGGTTCTTCCACTAAAAATTCAGACGTCTTTTATTGAGTTTTCCACCTACTGGCATCGAATCACATAACATGATTAAGCTAATGAAGCCGCTGAATTTTTATACGCTTAACTATGTCAATGTCGAGGTATAGCTCATACAGTTGATCGTTCCAACTAACTCCATACTCGTCGCCAACGCATAAAGAAAGAAAATTCCAAAGAATTTTTCACTCAAATGCTCCTCACTGTTTGTCGAGAGAATTAATATCTACTGAGAAAAGTGATTCTTAGTTAATCTCTAGGCTGATATCATGTTTGGTGTTTACGCTGATTCCTTAATAAACAATGTCTTTCACAATTTCGAACTTATAATTGTCAACAGTGACGTGGATTCCAAGACGCTTAGGGAAGTTGTTTGTTAACAGAAAGTGGAAAGCAAATGTTTTTCCACATTTGCTACAAGACCCTTTTTCTTCTCTTGTTTGACAGAACCTTGTATGTAATATTTAAAAGACTGATCCCGTGATAATTGGAATTTTCTTTCTGTTTTTTATCTAAATGCTGAAGAGTACTTAATAGATTTAAGCATTAGCTAATTAATTATGTATCTTTCCAGTTCAGATATAAGACGTCTAATCACACTCTGAGCGAGTTTATGTCTGTGTTTTGGTTCTGGAATGCAATAATACATTTGTTAAATCTGGGTTAAATTTACTCTCG
>NC_051847.1:234325093-234342971 GCF_002237135.1 Teleopsis dalmanni | reverse complement strand
AACTATTGCTTATTAATTCACAAAAACAGTGACTTCATTTCCAACTTTATTATTTATATGAAAAATATATACTTTGTCTAGTACCAACGTTTTAAGAAAAAAGTTATATTTTTTCTTGCTGTTAAAAACATTAAAAAGGTTGGATTGAATTAAAAAAATCATGTTATTTTATGTTGTTTTTTTAAATAATAATTTTAATGAAAAATTTAATATTAGTAGTTGAAAAGAAATAATGTTAGTTTTAATGGAAATAAAGCAATACTTCTTAGCAACTTCAAATATAACAAGAAAAAAGCAGATAGCCTTTAGTATTTTTAATTACTTCTGTTAATTATTTAATGTACTCAGTAGTTTTGTAAAAGGTAGTATTAATTATGTGTAATTTACCTTAATTAAGTAGCTTGAATCTATTTTTTTTTAAATAATGTATTTGCGTCGTTGTTTTATATAATTTTAAATAAATTATTTAATAATAAAAATTTTTTTTTATTTAATTTACATAGTTATTTGTTATAAAATGAAAAGTTTCGTTATAGTTTCCGCCCTAAAAACAATAAAATTAACTTTGAAATTTAGGAAGTATCTATATTATATTAAAAATATAATAAAACTAACTAGCTTTTTGTTTATGTTTATTAAAAATAGAACTTTAAAGGTAACACATTTTTAAACTTTAAATTATAATTAATTAAATTAATTAATTAAATGACATGAATACTTATTAGTATTCATTCCTTAAGAAGAGTACTTGCTTTAATCAAAATATTGACAACTAATAACAATTTGTTCTAAAAATTACCAAAACTTCTTTCATTTGTTGATCTTGAACACGTAACGCTCAGTTACACTGAGTCTACAAAAAGGTGGGCTTACTGTAATACCACAGTTGCAAGATACGCTAGTTTCAGGAAAGATTATATAAAGATAGCCCTTTCTTAGAACGAATAACCAATATCTTGTTTGAATAAAAATAACAAAATATATCTGTAAACTACAGTATTGATCTCAGACAGACAGGTGAGGAAAGGAAACTTGCAGATGAATGGAATACAGGGCAGTGACAGATAATCTCTATAAAAATTTCTTCCTATTGGTATTTTTAAATATGTGTGGGAGGTTCAAATAAAGGTTACAATGGGCATGTAATAAGAATGTGGTTGGAGAGAAAGCCGAACAGCATATCAACGCAAAGCCGATGACAACCAGGCTCAGAGGCAGGCCAAGAACAAGATGGGATGAGAATGTGTATGGTGATGCAAGAACGATTGAAGTACTGAACTGAAAGAGAGTAGCAGAAGATAGGGACAGATGGAGGCAGATCGTGAGGTAGGCCCAGGTTCATACTGGACTGTAGTGCCAAATAGGGAGAAGAAGAGGGAGGTTTAAAAATGACATCACACATTTTGTTATTTTCTAAAATATTCTGTTTGTATAGCCAGTCTAACCAAGCCATACTCACATCTAACATAACAGATGTTGTACATATACGTATATGTATTATGTAATGATATTTGATATGAGATAATTTAAATTTTTTAAGTTTCTTATTTTAATGCAATTATCTTAGTATTATTCTTTTAAAAATATTTCGTTCTTAAATTTACAATTAAGAACTCTGAAGTATTGGTTTGGTTGTATAAAAGTATCAAAACCGTATATTAAATAACTAAAATGAGCGTAAATGTAGTCTATCATAAAATCATAACAAAGACACGATTTTCAGATCTATATATTTTATACATGGAAATGTTTCCTGGAAATGTTTAATGAAATCCGGAGATTACTTCTTAGTGAAGGAAGAAAAAAAGAGTTAAGAAGATGAGTAATTGCAAGTATTTTTCAAATATTTCTTAAAATCTTTACACAGCACGCCTTTCTTCTAATTCCGTTCCATTTCTCTCCTAAGGAAGGATTTTTCTAATATTTCGTACCTCATTTTTCTAATATCTCATATCTTTTTTAAGCAATATTCAAAAACTTCTTCCTTTTGAGAAGTGAAGAGGGGAATTAGGACCAGGAAGTTTAAAAAGTGAGTTTCAGTCGTGATGTCCAAGATAAAAATGTTCATTTATTCAGGGTTACTTTGCTGCAGACACATAGTCGTGTTTCTAAAATAAACAATTGTTTACTAACCCTTTATGACCTCGATTTTTGTACTTTAAGTCGTTATTGCCACAAACATCCGTTATTGTGTATTAGAAAAACGAGTTAAAAATTTAAGTTCAATAGCCACAAATTAAGTTAAAGCTGTTGAAAATTCAAAAAAAGGAATTTAATGTCCCACTGTGTAATTAATACCCTGTTTTTCAGTAGTTAATTTATTCTTTATTTGGCTACTATGACTAAGGAAACTTTAAAGCATAAAAATAATGTACATGTATTTTGGTATAGTTTTTCAAGTATATCAAATATCTAATATATAACCAGTAAACTACTTAAAAGATAGTACTAGTATCTTTTATGATTTCCTGCTGTGATATTAACTATCTCGCCATATGTTTGATACCTTTGCCTTATTGCCTTTTCTAAAGTGCTGTCAATTTGTTCTTTCAATGCGCCAGTGGGAAACCACCATAAATCTAAGGCAAGAAAAAAATTATCTTTCAAATAAAACACTTCGAATTGTCCTCTCGCATTTATCAAACGTTGAATTATTTCCAATGATTTTGTCTTTGACATTATATGTGATTTTTTAAACGCTAAATCAAATCACTACCAAAGGCAAAACTAAGTTTAGGTTTAAGTCAAACTATAAAACTTACAAAAAAAATAAAAATAAAGCATATCAGAAAGGTAAAATATGATTATACATGGCAAGCTTTTTTTTTTTAGAACGAATATACTTCAGGCATAGCACTTGAATGAGCGCCAATGTACCACTGTATACGTCATCTACAGCGCCGCAATATGTTCTAGAGTAGAAGTCGTTATTCTCTACTCTACGAGTAAGGAAACGCTGTCCTTTTATGTGACATTTGCAGCGCGCTTGGCTTCACGATTATGTGGGTTTTTTTCACTAAAATTGATATCTTTTAATGAAAACATCTATCTCAACCGTAGACATAATCGCATGTGCAGTTTTATGACGATTATGTTCATTAAATTTTTGTTATAATGCATACGAGTTAGTCTACGCAGCTTATATGGTAAAGCACTTATTTTGGATTTACCTAAACTAAGCTGATTAAGTAGAGGAAATGCAATGAATGCATTTATGCATTTACTCGCAAAAGTATCTCAACGGATTTACACACATTAAACTGTATGAGATGTAAGTACAAGTAAGCTGATATACTAAAGCATGATCGCTGCTCTTGTTTGAGCATTTCTACTTCTTTTAGTGCTTGTTAATTTTGTTGTAATTCTTGTTAATTTTGTTGTTATTTTCGTTAATATTTTGTTGTTACCAACGTACGTTTAAAAGTTGTTTTTAAAATTTATTACAGCCAATATGCAATTAGTCAAAAGTGTGCCCATCTTAAATGCGGTCCATACCTCTTTGATGGTTTCCCACGGGAAATTTTGCTATTATTTTTAATTAGGTACAATATCAGCGACAAGCTTGTAATACACATAAACTATTGCCACATGTTGTCCCAGTTGAGCACATAGAAATATTCTCTTCACACTCTGTTTAGTGGCCACGTTCAGCTTTAACACTGTATCAAAATTTGTACACTGGTATGTGCAACTTTAAGACACCTTATGTCCGATTGTCCAGTTAACAAAATGAATTTTTATGTATAGGTTTGATATCATTTTAATTTTGACACCTGATAACCCGACTGCGTAATGCATTACATTAATATTTTCGAGCACTCACAGATATGAATGATATAGAACGAGTTTCGAATGCATTTTTCCGACACACACTTATAGTATGTCAAGCACCTACATGTGGGGCAAGTTTGTCATATTATTTAAGATAAAAAATTGCATTCAGCAGACTTGTTATATTGTATTAGAAAATATTTTAGATAGAAAGAGTTTCAATGATTTTAGAAAATATGCTATGAAGACTTAAGATTAATTTTATAAAGCTTTCATAATTTGCTAAAGGAAGCTTAAAATTTTGTGAAAAATCTTTGAATAATTGTAGATTCAATTAGCAGGGATACTATGCGGAAAAGTAACAGAATTTACAGATATAGATAATTATTTTGTGTAGTGTTACAAAAGTATATATTTTTTATAAATATTATTAAACCTTATACTATGTTCAGACATCACCTTAATTTCGTAAAAATCTTAATTTCATCTTCGTTTCAGCGAAATTAAGTTGTTTTTCCCATATAAAATTCAGTTTTAAGGTTAGAACGAAATTAAGGAAATTTAAAATTTGCCTTAATTTCGTTCAAACGAAGACTAAAATTAAGGAACATTTCTAAGATAAATTTACATAAGATAAATTTCAAACAAAAGATAAAGTTAAGATAACAAAAAAGTGACATATTTTGTAAATAAATGTCAGTGACAGTTGTCTTTAATAAAACCGGGAAAATTTTTTGAAAATAGTGCAAATTTTTAAATTTAAATATGGAGAAAATACTGTAACTGTTATTAAGTAGAGTAAAAAATAAGAATACACAAACCAGAAATTCACTAGAACTAATAAAACCACTGAATGCCATCCTTTATAGTTATAATAATCAACTTTTAAAATTTCCCAGATACAAATGGTGTTTGGAGCATATAATTTTTAAGATTCGAATTGTTAACAAAAATTCATATAATTTTCTTAATTTGGGACAGTATGAATACTTTCGAAATTACCATAACTTAATTTCATTTTTACGAAATTAAGAAAATTTGACTGTCTGAACATAGTATTACTTCCCTTCAAACGATTCGTAAGTTACCTATATTTATGAGCTGTTTCCATTACTGCACTCGTGTTGCTGTAGCTTTGGATTCGAATACATTGGTGTGGGACTTACCATGTTCTATGTTTTAAATTATGACTCATTAGCACTACAAAGATTCGACAGTTCATTGGACGATTATTAATTATTATTAAGAGAGTAGACGTGAAAATTGCCCAACAGCCGGTACTGCGGCCAGAAGAGACCTATTATACCAGTTTCACTATTGATTAAACAAAACCCCTTAAAGCTTTGTGAATAAAGTCTAGAACTAAATCTAGAGAAGAGTTCTTAATCTGTTCTGGTGACAGAAATTCTTCATGAAACAGGCTTCTTCTGTGCGTTATTAAAGCTGGACAGTCACAAAGAATGTGCATGGTCATTTCCTCATCTTCGAGGCATAATCTGCATTCCGAGTTAGCAGATAATTGTAGTTTATAAAGGTGATATTTCAGACCATAATGACCTGTAATGAAACCTGTTATCAACCTTAAATTACATTTTGAGAATTTAAGAATGTCTTTGCTTTGTCTGAGTCCTGGAAAGTTTACACAGTACTCCAGCCGCATATGATTTTCCATTTCCTTGATCTGTTTTGTACTGGCCCAGTTTATTCCACAAAAGGGTTGAGGGCCTTTAAAAGCAGTTTTTGATGCAGTTCTGGCTAGCTCATCAGCTTTTTCATTTCCCAAAACTCCTCTGTGGCCCGGAACCCAGTAAAGGCTTACCTTATTTCGAGCTGCAAGTGATTGCAGAAGCTCGTAACACTTAAGGACCTGTTTTGATTTGAAAGTCCAAGAAGAAAGAGCTTGGACGATTAGTATTCCGATAGACAAATTTGGGATATAATATACAATCCTTATTAGATAGCTTGCATGCAATCTTTTCACCGGCTGTGGTAGATAATGTTTTTTAAGGTCTTGGCTAACAAGAAATACTTAAAGACACATTAATATGGCAGTGAAGTAAAGACACATATTTTTAATTATATATAATGCAAAATGTAAGAATTCATAAAATGCTTTAAAATATTCCAAAAAAAAAAAAATTAAAATAACTTAATATTTCACATTCCAATCAGGTTTTGACAAATTGCTAAAATCTAATATCTTAAGTCAGACGTAGTAGAAAAAATGAAAACAGAAATTGTGGCTACTGTCAGAAGCGATTATATTTGACAAAGTGTGCTGTTTGCTACCAAAAGGTTTAATATAATAAAAAAATTAGTGCAAAAAATAAATCAAGAAAATAAAATTAACAAGATATTTGGACAAGAGTTGCAAGTCATTAAAGGTAAAATATTCATACATATATGATTATGTTCATCAGCCCACACAAATGGCAAAACACAGCTTGATAGTTTAGTTTTTATTTACATCATACACGCACTAATACCAGGGAATGTACGAAAATAAATATATATACAGATATATATATATATACATACATATATATATATATATATAAAGATATTTCTAACCAGTGATTGGTTTTTATTTCATTTGTGATATGTAATTATAATTAGATATATTTCTTAATAGCAATTTCTTTTCATTTTTAGGCATCATATTTTAGGCATCATATTTTAGGGTTTAAATGATATCCATAAAGATGTTAGAAATTTATTAAACATATTGATAAGTTACTAACTTTGCTTGAATATCAAATTTTACGTACCAATGCTACACTTAAGGATTATATTGAGCTTGACAATGAAATTATTTTTATTAAGCACTATAGCTTTAAATTACTGGATCCAATTCTAAGCGCATCGGATAGTCATGATGAGGGATTAAAGTCCCAAACCTTAATTTCTGAATATTTTATTGCAAATAAATAAATATTTTAAAACGTAATTCTAGTTTCTTTCAAAAATAAAAAAGAAACAAAAAAATTCTCTAACTCGAAGTCTCCATAAGTCGAACCATTTCTTTGCAAAATTGGACTTCGAGTTATGGAAGTTTGACTGTATATGCAATGGTACATTCATAAAGGTACAGAATAAATAATTAAGAAGTACGTTTTACAAAATATTAAAAAAAAAATAAGGAATTATTAAAGTAAGTCACACTTTTATATATACACGGTGGGTTTCAAACTGAACAACAACATGAGGGAAGTAGTCTACATTTATAGCTTAAATATAAAAGGATTTTAAAGGTCGCATCATTGCAGTGGACTCCAGTTTGAAGTACAATCTTTACCAATTAAAAGGCAGTATTCTTACTGAAACACGTCAAGTGCTTCGGGAAAAAAGTGTGTATATACGTGAAGAGTCAATCTACAATTAGGGGTCCTGTCTTCTGTGTTGCTAAGTTGGAAAACTGTTATAAACTGTGAAACACACATTAAACGAGTTCTCTGAATAGTGGGACATATACCTTGTTTATATACAGAATAGAATTTAAGTTAATTGTTTGGCAAACGAACTTGTCAGATATCTTCTACTACAGAATTCTTCCTGCAGAGTATACAATAGATGCTACTACATAAATTCTTCTCTAAACATTATAGTATTTGATTCTACTGAAAATGTTTCCGAACAGAACTGCCTCAAGAAAATATGAAATTTAAAGTAAGCTAAAAGAATCAGTCAACAGTATGCGGAAGAGTATCTCTACCTGCGAACAATCACATATATAATATTACTGAAAGTGTACGGTGAAAAAACAAAATATCTAAGTCGGTTAGCTAGGCAAAATCACGGTCTTTTGTTCGGGATTAGGTCATAGTTAATGACAGATTCATTGCTATAAACAGAGTTTCATCAAATAACTTTTAGAGATGCTACCATAACAAGAAAGAACAGGAAACGAGGATTGAACACCTCCTCCACAACTTTCCACCATTATGTACAAATCATATAAGTATTGTTGAAAAGACATTTTTAGATAGTTAGGGGGAATTAATAAAATTGTTTTAACGCCCATTTGGATATATACATTGTTTTGTGATTGGTTTCATGAGGAACGGTTAGGAATACCTTAATTGGGATCTGATGGTAATTATAAATTAAACAATATACCTAAGTAGTGTCACAAATGTGTGACAACAGGCTATCTTCCATGATCTTGATTTCGTTGTGGGTTCATTTTCAAATCTTTGAAAATTTCTAAAAGATTCATTTAAAAGCAATCTCATTTAAATATTTGTATAAATTAATATATAGCATATGTGATCAAACAAATCTACTTCATTTGCTTCCATTTTGTATCAAGTTTAACTTTTTTTCTATCTATGTTTATTTTATGAATACTAACAACTTTATCAGTAATACATACATACATATATATACATATATTACAAACATATAAAATCAGCTTGTATCTTACCTTGCATATAATAAACAGTATTGAAAAATGACATATGTAGCATTGTAAGTAAACAAGTCCTTCTGCCAATACAATCAATATAAATTATGTTACAACGAATCAGGCCGCAATATTCTAAAAGTCATTATGCAAAACATGTCATTAGGAACCACTTAAGAATCCAGTTTGTACGATGAAGCTCCAGTTGCAATTGCTGCTGTTATAGTTGCGCTAATCAAGTGCTGAATTCCAACATACTTGCTGGCCATAATACTGATATAACGACAATTCCAATGTATGCATTAGTGGCGGAAATTGCAACTGCAAAGACATCAAGTGCATCATGTTGAAAATATTTTTGCTTTTCTGAAATTGCAATTCATTTTATTAATGGTATTAAGAGAAGTCGCATATTCGTATAAATATTTATTAAAAAAAAAACTTTTCTTACTTCAGAAATGAGATTTATGTATCATTAAATATAATGATACTTGTATACTGTATACTTGTATATTATAGTACACATTGTATATTATATTTACATTAATTTTGGTCGAAACGATTTTAATATACCATATTTAATGGTTATTACAATCATTTCCATTTCCTTTTTTGATAATTAATGAACATTAACATAATAATAATAATAAGTTACTTCATCATTTTCTTATACGGTGACATAATGTGAAATATAAGTTATTCCATAAATACATACATATTCTAGAAAGAGTAAGTGTGTTATGTTAAATGAAATCGTAATATGAAGCCCTTTTTTCTTTTAATTTTCATCTCAGTTTTGAACGTTAGCTAATATCATTGCTTCCTTGAGCTGTTTAGAGTCTCCCAACAGAGCCATATTGAGCTTTTATTGAACTGCTGTTGTAGATTCTTAAGCCCCAATATCTGTTATAGCCCAGGACAATTTTACGTTCTATAGGATTCAAATAGGATATCATTTTTTATGTGCTTTAAAGTATTTCCAAAGTATTTCAATTTTTTGCTTCTTAGCGCATCCAAATAATTTTATTTTAAATTTAAAAGACACTAAATTTGCATATAACCTGTCAAATTGGTCAAAGAAATATAAAGAGTTATAAAAATAAAACAATAGGCAAACCACAATAGAATATGTACGAGTTTATTTTTGATTAAATAATATAAAAAATTAATCAAGACAAGATTCATATTTTGGATATATTTTAAACTGTTTGCCAAAGATACAAATATTTCTCACACTAGCCTTTAGAAGTTCATCCGATTCAAGAGGTAGTCGAACAATATCATAACTAATATTAAATTCAATCTAACCAAAGGTTGGATTATACCGGTGATCGCTAGGGGATCCACTTAAATCTATTGTAAACAGTGTATAGTATAGAGAAAATTCTGGGTTTTGAAATCTTTGGTGAAGCTTGGAATGTTGTTAAGTGAGTGGTCCTATAATTGATCAAGATCTTCAAGAAAGGGCGCTCCTAAAGTATTGAATCGGTGCTCGCATGAACTGGACAAAGACAGTGTAGTTTAAATACACTTTCATCGTCTTCTCCACAGTTGCGACAGGTATGATTGAAAGGTAGATTTAATCATCTATCATGGTTCCCTAGTTTGCAGTGATCTGTAAGTAAACCTACCATAAGACTGTTTTCCTTTTAGATTTCCTTTTAGTGGAAAGTAGCTAGATTGTAGATGCCTACATATCGTTGAGTTTTTCCAGCTTTTATTAAAAATGTCAGCAAAAAAAGGGTCAATAACAATTTGCATGATGTTGACGATATGCCTAAAATACTTAGGTGTTCCGAAGTGTGGTGCTAAAGCATCCTTTCTGGCTAGCTCGTTTGCTCTACAATTGCCGAAAATATTCTATGACCGGGGACTCATATTAGAGAAATATTGAGCTGCATCAACAAAATTTACTAGTAGCTCAAGGTAAAAATCTTTATATCTTTGTTTAGAAACCGGCCAGTGATATAATAATTCCTTATTGGTTTTTCTGCAAGTATATTAAATATGTCAGCATTCTTTATATCTTTAACTTCAGATTGTAACTAGTCCCTATGTACTTTGGGCAGTTTCTATTTTTTTTTTTGTCATATTTTTGATCAGAGTTGCCTTAAGATGTGATAGGTTTTCTCCAACTGACAATAATTTTCTGTTTTTACTAGCGTATCATTTGAAAGCGAATACAGAGGTAATATTATTTATGTTTTTTCCGAAATGCTGCTATTTTTATAAAACAAATTTATAATTAAATTTGATAGCACAAACTCTTTAATGATAATTATATTTAATACATTTAAATATATTACATTTATTTTTATAAAATCGAAAATTGTTGTTTAAATTTGAAAGCATAAACTCATTAATTACATATGAATTCAATATATTCAAATTTTCACTTTTGTTAAATTTTTTTTTTCAAGACAAAACACTATTTAATCAAAAATTTTATAGAGAGGTTTCGAACAGTAGTGAATTGCAACTACAAAATTTTTATTTATTTTTGAGTTTTTAGGTGACCATAATGCTATTTCGAGTATTTCGAATTACCCATCATCAGTAGTCTTGGAATTATTTCTTATATTTAATTATTCGTAAGTAAAGAGGTTAAAGAAAAAAAGTAAACTACAACAACAAAAATTTTTTGTATATTATTTTAATTAATTAAATTTTTGACTGACCATAAAGTTGTTTCGAGTATTGCCAAATACCCATTATCAGTGGTCTTGGAAATAATTCTTTTGTTTAATTATTCGTAAATAATTTTTTTAAGGCTGCATGTACTAAGGGTTGAACTCGTCTCCAACCAAATTTGAAGCTCTGAGTTCATTAGCCAAAAGATCCAAACCCGTACTTACTTTTATGGTCGAAGTTGGAGTTTAATTTAATTTGATGTGAAAGTTTATTAACAAATGCACTGACTGTGTTATATATGAAATCATAAATCAGCTGTAAAATAATTGAATGAATTAATTATATGTAGTCATTTTTAATTGTTAGATTTTAATACTATTCTTTTACAGAGGCATTATTTATTGCATGATTCTACATTACATAGTAACATACATAGTACAGAGATATAATTTCATAAGACTTTGATGATAAGTATTTGCCAACACTCCAAAAAGCTTTACTTAAGTAAATTAATAATATATTTTATTTAATTAATAAATTTCAAGAATTCTAAACTTAGGAATAAGAAATGCTATAACTATTATAAGTAACCTAGCAACTCTTAAAGAGTAACTCTTTTCTTTTAATTATTCTCTTTAAAAGCTTTATATATATATTGTATTAGTTTTAAGAATTGATGATTACAAAATAAAGTTAGTCATAAATATACTCGTCTCGTGTATATAAGGTCTAGTGACCTTACTAAATATAACAATTAGCATGTTCAATTAATAACATAGTATTATAGAGTTGTGCCAATTTTTTTAACAATTTAGTAGTCTCTTCGTCCGATAGTATTGTTGTATAAATCTTGAGAGGTTTGAAACTATATCGAAGTTTTAACAAAGTTCAAAACGTTTTGTAACTGACCACGTTTCTCTTTAACGTAAGTCCCTATTTTACGTTTACTACGTAATTGTAAATGCAACTTCCTCACATTAACGGCAAGAGTCTATAAAATTATTACAAGTTTAAAAATTAAATTAACTATTTCTAATCACAGAGTTAGTGTTCGCTTAATTTCTATAACTGAGAAAATTTAAGTCTCACAAAAAATTGTAATTAAAAATATTTACAATTTTTTTTTAAATTGTCATCAAAAGCATAATTAAAGATTTATTAGATTAAAAAAACGAATTATGCACTGACATTGATGAATGATCTTTCCGCACTAGTTACTTTTAAGTGTCTCTATTGCATATAATTTACTTGGAGAGTACATTAAGACTGCATTTACACAGTGAACTCCAAAGAATTCATAGTTTCTTGTGCATTTCGCATTTCGCATTTCGCATTGGCAACAAAAGAACAATGCCATTTTAGGATTTTTTGTGTAGCTGTCAAAATGATTTGCAGATCAAGATTTATAAATTACAAGATTTATGATACTATTAGGAATACATAAAAATATAATATTACCAGATGTGTGTATGGCCTATAATGTGTTGTGCAGCTCCTGCATCTCACAGCAGCTCGGTACAAAGTAGGTCAAAAAAAGGTACAAACACTTAAGATCAATATCGTATGTAAAAGCAAATTAAATGGCACCAAACACAAATACTCGATACGATTTATGGCCGGTGTGGAACACGGTTTTGGCATCCGTGGCGGCCTACAACAAGCGATGTCTATCACTCGCGTACATTTTTACAAAATGTTTGGAACGTGCGTAGAGCCTCGAAACTCGCTCTGGGCTATGAGTAATGTTGCTGCAACACTGATAACTGCAATTGCGTGCCTAAAAATCATTAAGAAATATAGTCAGTTTGCTTAAAAATAGTGCATATAGACTTTCAAGCGTGCTTATTTAAAGCTATGCTGTCGATAACATCATTTTCACTGTTTTCATAATTAGTTGCAAAAAATGTATACAACGAGTAAAAAATAAATACATTCTAATCCAATTAGTTTTTGAAAAACTAGACAATTAATAATATTGCATTGATAAGTATTGAAAAAAGTTCTGCTCACTTATAAGTACGAACAGAACTCATAGGCAATAAATTATGCCACTACATTATGAATGGATAAATGAGTATAAAAAATAAAATAAATAAATTCATAAAAGTTCTGCAACAAGTTTTTGTGTTCAAATTCTTAAATGTTTGTACCGCCTTGTTGGCGGGGCAAAAAACTAAAAATGTTTATATGAAATGTCTGAGCACGTCATCGTTATCAGCGGCGGCAAGAGGGAAATATCTCATAACAAACGTGATCTCGTTATTGACCGAAATGTAATCGATCAAATCTATTGACGTCGCAACTGCGTGGACCACTTCACCAAGCCGACACGCACTTCATGTAGTGAGCGTGAATTTTAACAACGTTTTCCAATAAGGAAAACCCAAACACAATATATCGTATATAAAAAATATAATAAATGATTGAAATAGTTTAATTATGTGTATATCTATCTCTAAAGTGGGAGTATAAAGACACACACATAAATAGGAAGCTGCTATTTGTGACATAAATATTGACATCTGAAATGATTTATTAAAGTAGCTTTTTCTACAAGGAAATTAGTTTAATTAAATAAATATTAGATTTGTGTATCATAATTTCAGTACCGTGACAGGTTGAGTTAGGTGGATGTAATTACTTATTTTTAATAAGGATGAAATTATAGGAAACTTAAAATGCGACTATGTTAAGAAAGTGCAGTGAGGGCCTTATTAAATGGTCTTCACACTTTCTCTTAAGGAGATATCTTTTATCATCGTGCAATATTGCTAGTTCCTACACTAAACTCAGGTTAAAATATTCTTACTCGATGCGTTAGGTTAGTTCAATCCATACCACATGTTGGTTTTCATATATTCTTTATCACATGAACTAAAATTTCTCTAACCAAATGATCAGGTCAATTTAACCAGTATGTGGTTAGAGCATATTTTTCTGAGTGTAGGAATACAACAAATGTAGTTTTGATTTTTGAAACAAAGTAGATTCTAAACGGATAATTATTTAAATAAGATGAAAATGCTGCTCCCATAGGTGTCTGTTTAAAAGAGCTTTCATTACATTTCGTGAAAGATATACGACTGGTTGTCCATCGATTTATATTAAATCGCTCAATAAGTCGTTAGATTGATACACAGATGGCGCTGCCATTGTCAAATTCATATGACGTTTATAAAGTATCAACCAGAGAATATCTCTGGTACCAACCTTCAAAAGACTATGTGTAAAATTTGATGACATTTCGATTATTATTGATATTCAGATGTCTGAGTTGGTGAATCAGCACCTTTACTCTATTTTATCTGTGAACAGTTTTAAGTCACACTAAATACGGGGCTTTATAATATGATGGATCTGATGTCTTTGTATCTGCCTGTGTTTATCAAATCGCTGATTTTTTAGGATACTGAAGTGTTGGATTATTTGACTGTCATTGTATTGAATAGTTTCAGAGCACGATCTTTAATGTATTTTTCAACTGAATCCACTCTCAGATCTCTGTGGATATCAGCTCCTCTTACATACCATGGGGCGTTAACCAGTTTTCTTAAGGCAATATTTTGCCCTCTTTGAAGAATTTTTAAAGTTGAGCTTGGCGCTTGGCAAAACGCTATACTGCCATAGAGTAGTCCTGATTTAATAATTTGCTTAAATATGCAGGAAATAGGAAATAGTGACAGCCGTTTAAGTGAAGCTACTTATGTTATTTTCAAAACAATTTCGTGTGATAATTTATCATTGCTTCTGTATGCTGTATAAGCTCAGCAATGGCATCAAAAGTGTTATCCGGACTCTGCTCCATCGAAAGGAACCATTTGTTATTGGTTTGCTAAATTTAAACGTGGTCGTACAGACACCGATGTTGGTAAACGTTCTGATCGTCCAATTGAGGTGGTTACTCCAGAAAACATGAAAAAAGTCCAGAAAGTGGTTATATCTGATCGTAAATTGAAATTGCATGAAAAAGCTGAGACCGTAAAGATATCAGAAGGCAGTGTGTTTACAATTATGCATGAACATTTGACCATGAGAAAGCTCTTTTCAAAGTGAGTGTCACGTTTACTCACAGTCGATCAAAAACAATAACACGTTGATGATTCAGAACAGTGTTTAGCCATGTTTACACATAATAAATCAGATTTTGGATGAACCATGGATTCAATGGATGAACCATGGATTCATCACTTCACTTTGGAATCAAAACGATCATCTTCTGAGTGGACTGCAGCCGGTGAAGCACGACCGAAGCGTCCAAAAGCACAACAGTCAGTTGGGATGGTTATGGTTTCAGTATTTTGGGATGCACATGGTATAATCTTCATTGACTTTCTTGAAAAGGGAAAAACAAGGGAAAAACAATGCACCATGTCACAAGTCAATAAAATGGATGGTAAAATTGCACAAATTACACTTCGAATTGCTTCCTCATCCACCGTATAGTCCAGATCTGGCCCCCAGCGATTACAGCCGGTAAGAAATTCATCTCAAATGAAGAAGTAATTGCTGCAACTGAAGCCTGTTTTGAGGTAACAGACAAATCCTTCTACATGCACGGCATCGAGAAGTTAGAAAAGCAGTGGAGTGATTGTATTGCCCTTGAAGGAGATTATATTGATGAGTAAAATCGATTTTTGACAGAAGTTTTTCTTGATTAGTCAGACGACATATTGAGTGATTGTCACATATCTATTATATAAGTAAGTATATAAGCTTGTTTATAAAAATATTACTAATAAAAGTTAATAAAAAAAAATTGAAAACAAAGTAGTCCAGAATTCGTCTTAGGTGATTATCAGAAAAATTTAGCAAATTAAAAAATGTATAATTTAAATAATTTTTATTAACTATGTTAAATAGCGTTGACTGATTAGTTGTATGATTGGAAAAGGTACAAAAAGTAGATTGAAAAGCACTGTGAAAAAATTGCATTCTGGCCGTGGTTCTTAATTTATTCAGATAATGGATCAGTTTTCTAAGTCGTAATGCGTCTTCTCCTCGTTTATTGTTGAAAAATTGAAATTTCATTTTTTGTATTAACACCTGTTGATTATATAAAAAGCAGATGTTTGATCCATACATCAGTTAACTTTTCTCTGTGTTCACTATTATCTTTTCCAATATATTTTCGGGATTTATTGGTCCAATCTAAGCAATTATCTCTTTTCTGAATGTGAGGTACCTATTATAGTAAAAAAATGTGTGTTTTGTGTCATCACAGTCTCAGGTAAATCAGATAAATTCGCCTTGCCATAGTACGTTTGAACCAAGTGATTATATTAGTTATCTGTCTAGCTGTCCATCTTATTTGAGTGCTATTGTTTCATCTTTGTTGCTGCATTTTGATGGTTTGCTCCTGATTTCATCTTGCCGTTTGTTCAGTATAGTAGTCATTTGCATTTGCGATTAATGAATCATGAATTTTAAATAATATATATTTTTTTAAATTATTGATATGATTTGAAAGCCAATATCAGTCAATTTTTGCTTACAGACTTGAGAATAGTTTATATAATGAAAAGCATTATGTTTCAGGTTCATGTAATAATATGGATTTATCCATTTAAGTTAAACTGTTGATAAAGTAAATAAGTTGTCAGCCAATTAAACTTTTCCTTGGAACTTTTTCGGTTGATATAAAAGTAAAATTCTTCTGTGTATGTTTACGGATCGTGACGAAACCGCTGATTTACTTTTAAAGTTACTTCATTTACAACACTTTGTTTGAAATATACACTTGATAGAACCCATCTGTATTAGAAACCTGTATATAGGTAAATAGTTTGAGTGAATTATTTAGGTAAATTTCAAAGACTTCTAAATCAATCAAAATAGCGCATTCTGGTCAGCATAAAAAATTAGTGGGTCGATTTAAGCACATCTGACCACAACTATCTTTTGAACTGGATACACTTCTGCAAGCTACCACTTTTTAAGAATATGGTTACAGATTAAACGAATTTTTCTTGAACCGAATATATCATTCACAAAGGAGTCTTAAATCACATTAAAATTATTACGGTTTTAATAGTTTCCATTTGCCTAGGATAGCATAGAGAATTTTTTGCCACCGATTGTATATAATGTCTCACATATCATGATTTACTACTGTTACTTTTAATAATAATAATAATAAGGTCTTAGTAATGACAATTTTGGTATGATTAGAAATTATTTAGTGTTTAAATTATCACATTAAATTTTTGTTTTTAATTATTTTATTATTATATTAATTATATACATAAAATATGTTTTAATACAAAAATAAACTGACGAACTTTTGTCATTGCTTGGGTAGCATTGCTATTTTATTATTATATAGCTCCAAGATTTTATCTTTAAAAAACTAATACTTATGTTACAATACAATTTTTTTTTTTGGTAATCAATTTTACGGAGCAAGAGAATGGAGTAGATATACGATAATATGACGATGTTTGAAATATACATCAAAACTTCGCAAATGAGGACTCTCAATTTGCTCGTTGCCTAATGTGTGTAGGTTCACGTAGTCATAATGATACTACCACTCTTCTTTACCGGTATAATTTTGGACTTCTTTGTATTTCTAAGGTTCTATATCGTATTAAGCGTTTATTGAGGTGCTGACTTCGTAATCATCCCTTCTCTACTAATGCTCGTTTATTTTTTTTTTTTATTATGATTGCTCCGTACAATAATGTTATATGTGATTTACTTTTAAATATATTTTATGATACGATTCATAAATAGCTAGGCTATGTTTTGATTTGCATGAAGAAATTTGGTTCATCCAAATTTTGACTCAGTTCATATACAAAAGCCATTTTCTATTTCTGATCAGCAAGTAGTTTAAATTGGGCAGGGAGCTCCCATATATAAATGGGGAGCTCCCTGTCATCAGCAAATAGTTTAAATGGGACAAGGAGTTCCAATCCATGTCTAAAAGTAGAATATCGTCTACAGCTGTTATTTTGGTTTTTATTTGAAAGGTGGAATTTCTTCTTCTCATTTAGGGTCTATAAGCAACTTAAAATAGAAACCATGGTAGTAAAAGTCTTAATAAAGCGATTCATCTACGCAATTAATTTTTTT
>NC_051847.1:234279898-234324993 GCF_002237135.1 Teleopsis dalmanni | reverse complement strand
GTTGCGATTTTATAAGATGTTTATTAAATAAATAAATAAATTTGCAAACTTTTAACCAAAAATAATAAATAAGTGCAATAAATAAATAAATAAATATTTACAGATGTGCAGTGCAAAAAATCTCTAGAAAATTTCAATTTACTTTACCTCAATTTTTTTGAACGTGCACACGGCCTTAACAAATTAATATATTTAAATAAAAGAATAATTTTAATAATAAAATAAAAAATTTATTTAAATTATTTATTTATTATTTATTTATTATAATTATATTTACATTACATATCATAGTTTAAAAAATTTTTTAGAATTTAATTCAAATATATAAATATTTTTATATGATTGGAAGTGTTGTAGATAAAAGAGTCTTATCTTCACTTTATTTCGAATAGAATTTAACTGGAATGTCAATAAAAATAATTAAACTTAAGCTAATATATTACAGTTTTACTAATTAGTACTCATTAATTAGTACTAACTGCGCATTTAGTACTAACTGTAGAAGTTGTAGAAACTTGCAGAAGAATAGTAACCATTACACATTTTCTCTGTGAACGCCCGGCTTTGGTCTTCAGAGGAAATTGGTTTTTAGGAAACTTTTTTTTTTGATAGCTTATTAGACTGTTCATCAGACCTATTAAATGATCTAAATTCAATGGGATGGATTTAATCTGTATATTTCTATTTTAGGATTTTTTTGCGAATTGAGGCTAATAGAAGATTGACTGCTGGTCTGCCACTGCAACTAATAAACTAAGTAACTAATAAATTTGTCAGCTAAGACCACATTCTCATTAAACAACATATCAGTGGAAGATTTTCATTTTTGCAGTGCTTATGAATTAATCATGATTGAGATTGCATCCAAAATTAATATTCGGAGTACTATACCATAATCCTATGAAGCTAACTTCTGTTATAGTAACCTCGCTTATTGAAAACATATTTATATTAGGAGTAAAGAAGACCCGAAAACGATCCACCGCTGAAATTGCATCTTGAAAAATTATTTTAAGCCCTTTTTGGACTGGAGGCTTGTACTTTTTCAAAAATGAAGGATATTAAAATTTTATTGTCAATATCGCATGGAACACAGCTATATTCAACGATTTACATATTTTTGTTATGTGCATATTTTCTAGAGAGAAAATCAAAGAATTATTTCTGTGCAAAGAGTC
This sequence comes from Teleopsis dalmanni, assembly GCF_002237135.1. NCBI lineage: Eukaryota > Metazoa > Arthropoda > Insecta > Diptera > Diopsidae > Teleopsis > Teleopsis dalmanni. Next base: position 234,323,815 of record NC_051847.1, on the reverse strand, counting down.
AGTTACAAGTATAGTTTAATAGTCTAGATTCATAGATTTATAGTTACAATAAATGTTTGAAAGAATAATAAAATTAACAATATATTTTATTAAATTTTTAGTAGTTTAAATTGCAGATTTTCCCACAACAGTTTTGAAATTTTTTTGTGCTACAGTTTGAACCAAAAAGGTAGCCAACAAAAACGAATTTTGTTACTGTACATATTATTTGCTTTATACGAGGGCGGTTTGACAAGTCAGTGCCTTTTTGAATTTCATCCAAATGCAACGTGCTGCCGTCAACTGTAATCTACTAGTGAGCAACTTTCTAATTTTGAGCAAGCTACGTCGTTCAGTTTGATAGCCGTTCAAACCAGACAACTTCGTGAATTTTTACGAAAATGGAAAAAAATGAATTTCGTGTGCTGATTAAGCATTACTGGCCAAAATCCACGAATTGGGATACGAACTGCTACCCCATCCAGCATAGTCTCCAGATTTAGCCCCCTGCGACTATATTCTGTTTCCAAACGTAAAGAAATGGCTGGGCGGTAAGAGATTTGAGTCGAATGAAGAAGTCATAACCGAAACAAACGCATATTTTGAGAGCTTTGAGAAAAGTTATTATTTGGAGGGAATAAGAAAATCAGAAAAACGCTGGACTAAATGTATCGAGCTAAAAGGTGATTATGTAGAAAAATAAAATGTTTATTTGCCGAAAAAAATTTGTTTTATTCAAAAAGTCACTGACTATCAAACCGCCCTCGTTTATACTAAATAAAATAACACAAAAAATGTTTTATAGTAAATTAAGAAATTTTTCAGAATAAAAAATCCTCAAAATGACAGTGAAATCCATCTTAAGAGATGTTAGTGATCTTACAATATATGAACTTTTTAGATAATTACAATTTTTTACGTATTTAGCGTGGCTAATTGTCAAATAATTGCATTAATTATGACCAAAAGAATTTGGACTTTTTTCGAATGGTTTCGCATTACTTTTAACAAATTTTTTCCTCACTCAGTAGATACGTCTATTTGTATGAACAATAAATGTACTACCACATCAGGTGTTTAAAAGTCTTTTTGCTGCTCAGTCAATGCATTGAAGGAAATTCCATATTGATCGTTACTAATTAGTGACAATCCGCAGTCGAGCCATATGAAGCCGTAAATACGTGTACGTACAGAAATGCACTATCGAGCGCACTTGAATGTTGCAGCGTTGATCTTAGCCATAAATGCATCCAATTCGTAAGCGTGAAGTTAACAATTGATCCGATAGCTCCATTGAGGCTTAGTCTGCTTAGTCTGCTTAGTTGCCATAAACACTTATTAATCAGAAAAAAGAGGACCACAAAGTATACAAACATGTAATTTATTGGTTTTTGTGTAAACATTTCTTTTTATTTTAACTATTATTGATGCAGTTTTCTTCGATTATGTGTTCATTATAATTGTTATTTCTGTCGCATATGTAAGTGCGAAATTTTTTTGCCGCATAAGTATCGACTTTTATGGAGTGCGTTCATTAAATCTCAAGTTTCTTTACTTACGATTTCTATAATGTAGATAATTTGTATTATATGTGTCTATGCAACATCTACTCGTACACTATTTCTGCAGTGCAGGTATGCACTTATCATGTTCAAGAAAAAAAATTTATTTCCATTATTAAATTAATAAATATTAAAGGTCTGTATATACGAAGTTCTTGTAAATTAAACTTTATCACAGAATATCTTTTTTATACATAAATTATAGAATATGCTGCGCTGTAGGTGATATATCGATTAGGAATAAAAAGGAATAGGGAGCTGTTCCTATTTAATTGCGTTTATTCTCACAGTCCATAATATCAGCATTTGGTTCTACTATACGAGGTGACTATTTAAAATTTCAAGATAAAGTTTCCAGTTATTAAAACTAGTCTATAAAAAATTTACACACTTTTTTCTTGTTAATTACATTTTAACATCGTAAAGGCCTTGTATTACCAGATCTTGGTTTGGAAGGCTTTTGAACCTTAAATCGTTTTGTTGGAAGTCTATTTCAAAAAATTTAGCTGATGTTAATCAATTTCTTCATTATTATTTTCGATAATATTTCGATATTAAGTTATATCTGCAAGAAGTAACATTTTACATTTATTAAGTTAATTTAATTCCAATGTAAATAATACTAAGCTACCCTATTTTCTTTATGGTGTCAGTTCTTAAATACAACGAATATTTTAATTATAAAAAAGGTGGGTGTGTTTAAGTCAGTTTTTATGAAAACCAGTTCTTATATATACAGATAAGTCTTCGGAGTTGAAAAAAAATCAGATTTTTCGTAAATCCAGAGTCTGCGAATATCCAGATTTGCGATTATTATTCCCAGTGAAATTATTCGAAGACTTAATGAACAAAAGTGAAGGAGAGTACAAAATGCAAATGCATCGTACAAATAAAAACAAATTTTTTAGGGATAATTGAATTTGTTGTTGTTTATACGATTTTGTGAGCTTGATATTTTATATAGAAAATTATATGTATAAACATACAAGCAGAACTTCAGGCTTTGGGTCAGTTGGATAATTAACACTGACTCTGAGTTTCAAATTTGGCGGAGTACTAGTTCAACCCCTATTACTTGCAGTCTCAAAAAATTATATACGAATAATTAAATACAAGAAATATTTAAAAAAAAACACTGACGATCGATATGTGGAAATATTCGAAACACTTGTATGGTCAGCCAAAAATTCTATTAATTAATAAATAATAAAATTTTGTTATTGTAATTCACTATTGTTTAAAATACCTCTCTATTAAAATATTGTTTCTGATTCATTTAAAACACAAAACAAAAAATGGTTTTTGTGAATTTTGGTAATTAATCCTTTGATCAACACTCAACATACCCGGGTATACCATATATGTAAAATGCATATTTACTATTTAAATCCTTCATATTATTAAGGATTTGTATATGCAAACACTCATGTATGTTGGGTGCATATTCATGTACAAATTTTGGGTTTTTATATAGAGGTTGAAATTGTCTCTGTTATCTAGTCTACAAATTAATTATTGGTATTAGATAATATGTGATCTTTGTGGATAATCTTATCGATGTTGTCATCCACTCAAATACCTGCCTTCAATTGAGTGGAATAAATTTTTCCCACTAACAATAGATTATGCAAGTTACTTATAAAAAATATAAGTATGTAATATGTACAATATATTAAATAGTATTTTCTGTTAGATAGCATTAAAAGCAACGATATATATGGTGGGACGTTGGGTCAGCGCACTGTCCAACAAGTGGCCCCACTGAAGTGAAGGATTAGTCGAAGTAGACCACGAAACGACTTGGGTCCTTTTTCGTCCTTCGATTCTGGATGTTGTTATTGAGTTAAAGCTGGAGTGGCTTCCGTTCGCATAACTACATCTTTTGTTAATGCAAGCATCTCATTTAGCTTGAGGTTTCCTGCCAAGTCGTCACCAACCCAATGGTGTCTCGAGACAGTCTTCCTCCTACTTGCCAGTGCTGGACATTGGCACAATATATGCACCGCTGTCTCCTTTTCTTCTAGACATAGTCTGCAAGTGTCTTCCTCAGCAAGAGTTATCTTTTTGAGGTGATACTTGAAGTGAGGTCAGCCAGCTTAGAGTGCTCCGCGAATAGCTAAGCACTTTTATCGCTTCTCTGGCCCACGGTTTAGGTAACATGAGTTTGGTCTGTCTACAAGTGCTCAACTCTCTCCATCTATTAAGATGAAGTGAGATTATCCACTTATTGACATAGGCTGCCGTCATGCTGTACCCCAATGGTATTCTGGGCTCCGGGCCACAGAAATTATGGCTTGATCCTTGCTTTGCAAGTTCATCTGCCTTCTCGTTTTGCTCAATACCGATGTGTCCTTTAACCCACATGATCGTCATCTCATTTCCATGAGCACATTCCATGAGCTTCGTTACACATTCTTGTACTAAGCTGTTAGTTATGTTTGTCTTTTGCATGCTTTTGATAACTGCTTGGTTGTCCAGCGCTATCAGAATCTTTTTCTGATATACCTGACAATCCAATAGGTGATCCAGAGCATGTGAGACCGCCATAAGTTCCGCTTGATAGACGGAAACATATATTCCTAGATGTAGAGTGCACGTTAGATTTAGCTCTTTCGAGTAAACCCCAGCACCAGCTCTGCCATCCATTAAGGAGCCATCGGTAAATATGCAAATGTCATTCCTTCCACATTCATTATGTAGAAGGCCGTCTACTATCAGTGTTCTGTAGGACACTTCTGCCCCATAAACCCCTCTATGTAAAAATGTGTTCACAAAAGTGGTAATAATGTTTATATATATATAAATAGATATAAATAGATAGATAAATAGATAGTGGTAGAATAACGGTAGAACAGCCATAATGCAACATTCGGAGGCAAGTGCTTATCAGTCAATATATGGTCTTAGATGCGATCGATATTTCAAAATGTTGGTATTGTACAAGGCACCGAATTTAAGTCGATGTTTGAACAAAGTGGGCTGTTAAAATTAATAACGAGCATATGCTTTTGGGCTCATTAAAAACACTACCCATATTTTTATTATTAACATATAGGTACATATAGGTATTTTTTTTTTATAATATTTTATTACTGATAAGTTATATATATAAAAATTCACTCTAAATATATGTAGATGTATGTACATTATTCTCTTCACTGGAGTCATCAAACTCGTCTCTCATTCCGTACTGAGTTAGCATGATAATATAAGCCGTGGTGCCTGCAAGTATCTAGAAAACAAGATAAGCACAATAATTTATATGTTAATAAAAATTATTACTGATGTAATTAGCGATCCGTCCAAAGTGTAAAAGTCGAAAATTGTAAATTTTTTTAAATTTGTGTTTACAAACAACAACAGTTGAGTGACCTTAAAGAGAGTTTTGGATGAAATTTTATTTTAAAATGAACATTTAAGTACTTACACGTGTCCTTACGCGTTCATCTTCAACGAAAATGCACAATTGACTGGAAATTTTTGCAGTACGTTCAATCTTAAATATTTAAGTAATTAAAAATTCATATTGTTGAAAATATTAAATATTTTTAAAAATAAAATATTTTATATATTTATATAACCTTACCGTGGTGTACACCGATGAAAATGCCCATACCGTTAGAATTATTACCAAAGCAGCAAATAGTTGCGGACATATATAAAATGTAAACCCCATGGAGACACTTAAGTTTCCCACATCTCTATCCAATAGCTTTCTTATCAGAAATATGACTATATTGTAGGCACTAAGAATAATAACGATAACTGCTTGAAATAAGATAACGAGTAATTGCGTGCGTGTAGTTCTGCTAATATGGTCTGCTAGCTCGATAAAGTTCTTTTGGAACTAATATTTTTAAGAATTCTTATTTTTTAAATTAAATGATAATGTCTATAATTTTTATTTACCAAAAATGTTCGATCGACGATTTGTAGCAAATGAACTTTATCAGATCGAGCGTTACTGATGGATCCATTTTTGAAGGCCTCAACTGCTGCACATTTCTTTTTAATGCCTTTAAATATTTCTTTTTTATTATTTTTGTATTTTAGTTTAAGTTTTTCGTTTTGATAATTTTCGTATTTTTCATTTATTTTAAAAACAAATTCATTATCATTAATTTTTAAAGAGTTCATTGCGTTGCCCGTTAATGCAGTTAAGTTTATTCGACGCGCTATATTAAACTATTTAATGAGTTTTCATCATACAACGCGTGAGTGGAATTTATTTTGCATGTAATTAAGTTAATTAATTTTAATAATTAATTTGCAGAAATGAAGCCAATAACTATTGAAACAGCAAGTCATCTATTTTTTACACTTTCAATATGGAGTTAAAAAATTATAGTGGTTACCATCAAATAGGTATGCTGGAATATTTACTTAGATTATCTATAATTTAAAAATTGAAAACATGTATAGACGCATATTTTATTGAATTTTTATTGATGGCAATCTTGAGATACAAAATGTCAAAAATTACAAATGGATTGCGTCAGTTCAATATCCGATTTTTTAAGTCATATATGCGCCTACGAAGTTATAGATGTGGCCATACAACCATATTTTTTTTAATTGTAACACAATTCCCTCTAGAGTCTTCAAATGTCATGTTTGGCTTCTATTCTATTTAATTTTTATGAAGTTTATTGCATTAGACAATATTTATTAGTCAAGATTGCAGTGTTTTATATATTTTATACTTCACTATCAACGTAAAGGTATGATAGATGAGGAGTCATGTTAAGTTCTTATAGCTTAATTTACTAAATACTGGCGATTTTACACAATTACTTATCATTCAAAATTATATTTTAATATATATTATAAATGTCTGCAGTCATCTTTATCATCATCATTAGCTTATCGTTTTAGATGAGGTGATATTGTCGGGATAGCTTAGTATTATAAGTTTACCCCAGTATACACATTATAACACAGTCATTACATTAACCACATTGACCTCCATTTAATTTTTATTGATATCAAGATTTGATTAAACAGAATTCGAAGAATTTTATTCTTTATAAGGTATACAAAAATATAGCAAGACTTATGTATATATAAGGTACATATGTATGAAGTATATGGTTAAAGTTCAACTCCTTCCATTTATCAGTGATTTACTAAATACCTCTCGTGTAATGTATAAGGAATGTGGTTAACACAATTTAAAGCATGATTGTTGTATTTTAATTATAAAAAAAAGTTTATATAAAAATAATAAAATTTTGAATAAACAAATAACATTTAATTTATTAACCTTCAAAATTATTTTTGAGGTAGGCAAGTTCAATTTATACAAGTTATAATACTTACGCGGACATAAAAATATGATTCAGCTAATATGAGTCACAAATCATTTCGATAAACTGAGATTCTTTCCAACAAAAACCCAACATTTTGATCAAGTTTAAGTGTAAACTGGAACAGAAGAATTTCATTGCTTCCGGTTACTTATACACATATGTTAGGTCCGGTCAAAATGAAATCAACCTGATCGGTTAATCAGTGTTTTTGGTTAATACAAACAATTTTTGATTGCTTTAAAATGACTTGCAATTTTTTTACTATGAAGTAGATTAATCCTTTATTTATTTTTTAAAAAGTTTATTTAATAACAAAAACTAAATAAATTAATGCTTAACAAAGTATATTTGTAAGTGACGTAAGAAAAAAAAACATCTATTGATAAAATCATTCAACTCGCGATTGAAGGTATGTGTAAAACCCCTCACATTGTTTTTTAGATTATAAAATCATATATACTAGTACTACATATTATTATTATTGAATAAATTTATGGATATATTTTTTAAACAACTAGCTGTGTTGGTATTCCATCCGCTTTAATAAATGTTAATAAATGTTGTTCACACATATATAATGAAACACAAGACAACATTGCTCAGCTAAAACTACTTATCTTGATGAAATTAAGACTTGCTCGTTTCCACAGGCATAAGCTGATTTATGCATATGAAATGGCAAGTTTGTTTACATTTACATATAAAACATATGAGAAATATTTAAAACTTTACTAATTTTCATTATGGAAAATTAATTTTAAGAGGTTGCTTTCGACATATTTCGCCTGAAGTCAGTTGATTTATATATAATAAACTCATTTATATGAAACCTCTTTGTATGGTAAATTATAATATTTAGCGACCTTAATTACTTAATTACTTTATATTTTATAATTAAGAATATTTGCAGAAAAATACTTTGGCACACATCAATCTATTTGTTCTATTGCTATAAAATTAAAGCACATATATATTCAGCAAGTTAAAGACTTATTTACTGCATTTAATTAAAAAATCTGTATTCAAGAAGCATTAAATAAGATGTGACTAAATAGGTATCTCTATGTTCCCACTGCAGCTAAAACAACTTATGTTAATCAAAAACCAATCATAAGTTGATATATGCATGTGAAAGAACTTTTATGTGTCAGAAAGTTCTGAATAAGTTCTAGAAGAACCTTTGTTTGTTCACATTTTTTGTTTATTATTTGTTATTTTTTATTTAATAATATAAGACATTGTGCAATAATATCAAATATATATTTGATATATAAATTAATTTATGTATTTAGAAATACATATAAATAATATATTTTATTTTTAAATTGTTATTTTTAAATTTAAATTGTTTGTTTTTTGTTTGTTTACATTTTGCTTCATGTATTAATTATGTCAAATTGTGATAATTTCCCTTTTGGGAAATATATTTTGTAATATTGTATTATACATTTTTGGTGTAATTTCCCTTGATTTATTCTTAATTAAGTTGGAAAGCACACAAAGTTGCTTACTCTTAATCAACTTCTTTAGTAACTTATATCAAATAAACTGCTTTAATTAAGGCCATATAATCATACTATAAGCCAATAGACAAGTTGGTGTTGCATTTTTAAAATAATTAGTTCGTCTGAGTAATATATGTACTGAATCAAGCGCATCATATGTATATTTACGGTATATATGATATAGATATATCTGTGGCACATATATTGTAGATATATTTGTAGTTTTATCCAATGACTAATATAGTTGTTTGTCAGGCATTTTATTATATCTACTCTTTTATATTGAAGAGTTTCGAAGATTTCTATGTAGAGTGTTTATACAGGCATAACCATCGGCAGCAGTACTTCAGTCTTAAAGATTAAATATCATATTTTCTATTGTAAAATTCAGTTTTTGGTGTAAATGGAAAGGCAGATCAAGCAACATCAAAATAAGGTAAAGTAGAATACTTTAAGCAATAATTGAATTTTGACTCTAAAGCAAATATTACATTGCTTTCAGCTCTAGCTCTAGCAGTAAGAAGTTGAATTATAACCAAAACCCTATGGTCAAAATAAACTGTTATTAATTTCAGTAATTTGTTTATATATGAAGAAGACTATGAAGATGCATTTGTTAATGTAATAATTGTCTAAGTATATATACCATCTTTTTTCATCATTCTAATAGCGGCATCTTCTTTTTCAAGTTTGCATATTAATATAAGCTGATTTCGTATTTCGATGCTGTCAGACCACCAGGTATCTTGAATTAATTTTCAAGGAATAGAAACATCGAAACTTGTTTAAATTCATCCATCCGAGATTCATTTGTGCTGCTTGTTAAACGATGTTCTAGCCAGATTCTGGAAGTTATGCGCAAATTGCTTAAGCGAAAACTATTTTAATTCTGAATTTCATTGAATTCAAAGCAAGCAAATGTTGCATTTAACATTTCTGAATTGATTTTTAATGCATGTTACGGTTACGGCATATCAGCTCCATTATCATCATCGTCAAGATTTAATATAAAAATTCTCTTTGCATTTAACTGATATGCCGCTGTTGCTTCTCGAAAAAAAAAAAAAATATCGTGAATAAAAAGCCAATACAAATCTTTGGGATTGAAGAAGTGAGTCTCTTAATAAGATGATCAAGTTTTTTTTCTTATTCTTCCACTATAGAAAATGCTTGTCGTTTGTCTTGTCTATGTCTCGGGTGTAAAGTCTAATTGTCACTTTTGACATTGACATTGACATAATTTAAGCATCTGTAATTTTAATGGTACATTATTTTTTTAATGAATTTATTTGAAAAACTTATAGTATTTGAATCGAGAAATTTGATTTAGAATTTCCAGCATATTTGTGAAGTGACTAGTTTGTTTTTATAAAAAATTGTTTTTAAATTTATTAAAAACTAGAACTTCTTAACATTTTTCGGGCAACACATGAATACCATATCGAAAGAATTCTCTTAATAAAAACTAATCTAAATCTGAATCCATTTTCTGACTGCTCCAAAATTGCTAAACCGGTACCCGCTTAGCAAAGTTAATGAGCAACCTAGATAAGTGATAATCTGATGGCATATATGGCGTACGGAATGAATATCTCAGTTTTACTCTTCCGAATAATTTTTAATAGGTGCAATTGTTCTCTGGCTTTTTTTTAACGAAAACGTATACATTTTCTTCAGAAAAGTGTATGTACCACAAATTGTCAAAAAAGAAAACAGTAGGTAATGAATGCATTAAACAGACTAATTCTATGGAAACTCTGATGGTAGAAGGCATAGTGTTTTGTAACAAATATTTGAATTATAAGATATTGATTCACTTAAACCGATTTAAAGAACCAATTCAGTAGTGATACTTATTTTTGTTTGCTACGTAATTTTACAAACGTAGCAATGAAGCAGTAGAAATCAACAAATAATTACCGAAAGACCATTAATCTACAAAAATTGTTTTATCAGATATTACCCCCATACTTTTCAAGAATCACGAAAGTACGATACGAACCATTAATTGTTACAACCACAGAATTACAAATTTTTTTGGTTTAGGTTGTAAATATGGCTGTGGAATATATATATTTTAACAGGATGGTGCTACAAATCATATAAGGAGTTCTGTTTTGGATTTGTGTGATAATAAAAATTTTGAATAGAACAAATAGTACGAGGACTATCTTTTAAGTTTTGTGGCTAACAATGAAAACACAGTGGTTATTTAATGAAAATGGTTGTATTTTTTTCAAAGTATTCTCCATAATGATCAACACGTTTTTGCATTCAATCGAACCAGTTTTGCCACTCTAAAATTGATATCACCAAAACTAGGGTTTTGAATGTCTTAACAGCCTGTTTGGGTGTAGAAAAATTTACGCCACACATTTTTTCTTTATATTTGGGGAAAAGAAGATCATTGGGTGCCAAGTAGGAACTGTAAGGCGAATGACTCATCAATTCAACGTTTTAAATGCTCAAAAACTGTTTTATTTGAACTGATGTGCGGGAGAATGCATTGTTGTGGTGGAGGATAATCTTTCTTCGACGGTTGGTTTTTCTAAATTCTGTTAAGACTGGGAAATAAATAGTTGTATACCACTCAGAATAGACCGTTCTACGTTGTTCAAGTAGTACAGATCATGTTGCGTTCGGTTTTTTTATTATTTGCTATTATTTACTCCAATTTGCACCGACCGCGGATAATTTTTGTGATGTTCTGTTCACTTTGGAAGGCCCACACAGTGGGTTGTAGTTTTATTTCGAGCTTATAGACGTAGATTTATTATTCAGCACCTGTCATGATATCGTAGACATGTTTTGAGCTACTTTGGCCGTATTTGTTCATCATTTCCTGGCGCAAATCAACATATTCTTTCTTTTGAGCGATTATTGATAGCTAAGTGCATATGTAAAATTGAGTGCATGCTGGCCCCACTACGAATGGCACAATGGCCATTCGATCTTCACAAAATTCGACGTAGATAAAATAACGACCACTTTCGAACTCATTGAACCAGAGTATTAGAGTCGCTGGATTTGGTCTTTTATCATCAAATGCTGAACTAAGTTGATTGATTATACTTTTTTAAAGTGAGCATTTAGATCTGAGCTAGTCATCTCCTTGCTGGTTGAAACACTTCAAAAGGTTCTTTGATTTGAAGCGACTTAACATCGCGAAGTAACGGCGGATTAGTGTTTTTTAAGTGTTGACTCAGCCTGTTAAAATGTATTTTGGGAGCCTTCTGGATTTCTTGCTTGATAATAAGTAGTTAAAGTCACGATTTAGAACAGCATTACATAAGTACTTTATTTTGGTACCTTTGTATCATATCTAACATATTATATGATTTTTTGCACAACCCGAATTTTGGGCGCCATAGAGCCATATGTGCTTGAAGACTTGTTTGTATATCATAAGTTTGTTTTGCTGATATTGTTTAGATCTCCTTCCAATAAGCCAAGTTAGTTTTTTGGTTTGAATATTGAGCTCAGTTAGTTTTTTCTTGACGTGCACCTTCCATCTCAGTTTGGCATATAGATTCATATCCAGACATTTCGTAGAATAAGTAACTGGAATTTTTACGCTGTTTAGAAATAATGAAATTTGAGTTTCTCTTTTTTTAGTAAAGTCTACGTGTTTAGATTTTGAACTATTTACAGTCAGTTTCCATTGTTCAATTTTTTGAACATCGATTTGTAATTTAGAATCATGAACCATAATTTAGAATCGATCTAGGTGCAAAGCTTAAAAGCAGGCTACGTAGCATATTTTGATTTAAATTAAAAGAAGAATTTATACGCAAGCCATACACATAGAACAATTATATGTTCATTATTCATTACATAAAATATATCAGATGTTGTCATTGGTTCAATAGGTTTTTTTCTGTATAGGCAATTAAAAGAACACCATTTATTGATAGGCATCTTATGCTATTTTTTAAAAATCATAAATAAATATTTCAGTTTCAGTATTAAATTTGTGTAGTCAATATGACTTATTTCTATTTACTTTTGTGCTTGGTATTTTTATCGAAAAGTTATTGTGCAAATAAGGTTGAACTGTTATTTTTATATAAATTATAAATTATTTAATTATTATTAATTACTTGACTACAAATCAAGTTCAAAATAAAATTGTCCATTTTTTTTAAATTTAAAAAAGTAGCATTTAAAATTAATTTTTATTTTGGACTTGTGTCATATTTTTACGATTTTCTAAAGTAATTTCATTTTTTATTGCAATGAAATTTTATTAAATATAATAAAATATTTGACGAAAGAAATTAAATTCTTAATATAAACTATTGTTTCCAATAGAGAGTTATTTCGAAAATTATTAAATTACAAAAAATTTTTATTATTTTTATTAATTAATTGAATTTTTGGCTGACCAAGCAGCTGTTTCAAGTATTACCCATCATCATTATACCCATCATCAGTGGTCTTGAAATTATTTCTAATATTTAATTATTCGTATATAATTTTTTGAGAATGTAAGTACCAACGGTGCAACTTGTGCCCCGCCAAATTTGAAATTCAGAGTCAGTGTTCATTAGCCAACTGACTTGTACCTATGTTTAAACTTGGAGTTTTATTAATTTACTGTAAAAGTTCATTTACACTCCGTTTTCATTGATTAAATTTTTAAATTATAATATTTCAAAAATATTTTGAAATTTTTACTAGATGCTTGCTTATAATTTTTAGACTGCAAGCTTAGGTTGAGCTTCTACCACTCTTAACTTGAAGATTAAAGTTATGTTTAGATATAAAACACAACGTAGTTTGTACAAACCGACAAATTAATTTACTATATTAATTAAAAAAATTAATTTTTGTTGTAATACATTAATATTCCACGTTTTTTATTTTATTTTATTTACTTACTTACTTTTTACTTGCTTACTTTTTTATTTAGTATTTTATTTTTATACCAAATAAATTTAATTGATCAAGAAATTTAATTTTTTTTAGGTAGTACCAGTGTCAAATACCATCTCTGTCCAGAGCGTTAAATGTAATGAATACGACAAAACCTTTGTAATCTTTACTAAATGCTATTTGAAGCCTATAAACAGAACAACAAAGTATTTTTCCATAAACGTAAAACTTCTGAAGCCACCAGTTACCAAATCACATGTTAGTTAATAGTTTGATATATATTAAATTCCTTTATCTCCACAAAAAGTTTATTTCAGGTACAGTTTACTGTATGGAAAAAAGCCAATGGATATAAGCCTTTCGTTATAAATGTGACACTCGACATTTGTGAGTATTTTGCCGGTAGAAAAAATTTGTTTTTTGATTGGTTTTACGATATCTGGAAACAATATTCAAATATAAATCACACATGTCCTTATACGGTAAAACTAGTATATTTATTTTGAAATAGATTGAATTTTTAAAATAATTCTTACACATTTTAGAATGACGTCATTGTTGATAAACTTCCACTTTCTTACTTTAAAACCCCCTCTGCATTTCCGGAAGGACTTTACCGATTTGATTTTGATGTTGGGGCTTATGGCATATTTCGTGCGGGTGTGCAAGTATTTCTCACTGTCAGTTAATATAAATTTATTATTGGTAACCAAAGATATCATATTACCGTATTATCATATTATATTATCTTCTTATTTAAAATATTACCTGATTTACTTATTGTTTGTATAATTTTTCTAGTTTTTTTGCAATATTTTAAGACATCAAGTCAACCTTATGAATATATATAATCTAATGATGAAAATTGAACTCAATTCAGAAATAAAACATAAAAATTATTGTGTCAATTTTTGTTGAAAATTTATTTAACGGTATTATGGTATGTATGAGTGCGCTGTAAGGTGTCTGATTTCTTAGAAAAATTTAATATTGAATCTTAATAAAATATAAAAAAATAAAATTTTTGGAACACATTTAGAGAAAATCTTTTTTTGGAAATTTTATTATTAATATTAGTACTTCTTAAAAGTTCAATCAATTCTCTTTAAAACGCAATAAATTTCAAGTTTATATCATTTTTAAAGCCTGAGATATGACGCTTTAAGAATGTGTCTCCAATGCTAACTGTCAAAACCCCATGGGTTCATATCTCCAAGGTATGGTTTTCTTATTTTATGAAATGAAGTCATGAAAAAAATTTCAGTCAAATCGGAGATGATGAGATCACAAGCACCCTTCGATCAGTAAAAGAATGACCCATACACAATATTTAGACAATGAATTTGAAATAAATAATACAAATAATTTCAGGAGCGGCAAAATAATACAGATGAAGAAGATTTTAAAGTTGGAAATATATAGCAGTAATAAGATAAAAATAAGTAATCTTTGAATATACATAACTATAAGTCCATATACTATTTAATCGAGAGAAATTCGTATACGCGCCATGATTATCTTTAAAATAATCTTTCTAGTCAACTATTAACCCTGTATTGAGTTACTATTGTATAAATGAGTTTAAATAACGAAAAGTTAAGCTATAATAACTAGTTGAAGAACTTCAATTCAATACTGCGAAGTTTGATGTCACAAGTAAAGTATATTATACTCGCCATATTATAGTTGTCAATTTAACTTAAAAAAATAGATTCTAATCCTGATATTCCATACATGTTTTTTTTAAATATTGGTGAATATCATAATTATAATATTTATATGTATATTCATACAACTTATGTGTGCATTCCAGAGATATAAAAATTATTTTAAAACAATATAGTATACAGGTCTGTTTAAACATGATATCACTTAATTACTGATTGTTATCAATTCAATATTACCATGCATGATTAAAGTCAGTAATCTGATAATAAAAATATATAATTGATTGAATGTTTATTATATTTTATATATGTGTAGATTAAATTTACTTGTTTGGAAGTGGCTTTATAGAATTTTGTATTCTATTATTTATATATACATTATGTCAATTTTGTTTCCTTTAAATGCTATTCAAATTCAAAATGAATTTCAAAGATAGGTATTGGGTAAGCAGTCTGGAAGGTAAGAATACAAAGTAATAATTTATTTCCTTGATATACTATTCTATGAGTTCTATGAGTTGATATACTATTCTATGAGTTCTATTCTATGAGTACTAAAGGAATATATTTTATTCATACAAAGTGATTCCTGTCGACTCTGTCATGAGAGGAAAGAAACATCAGAACGTATTCTATGCAACTGCCCAGCGGCGCACACTGGGGTATTTGACCAATTTAGGCGGCCAAAATTATTTTTGTGTGATTTTTAACTCAAAATGTTACGTAAAGCTACTTCATGACTTTTAAAGTTGCTAAAACAAAAAAATAAACAAAATAAATAATAATGTCTAAAAAAAATACACTGTGCTTGATAAAATGTTGCATATGTATGGCAAGCGGATTCTCTCAATTCAGAATTCGAGTAGGATATTAATACAAATAAATATTATTTATTATAATAGTAAAAATATGATTATAAATATTATTATAATAAAAAGTATTTCAGTTTCTTAATGTGACTTTTTGGCAAAACATATTCGTATACCTAACAAAAGTAAGCCGGACGGAACTGGATAGGACGGCAATAGCATGGTGAAGAAGGAATTGGGTTGTGCCATATCATTTTCTGAGTGTTTGATTATATTAGTTGCAGTGGTACCAACGAACTTAGAAAAATATTTGTATCCAAATCGAACTCATTGTCAAATTTTTGCTTGTATTGGGATTGCTGTGATCCTCACTTACAAACGAGTGTTAAGTTTTTTAAATCATTCTGTTCTAATAATTTAATCACTTCTTGAAGATATTCTAATATTCTTGTTGCTGTATGATTCAAAAGGTCTCGTAAATTGATTTCGGCACAAGTAGCAGTGATCTTATATGCTGAGCCTAATGGATAACAGTCCTTTTTGGCCTTTTGGATTAAAGTATAACATGGATAAAACTTTTTATTACTTTGTCTTACTATTTCATATTGCCTACGAGACAAGTTTGCTTCAATAAACATTGAAAGAGCGTCTAATGTCGACAGCTGCTCAATGGTTTAAGATCGATTTGGTGAATTAGTAATTTCTTTGAGAACTTGAGAAGCATCTCGCATTCCAACTTAGTGCAATTTCATTTGGGTAGCTGCAGTAAGTTCTTTTGTATCATTGCGTAGTTGGTCAGCTTTTCGTCGTTTGCTTCTATCGCTGGACTGTTTAAAAGATTTCAGTGGTCGTCCTGGGCTTTTGTTTTTACGTGGTACTGAAATAGTTCCTTGAATCCAGTTCTGATTTTTTTTCATAAAAACTCCTGTTTTTCTATGAGAATGCAGCCATCTTTGTTTATATTCAATTTTAAACTTAGCAAACTTTTGTTTTAAATCTTTTAAATCTTTTTCAGAATACTTTTCGAAATCAAGAAAATGTTTTTCAGCAAATTTAACCTTCTCATAAATATTAGAGCTTTTGCAGCTTCGCATTATGCTTAATATATATGCTATATTTATTGCTGTGACCCCTGAAGTACCTAAATACAAAGTGATAAAATTTAATTATGGAAAGATTACACGGAAACACATAGTATACATAGATCACAAACGCTACTTACGAGTACACTGAATGTTGCAGGTGCGCTTGATTAGGTTTTCAAATACTCACAAGAATTAGTAAATATTAACTTTATCTTCAATGTTTCAATGTGTCAGATCTTTACATTTCAGGCATAACAATTTTTTTTCTCCTACATTATCTAAATATTATGTTTACTCGTTTTGTATACGAAGCAATGCAAAATATTGCTTCAAATATGTATGACTCTATTGCAGTTTTTTGTTACTTACAAAGTCATCCGCAAAAATCCGCAGCCAAACTTTTTTTTTCTTAAATAAAGAAACTTCCACCTTTATAATGCAATTAATATCATAGTGGAATAGTGCGGAATTCTATAACTTTTTAACTATAATGCATTCGCTTAAATCAAAAAAATTCATTCAAATTGCAACTTTTAGATTAAAGCCTCAACAGCACTAAAACACCGAATATTTACTTTAAATTTCATGAGTAGATTTCTAATTACCTGCTTTAAACGATGTCATAATTTACATCTTTAAAGAATGTTGTCACTATTAATAATATCACTTTTTATTAGCTACTAGCATAAGTTGCAACTCAAGCAAAAATTTTACTTTCAAAATGCTCCACTTCAAATCAGCTGTTCATGCGAATGGCAGAACAGAGAAAAATAAAAAAAAACATAATTTTGTAGCCAATTCTATTTTGTAAAGACCCCAATTAAAAATTTTTAAGAAAACTTAATTTCAAAAATTGGATTTTTGGCCGCCTAAATTGAGCAAATACCCCAATGTGCGGCGGCAAGAAGTAGATTCGACTACCTTGGAAGCGGGATCTTAGTCCCAAATCAAATAAGTAAAATTAAACCCACAGCAATTACAAGATTTATAAATAGTTTAGAATTGTTTTAGTTTAGCCTTTAGACGCACAATATAGTCGGAGTGCATTCATAGCCTATTATTTAATAATATATATAATAATATTTTATTCAATATAAGTTTAATTTAAAGATCTGTCAGTAGTCAGAGACACAGTAATCAGTAGTAATCATTTTAATACTTGGCTAACATTTCAATGCTTTCTTGCATGTCTATTTACCGTATTTCGGACACTACTGCTACGAGTATTGCTAAAGTAAAGTCTTCAAATTATCAAATTAAATTATTTTGAACCAAAGTTGAGAGATTTGCGAGAAGCTATTAATTTACTTTTGATAAAATCTGCTAAAGATGCTGGGTAAAAGGCAGCTCGACTTGTCTATAACCAATGATGTATTCGATGTATGTCGAATCAAATCAAATATAAAATAAAAAAAAAATATAAATGAAAAATATTAATATCTACTAAGACTACTATAAAAAGGTTTGATTAATCTAAAAATGTTCGTTATTGGCAATTAAATTTAATAGATCTAGAGTAAATATTGTTTGAATCCAGATTTTCCAATCGGAAGCGCTTTTGGATTCTTTAATGAATATAAGAAGATTAGGCGGAGAGAACGATAGATAGAAAAAAAGAGAGAAAACAAAGGAAGTAGAGAGAAATGTAGAGAGGGGACAAGAGTTAAAATATGAGCAAAATTCTTCCTCAACAGATCATAACCCAACAATCTCTATCTCGTTTTTATTTTGAGATAGATGCCTGGTATTTATCATATTTTTTGTTTTAAAAATCTGAGTTTAAAGGATATACGATATAGTTCTTTTTATATTGTTTTGTATATATCAAAAGTTATCTCATGTCATTAGATATGTATGACTTAGAATAAATTTTATAAAATTTTGCCACGTATTCTCTTGAATATTGTCACTTTCTAGAAATCATATATTTTGATGACTGGCGTCTCAGCTTGTGGATTGATGATTATTAGTGTTATAATTATTGTTTATTATACTTTAGTGTTATTTTAGTTTACACTAAAGTATGAGTTCTTTTCTTTGAATAGTTATCAAGTCTTAAAGTTTTTCAGCTATTGTGATGTGACTTATATATAGATGTTTTTGTTAAAGGTAGATCAAGTTAAAGATGAATTGGAATTGATTGCCTACGTCATGTAATATCCATATGGCATAATTGTCGAGAAAGGAAATATAATTTTAAATAAGTAATGTGAAATTGAGTTTAATGTCAAAAAATCAATTTATATATAAGAGTACATTTGGAGAAATATAAGTCAATATTATGAATGATAATTGACAAGTAGCATAACTATACTAATGAAGTGAATTTGAGAAAATCTAATACTAATATTTTTAATGTTTTTTTGTATTAATTGCTTTTTAATTTTAAATACTTAAATATTTCCAAATTTGTATGCTATAATTGTATGCTATTTAATAGAAGTCTTCTCCCCTGCAATAAAGCACAGCGAACTCCATTATTTATTCTATAGTATTCAAATAATTTTTTAAGGCATAAATATGTGTTATTAGATGTGTCAATATGTGTTAGCAATTTAAAATAATTGCAAAAAATTATTTTATGATAAAATTAAATATTTTAATAAAATTTTTTTAAAACTTTGCAGATTTAGTTGCTTATAAAATGTCAGTAAAGTTAAAACTCGCTTATATCCGCCCGCATTATATTTGCGTATGTGTTTTATTCATGGTTTCAACCTCCATACAAATGGTATGTAGTTTTCAGATATTTTATGTGCCAATTTTATTTCACTGGCTTAATATGTTTTTAATTGTCGTGAAAGGAGTTGCTAACAAATAGAATGACCATTAAAAGCATTAAGTGTATCGATTATGATATAGATTTTGCCAAATTTACACGCTGCAGATTGAAACCAGTAAATCGAACTTTAAAACTATTTTCGACTCGTGTATCACTTTTCAAGCCCCCAGTCACAAATGTATCGGTAAGTTGATATACTATCATTTTATATAAATATAATATATATATATAATGTGCAAGCAATATACTCATTTATCTGATTACTTTAAAATAGGTTCATTTTGCTATGTGGAAAAAAGCTAATGGTTATAAACCTTTTGTTATAGCTGTAACAATTGATGCGTGTAAATATCTCTCTGGAAAAAACTATATCGCATTCGACTGGTTTTTTCAACTGATTCGACCCCATTCCAATCTAAATCACACATGCCCTTATGTTGTAAGCTATAATTATGTATTCTGATGTTATTTATTTAGAGGATCTATATATTGAATTTTTCCAAACAAAATATTTTTCATTTTCCAGTCTGAGATAATTGTTGAGAATATGCCTGTTAATGACTTAAAAGCTCCGTCTTTATTTCCCAATGGTGATTATCGTCTGGATTTTGAAGTCAGTGCTTATAACGTACGTCGTGCAGCTGTATATTGGTTTATATCATTAAATATGTAGTTTGAAAAAGACTATCTTTTAACAAAAAAGATAGTGGCAACAAAAAAACAAAATGAATAAATAAAACAATAAATAAAAAAAGAAGAATTCTATTATTTACATTATAATATACATATAGTTATATATAAATATATGAAAATATTTAACATATCTTTCTTTTATTTTGAATAACTTTAGTAATATATTTCTGGAATCTGTTACTTTTATATTATTTTAATATAAACAATAATTATGACGAGGTTTCTTTGTACATACCTACATTCTTGTGAAGAAGTTTTTTGGACTTAACTGCATATATATTATTCTAACAGAGTTCCAAAATCTTTTTATGGAGTGGAAAAAGTTTCAACGATAAAAACAGGGATATTTGTTTAATCATGGATATGTGTTGCATTGGTCACATGGCATGCAAACTATACAACGAAATCTGTGTCTAGAACCTGTAGACAGCGGAATCCACTAGCGTGGGTTAATAATTGATACTAACACTTACAATAATACTGTTGAACTATCATAAAAAAAATAATAGTAGCTTAAATCCAGTTTAGGCGAAATTAGACATTTCGACTACCAAATAAATACATTCCACCACAACATTTGACGTGGAACCTACAAGGTTGCAGACGCCCTAGTGAATCGGCTTTAATTTGGAGAAGGATAATTGAAAGAGAGATAAGAGATAACAGAAGCGCACTACATATGAAAGGATATATGCAGAGTAGCCTCTAACAGAGTACAGTTTAAGAGAAGAAGAAAAGAGAAGACACCAAGAAGAAGAATTCCAGTTTGGAGGAAACTGATGCTTTTTTGACTCCAAACAACCCTTAAGATTAATTATAATGTATTGTCTTTCTATATATTTGGATCAAGTTACATGCAATGCATACATATTTGAAATGTGTTGATTTAATGATTTGATCTTCTGAACCATTGGTTCGGTTTAAAAATCAGTTTAGGCAGCGTTTGCTTTAGTTGTTCCAAGAAGAATGTATAGAGCCACAATGAAAAATTTTGATAAAACAGCTAAAGTAAGTAATATTTTTTAAAAACATATACTGATTTATTTGAAGGAATGGTGCGTGGGAAGTAATAAAAAGTCGAATAGATTAAGAATATTTCAAATACAAACACGCAACAATACAAAAAGAATATAATACAACTTTAGGGATAAAGTTTAAGAGAACATAATATCTGAAAGAATCAGAAATTGGTCAAATTTGAGGGAGGGAATGTCTTTCATACGCGAAATTAAAGTTCGTTACGGTTTTTAAACACAATATTGATATTATGTGAATTAATTGAAATTTAATCGATGTCATCATCATCATTCTCGCATTATGTATTTAATTCTTCACTTTGTAATAAAATAGTACCACTTAAGCATTGATAAGTATCTACAACTCACATTGTAGTTGAAAATTAAAATTGCTTTTAATGAAAACAAATCAGTTTGCATATTAGATTTGTGCAGTCAATATGCTATCTTTCTATGTAATAATCTGCTTGATAGTTTATTCCTCCTTATTGGAAATTCGTGCTGACAAGGTATGAACATCTAGTTTCTTTTAATTTTTTTTTTTAAATTGGATTTTAATTAATGTACATATATGATTATCCATTTCGTGGTCTGGATTTGGCAGTACTGTTTCAATACCATATGTATGTCAAACAGAACATACGTCGAAGGAGGTACTCAAACAATAACATTTGGTTGAAGATTATTTACGTTGAATTTTATTCAATGATAGTACTCAGTTTCGACTTTGTCAATATTTCAACAGATAAAATTGTAGCATCTGGGATAGTGAACACTTCCAGACAACCATTATATTCACAAAGAATTGCTATATGGTGCAGCATTTGGTCAATAGGTGTGATAAGATAGATTTCCTGTTTTCCGAATGACGAAGGTGTGGCACAAACCATTCATTCAAATCACTACACCTACATGATGACCACTATTTTGGCTTGTAAATAAAGACATGGATGTGAACTATCTGTGGTTAGTATAGAATGGTTCAATAAACAACATAATGTGTCATATTTTGACTTTGTTCAGCAAAATGTTTCGGGTTGTAATGTAAATTGGTAACAGAGAATTTGAGTGGCTATGCCACGCATCGTAATTATACTGGCAGTCTTAAAATACCTGACGCTCTGACAACGCATATTTTTCAAGTTATGACTGAGCTTTTGTCAACTTTGTATTTTTGTGTCATATATATTTCACCGAAAACTACCTTAAAAGTATCCAATACTCTAAGACATAGTATTTCTTAGCTTTATATCGATACATGGACAAGTAATCAAAAATTACTTCAAAAGTATTCCATCGATGTTGTTGTGTTACTTAGATCTTGTGTTACTCATCTAATTTCAAGGTCCGAGCATTATAAAAAAAACAATTTGATCAAAACTTTAGTAATAAAACGATTTTTATGTTTAATATCGAAATTTAAGAATGAATAACCTTCTATAAATTTATTAAATTTTTTCTCATTCTTACGATTAGCAAATGTCAAATAACCCAACATTTTAAGCTTGTATTTCATAATCCTATTATTGTGTTAATAGTTGGGATTATTGTACGAACTTATTTAATTTAATTTAATATTTTTTAATAGAAAACACCTTCAATCTTGTTGTAGATGATGCTTCTACCCTTAATTCGATATATAACGAAAAATCGAATTATCTATATTAATTAATAATAGTCTCAAAAATGTTTCAGTTTCTCTATCATATACCATATTTTTCATCTTGTAGATGATGATACTTCCGACTAAGGACTAATAATAGTCCCTAAAGTAGTCTATTATTTGTACCTATATATTCAAATGTTTCAGTCTTCCAATGATATATTCTTGGCTCCAAAATAAAAACCTAACTATCGTCAAGTATTGAGAATCCTATATGTTCTTAAGCTGTATGCTCCACTTATTCTCTTGTTATTTGTAAAGAGTCATTTTAAAGTTAGCTCTATGTCTTATAAAGCGCAGTAGAGTTGAATAAATATGGCATGTCAACTACATAAGTCAAACTGTTGGATTGAGATGGCCTTTTTGCAGTGATCAAAAAATTACTCTTTGCTCTCTAATTAAATTTAGTTTACTCTTTTAAGTTCCTCTATTTTCACCACAGCCTGAGATATTTAAGTATGGATAGGGTTTTCACCTTTTTGTATCAGTAAGCGTATATTAGTATACTAAAAATGTCAGGTCATTTATGTGATCAGCTTTTGAACAACTTCAGGTTTCTATATCATTCATAAAGTTAATATTATAATCATTTAAGGATTTATGTAAAATATCAGCGCTCATACGTTTTGAGTTTAATAACTTTTGCTCTTTTCTCAAACAATATATTGAGTTTGATAATATATTTATAATTATACAATAAATAGTTAAGTAAATTAAATTTTTAGGGCGTTTTGGTGTCAAATATTTTGGTTGCTAATAGTATTAAATGTAATGAATATGATAAAAGCTTTGCAGTTTTTCGTTACTGTTATTTGAAGCCAGTAAATAGAACAACGAAGACCCTTTCGTTACGTGTTAAACTTTTGAAGCCCCCAGTTACCGAAGCGCATGTAAGTTTCTTAGGATAAGGTGTACTTTATTATAACTATTAAAAATTAATTTCAGGCACAATTTACTGTATGGAAGAAAGCCAATGGCTATAAACCTTTTGTAATAAATGTGACGTTAGATATTTGTAGGTATTTTACAGGTAGGAGGAATCTGATTTTTGATTGGTTTTACGATATCTGGAAGCAAAATACGAATATTAACCACACTTGTCCTTACAAAGTACGAATGGTATTACCGAAATGCTTTAAGTTTTTAGAATAATTTTTCAATTTTTAAATTCTTAAAATGAATTTCTTAAATAATACTTTCAGACCGATTTGCTTGTTGAAAACCTTCCGCTGTCAAATTTTAAAACACTTTCTACATTTCCCGAAGGACAATATCGGTTTGATTTTGATGTTGGAGCTTATGGTGTACTTCGTGCGGGCGTGCAAATATTCGTAACCATAAATTAGTTGACAATAATTATAAAATTAAAATATATAAATAAAAATTTGCATACCTATACTTTTCACTTTGTTTCACTATTTTTATATATATAAAATTATAGGTTACTCCTAAAATTTCTATTGAGTAAAATAATCATAAAGCTATTTTCTAGAATATAAAAAAAACTCTTTTCCTATGAGTTTAAAAGTAATATATATTTTAAGAGGCTTAGAGGACTTACATAGACTGTTTATTTTAATAAGTAACATAAAGTGACACTCTGTAGACATAGTACCATATTTAACGATTTTTTACGGTTTGAATAATATAGAAGGAAGTACTAAATAATAGTAATTATGGAATCAGCTACATTTGAGAATCAAGGAAACCTATTTGAATAGAATCTACCAATCTAGATTCTATAAATAATCAAAATAGACGCTAGTTTTAGTGGCAGTTCTTAATAATAATGAACTTGTTTTTGTTTAGTGAGAAATGCACACTTTTAGGGATCAGTGAGATAAGATAATAACATTAGAATAACATTTTTGTGCTTAATGATAATGACTACTGTCCACGTATATTAGCAGTTACTGTAGGAAGCATTTAATCAATCAGTTTCATAAAGAATTATAAACGTTCGCACTAGGATTAAGCATATAAAAACTACTGTTTTAAGATACTCCTAGTTATAAGAGATATCACAGTAATATCACGAAATATGCAAACAAAGTTGTATTATGCCAACATTGAACAAATGCGTTAGGAGCTTGTAATAAAAATGAGCTCTTCTTAGAGTACTATGTTAACCATGATTCAAAAATAGGCTATTTCGGTTTTGCTTGTAAATAATACTTGGAAAATTTTGAAATGCAACAGTAAAGTATGTGTTTTTTCATAGTTGCTATTTATGTACGATCTGACACAACACTTCAAAAATAGAGACATAGTCGATAAGAGATAAAAGATGCGAAGTCATATTGGGTTTCAATAGAAGTAAAATAAAGTTGGTAATATCACTCACAAGACAAAATTTTATAATGGAAAGAAAAAGTATGAATAAACAATTATTTAGAGAGTGTAATAGGTAGAGAAATGATGAACTACAGAAAAAGTCAATAATCTGAAGTAAAGATCGATAAACATAACTTTAATAACTGAATAAGTGTGGTTTTATAAATGTTAACCATGAATAAGGATTTAAATGAGATGTATAAAAAAAGTGATACATTTATAAATTAGATTTTTAAATTTTATTTAATATGCGGATTGAACGGCTTATTCTTTATGATTGATTCACAAACAACGCCAAGACTACCGAAATATACCAAGTAACTATGACGATATAGTTCTGTTATCAAAAAATACTGCGATTTACAATATTAAAACAACACAATAGCGTTGGTTTAGGACTAGGTCTTTCACAACTATACTTACTACTTAATGTGACCAACTACAACATCTAATATAATAATGTGATGATGTAGACGTTATTGAATTTAAATATCTAAACAAATTATTTATTGTCCACATAGATATGAGAGTTGATGCGAGAAGAGCACTTATATAGCGAGTATATATATCATATATATAAAGTATACTATATATAATCTCACTTACGTTTTTGAACTATTAAATTGTTTTAGTTTATAACGGAAAAGAGCATCTTGCGTAAGTAAACTTGTTACTCATGTTTCAAATTGCCTATTGAATGGAGTTTACAAATAAAAAAATAAAGATTAGCTGGGATATGCATTGACAAAATTGAGAGGGAATATTTTACAGTTAGAAATAGAAATAATTAAAAATTATAAGTAGATTAACTAAGTTATTAAATATATTATTTCAAAACATGTTAATGTAATTAAAAAAAAATATTAAGCCATATTGAGAAAAGTGACCTGAACATATTTGTGGATGTTCTTAATTGTCTATACCATAGATATTTATTTGTATTTATTTCATTTTCTCCAGATTTTTTACAACCTAAGATGTTACTCAGTCGAACTGCATTCGTTTGCTATTCTCTTACCCAATTTTCTAAATTCATGTGAATAACACAAACAACTTTTTCTGTAAGATATGTGATATAGTAGGATATATGTGCTGATAAGAGTATATAGAAAATAAATATTTGGCTTGCAAATAATTGATTTGCTATATAAATTAGTTTTAATTTTCGAGTGTATGGTTTGTTTATTAATTATTTGGAAATAACTTTTTAACATCTCATATAAAACAATAGTTGTTGTTATTACTATATTTTTAAACTGTTATCGACAGGGAAGGGATGTGACAAATTTCCACGGTTAAAAATACATAATATCATTCAGAAAATATTTTTATAATACACTTTTACAGTTTTCGTAGGAAGAAAGTATTTTATATTAGAATAAAATATTTCAGGTAACAACGAAAAAGAAATATTGTTCAATTTTACATTTCACTTCAGTGACCTTAGCAAAGGTTAGGTAATACCGGCGATCCCTAGGAGATCCACTTATACATATTGGCCCATTCTGTTATCGCATATAGAAAAAAACTTAGAGTTTAAAATCACTTAGAACCGTTGGCGAAGCTGAAAATGCTGTTTAGTGGGAGGACTAGTAATTGATCAAGATCCTCAGGAAAGGGAGCTCCGAAAGTGTTGAGTTATCGCTGTACAAGAGCTGGGCAAAGGCAGAGTAGATGAGAGGCACTCTCATTGTTCCCCACAGCTGTGATAGAAAGGGAAATTCAATCTTTTAATATGGTTCCCTTATTTGCCGTGACCTGTAAGTAAACTTACAATACGTAAAACTTACTCGTACTGATATCTCTACGGAGCATTACAATGAGAATATTAGATTTCTTTTTAGTGGAAAGTGAACAGATTGCATACAGATGCCTGCATATCGTTAAGTCTTTCCATCTTTTAGTAAAAATTTCAACTCAGAAAGAACACAATAACAAATTGAATGATATTAATGATATGCCTAGATTACTTAGGTGTTCCGAGTGAGGTTTTGAAACACCCCTTCTGGTTAGCTCGTCTGCTCTGCAATTGTTGAAAATACCCCTATGATCAGGGTTCGGGAATTAGCGAAATATATTGAGCTACGTCAACATTTCGTTTAGAGATGGTAGCAATCAAGAATCATCCTAGATATAAGTTGGACTTAACTCAAGGAGTTTAAACCAGCTTAATTGTCTGATAGTATGTATATATTTCAAATAAATCATCCATTTTAAAACAAGTCATAGCTACTGTAATGGCGACCACTTTCGTCTGAGAGACACTATAATGATCCGGAAACCTAAAGTAGGAAAAGCTTGGCTTGACTTCCTGGTAATAACGAGCTTTACTTTTGGCTCGTTTGGTTAAAAATTGTGAAGTCATTGCTTCTAATTTGACAGGTTCAAAGTTCTAAGCCTGGCAGTTGTAATCCCACAATTTGATATGGACTTATAAAACCAACGAATATTTTTAAAAAATAATATGCGAATTATTAAATCAGTTGTATGCTCAATCAAAAAATTCAATTAATTAAAAATAAAATTTTGTTGTTATTCATTACTATCCGAAAACCCGTTTTTGAAAGTATTTAATATTATTATATAATATTATTAGTTCGTAACGCAATTTAATCACTTCATTGTTATCTTTTAATTGAAATAAAATTGATAGTATCTGTGGCTTATTATGTATTTATTTTTCCGCTTCATAACAAGTATAATTTAAATATTAGTAAGTATTATTAGCTGTTTTCTAGTTTTAATATCAGAATTGACTTAAATAAATCATTTCAGTTTGAATACTAGATTTGTGTAGTTAATATGTTATCATTCTATATATTTTTTAGTGTAATAATTTATTCATCCATATTGGAAACTTGTGCGTACAAGGTATAAACTTTTAACTTTATATTTGTCCGAACGTGACTAATCAAACATAAACCAGTATCATAAACCACAAAAGATTCGACAGGGAAGTCCAAATCTGACTCCATGCTGTCTTATAGTCCAATGTTCGGTTAGAACTGCAGTACAATATATTATAATATTATGAACCATTAGCAAATATTTCCTTATTGCAGACGGGCTATTATACTATATGCCTATATATTTGGAATTTATTATAATTATTAAAAATTTTTAAAAAAGTCAATTATATTTGTTATCATTTTTGCCAATGTTATATTAGATCTAATATTAAAAAAATTTTTTCATAATTTTTAGAACGGTGTGGTGTCAAATTTCATAGTTGTTACTGGTATTAAATGTATTGATTACGATAAAAGTTTTGCATATTTTGCTTACTGCCATTTAAAGCCCTTTAATAGAACAACGAAGTATGTTTCATTACGCGTCAAACTTCTGAAACCCCCCGTTACTCAGTCACGCGTAAGCTGTTATATATAATATATGGTTTAAGAAACATGTTTTCATTCTAAACAAAACAAAAATTATTATTTCTTTCTTTGTTATTCGAAAACCCTTCCAAAACAAAAATTTTTAGGTGCAGTTCACTATGTGGAAGAAAGCCAATGGTTACAAACCTTTTGTGATTAATACGACGATAGATACTTGCAGGTATTTAGCTGGTAAAACAAATCCGATTGTTGATGTGTTTTTTGATATATGGAGGCCATACACAAATATTAATCATAGTTGTCCTTATTCGGTAAAACAATAGTTTTCAAGATTTTCATAATTTTTAATATAATTTTTATCGTTTTTCAGGGTGATATGGTTGTTGAGAAAGTTCCGCTTAATAGTTTTAAAGCTCCTTCTGCATTTCCTGAAGGAAATTATCGTGTTGACCTTGACGTTGCAGCCTATGGTGTATTTCGGGCAGGTGTCCAAATATTTGTTACCATAAAATAATCATAATTTTTAATGAAAAAGTAATATAATTATATTTTAAGGTAATACAAGATTCCAAATTCATTTTACATTATTTATGTCTTTTTTTAGTTATTTACGGTAGGATTTTTTAAAATGGTATGGGGATTGGGTTGCTAATTAATACGAGGTACTAAAAAAAGTACAAAATAAAAATATTTTTGTTTGTTGTTTAAATAATTTAATGTTAAATTCTTATTTAAACGATATCACACTTATGCATATATTTTTAACCAGTTTGTTTCGTTTTAAAACTGCACACGAAAGAATTTCAATAAATATTTTCTGAATAAAAAATCGTACTTAAAATTTTATTTTGTATAAGAATCAGTTAATCTGTAAGTATTATTTCGCCCCGAAATTATATTATTATAATTTATATATTATTTCTTTAAGTTCGCATTATGGATTAAAGGTAAAGATTAATTTCACAAACTTATGTCCTCATACCCAGTCAGTTCAGTAGAAAAATATGGTTTTATTTATTAGTAATAAAAACTTCCATATTATAATAGCTATTATATTCTTGTTTAAAATCGAATTTTAATTAGGAAAATATTGACTCATATATATTTCACAAAATCGTTAATATACTCTTTGGCATAATACTCTTTGGCAAGAAGCAGGGATATATAATTTTCCTCGTCCATTAATTCATGCTTAGTACGGGTTATGGTTCTAACGACATTGGGCTGTATTTTACTTTTTAAAGAATTTAATGACTTATTATTATTTTAGTGATTGTATGTACTTCAGAATTTTAAGTGAAAACAGTCACATGGTACTTCCAGATAAGATTATTAACAGAAGCCCAGAGTGATTAACGTGTTTATCTGCTGTCAATACTCAACTCCACGGTGTTCTCAACACATGTATTAAGATAATGTAAAGACAAATGTTTGGCATAACTTCCCACTTGAGCCTACTTAACGTCTCTGTTGATCTTTTGGCACTATTGTGAAAAATGCAAATTTCACATGGAATAAAAATAAATAAATACAATCATTCTACCTACGAAAGTTTGGGCTATTTATTCATAGCCATTACGATACTGTCAACATTAATTAGTCAGAACACTGCGGGCCTTGAACCTCGCGGTACAGATTTAGACCTCCAGTCGGGTGCCATAAGTGAAAAATTACTCATTAAGATTTATAGTCCAAACATGCTTTATCTCGGGAATATTCTAACTCCTTTATTACAGATTTTCAAAATGTGACTGTGACGTGGCACTTCTGGATAGAATTATTTACAATGATAAAGCATTTTTTGTGGTCGTTGGATTTCAACCGTATGCCCAATTAACCAATTAATAGGTATGAAATCCAAAACATTTTTAGCCATTCGTGAGATATCACGAAAAAGTTATAAAAAATTGGATCTTCATTATACAGATTTTCAGATATTTCAATAACGACTAATTGACCGAAATCATCTTTTATTGTTATTGAAATAAAATTAACTATCGTTCACATTTGTTTAAAAATATTAAAATATATATTTATATTTGTATCAACGATATAGCCTAATCTATCGTAACGAAATGACTCAAATTGTGGTAAGTTTCTTTTGATTTGATATCGCCCATATCTAGGAAAATATCTTTGATGTTGTTGCTTGAATGAACCTTTTTTACATCGAAGTGAAGGGAAAAAAATGTACATATATAAAACTGTACAATAGAATCAGTATCGTAATAGCGATAGAACTCCACCAAATTATTGTTAAATGCCTGAGATAGTATTTGGAGCGGGAATCATGACTAGGTGGAGCTAGGTGTGTAAGCATACCATAATGTAGAGTTAAATATGTTTGATACGTTTTCCTAGGGTTTTAAAATCATAGGCTTCAATAAATGATTCGGATGATTGCAATGTTTTTAAATGGTTTCTTGATTGTAGGAAAAGGGCTGACAGATCTTAAAATATATTGAAGTTCTAAAGTGAGTTCCTGTTTTATAAAATCCGTGCAACTTGAAATAATTTTACTGATTAATGATAAAAAAATAACATTGTTAGAACTGGATATGAAGTGTACTATTGCAGACGTATCGATACTTATAGCATAAATATTTTATTAAATCGTTTTTCAAATGTGGAACCCTAGAAGTAGACCCTTTTACTCAGGACATTGAGGTAAGCTACGCATTACTATTTTTACAATAATGTTGTGTGTGTAAAAATATATCGATTTAGTTAAAATTAATTTATATCAAATTCTTGTGAATAAGATAGATGCAATTTATAAAACGACATTATAATTAAGTTTGATGAAAGTAAATTGCTTTCATCAAACTTATCATTTCATCAAACATCATTAAAAAGTATTGAAAAATTTTTTTTAATAGATTGTGATGTTTTTTAATTTTCATTTATCGGTAAACAATTAAATAATATCTGCTTTCAACCAATGATTTTATAAAAATAAATACAGATTATAAAAAGTTGTTCAATTTATAGAGCTTTTATTTAAATGTTTTCATGATGGATGTCACAGAAATTACAAACTATCCAATAACATTACTTCTTAAATTTGGTACACCGAACACACGATAGAAGACACGTCTTTTACCTTTATAGAATATATAGGTGGGATATATAGCTAGGTAAAATACCATACGTTGACAGCACTATTATAAAATTACATAAAATCAAAAGTGGGTTTTTTTTGTTAACGGTGACTCAAACCCATCAAAAGCCAGTCAGTACGGGATCTTAACCCACTAAAAGCATCTCTTTATACCCGGACGGAAAAACGGACTGGAACTACCGTATCAAGTCAGAATTGTCAGCTGACGAAATTATGAATTGTGCAATTAAGCTTTTTAAATTCGTGCAATATATATGGGGAATATAAGCTCCCCATGCTCTAGGGAGTGATAAATTAGATAATAATTTTTTTTAACGATAATGAAGAATTTTTTATAAAAATTTTATATGGGTGTAGGTATGTGTTGCAACGGGCGGAATATTATGAAAAAAAATTTCAACTTTCTATCTGTCATAGTTTTTAGGATAACTAAGAAAATGTGAAAATGGACCAAGTTTGGCTTTAAATTTGGATGGGTTCCGGTAGGCCAATTGAACCTAAATTCAAAAAATTTAAGAGACAGGCCACCTCAAAAACTATATTTATGAAAAGTTTCATTTTAATATAACTACTGTTTTAGAAAGTATAGAATTTTAGTCGGCTAATACTGTTTCGGAACACTGTGTGTCGTAAGTAGATGTCATTCTGATAGCGTGCATTAGCTACCTAAGTTATAGACTAACACAAATGATGAATTAAAGCATTAGTTATTTTATAAAACTTAAAATTTTAGTGTCAAAGTTCTTTAAATTTATAAATGAAATCATTTGTTTTCTATAAGATATAGTTACGGATGAAGGGTATAGCTAGCATTCTATGAAGAAACAGCACCAATATCATGATATACCACTCAATACAAAAATAATTAATAGTAGTTGATAACTCTAAAAAATAAACTCTGTGCTTGTGAAATCCCTTTGGTGGGTGTTACATGACACTTGGTCGTCGGAATTGACGAATGGCTCCGGGACACAGACGCGGCCGCTTTTGGAACCAAAGATTTTTACTGTTTTTTTAAGCAACAATTATATTTTTAAAGTAATATATATGTGATGCTATAATTAGTTTATTATACAAGTCCTTATGATTTTTCTTCACTAAAAACTTAATAAGCTTAGTTAGTAGGCTGTATTATGTATATAGGGCTAACTGCCGACAGTAAGTTAGCGTTTTTTATAACACAGGTGGGTACTTTTGTAGTACAGTTTTATGAAAAATAAATTTAAATATATAATTGATAAAAAAATTGTCACAAGTAAATAATTACTAATTAACAAAACTAAGTGTATGACGGGCATTGAATCTGATATAATTATTCAGATAAGTGTACATATATTATTTTTTCAATATCGTGATTTTTTGTTCAATTTAAATGGCTAAAAGCATTTTAGTTCGTTTATTATTTTTGAATTGTAAAAATGGATATTTTGTGCTTTCTTATTTACATATTATTTTTGACAAAAGGTTATGATACTTACAAAATAAAAGTAAGAATATTAAATATTTAAAGGTTTCTACTATTATTTACTATAGTAAATAATCCGTAAATGTGGAATTGATTTTTAACACCCGTTTTTGACGACAGAAACTAAATACTTAATATAAATTGTTGATATCAATAGAGTGGTTTTTTTTTATCGAACAGTAGTGAAATTGCAACAACAAATATTTTTATAATATATTTAATTAATTGTAAATGTCAACTTTGAATATTGTAAATATTTTTTTGTTGTATTAAAATTATTTTTAATTTGCATTAAAATTTTTTTTCTAGAGAAAGTCTGAAGTACAATACGCTAAAGATTTTTGGTATATTATATCTAACTTGGCAATCAAGACAGATAGGAATACTCCAATAACTTAAAAAAAATATTGACAATTATATTTGAATACATGAAAATCTAAAACAACATCATTTTTAGTTATTCCAGTTCGATTTTAAAAACATACTATAACAATACCTGATACAATATTAATATAGATCTAAAATTAATAAAATAAATGCTGATTACCTTACTGATATGAATATTAGTGAATGTCCCTATTTTGTTGAACAAACGTTGAAGTTAGAGCACTGATTCAAGTAATTTATTTATTGAAACCAAGAAACGTCATGTTTACTCTGCATATATATTCTTCCACATGCCATACCCCTCGGTTATTCAATGTGGCTTAAAGACTCCGGTTTCAAAAACTCTCTCGAATGGTGGGTTTCGAGATTTTACAAGTTATCCTTGTACTCTCATTACTACACTTTTCATATTTGTTATTGTCTGCCACTTATATTCCGAGCTTAACATTTGCGCTACAAGGGTATCACCCGTAGGTGTTCTTGTGTCTCTCCAAGAACACTACTTGGATTTTGCCTCAAAATGTTGGCTCCTTCTTGCTATAACCCGTCAGTGAGTCACTTGCCAGTAGGTCTATGGGCATAAGTCCACATCAATTATGGCTTAAGTATAAAATCCAACATTTGTTCAATTGGGTAGTGTTTCTTAGCGAGATCTGCCGATTATTTTTGATAAATGCTTAATGTGCTTCTTAAAAATGATTATATTTTAGTCCTGTTAGATAGTTATCTTAAATCAATTATATTCATTTATATCTCAATAAAGTATTATGCAAATAATACGACTGTCATTCAGATTCAATATAATTTGCTTTTGCTAATTTGATTTAGTCGTACAAGATGATTATTTAAATTCAAAATAAGGTAGTCCAGGAAATTGATTTTGTTTAAAAATTTCACTCTATCTCCGAACTTCGACTATTTAAGTAAGCTTTTCCACTGCAGTATACTTGAATACAGCTTTTTTCTCGAGATATTGAAATTGGAAGATATTGGGCTTTAAAACTTTATACCTTGATATCTTAGAAAGCACACTATACCAACATAAGGTTCGGAAAATTGGAATAATGACTAAAAAATATATATAAAAATATATATATATATATATTAAAAAGTTGATGATATCTGAAAAGGAAAAAAAAGGCCAACGAATTATTAATTGAACGATCTGAGTTTTAGTAAAAGTACCTGAATCAAAAAATGGCTTGGCATTTTTTAAATCTATACTAGTCTTGAATATTCCATGTTTTATAAAAGAATTAGTGATATAATGTCAGATTTAATCAACTGCTCATTTCATAGTGCCTGAATACATAAACTGATTTCTCTAATTGCAACCGGATTTTTAATATTCTTTGCACAGTTAAGTTAATTCTTTGAGGATCTTCAGAATTTAATCTTTGCAAAGTCTGTTTCGGTATATCTATTTGGCAAGCTTTAGATTCTATTGCAATGCTATATATGGTGCCTTATTTAGATCTTGTAGTATGGTGTAGTCTATTTGGGAAATTTCAGATTCCATTGCAATGCTGTATGTGGTGCCTTATTTAGATCTTGTAGTAAGGTGTAGTCGATCCATCCATATTTGTATTTAGAAACTAATTTCTCATAGGGATTTCTTCCACATATATATCATAATGAATGATGATTCTGGATTACCACTGGCGCAAGTTATTACTTAGGGACTATAAATAGTTGATAGTCGTACAATTGAAATTGAAGGAAAAAGTTTCAATACCAAAGATACCTTAAGATATAATGGGAGATATGCGTTTAAAAATTGTTAAGCTGGAGAATCACTTTAAAAAAAAATAAACGTATTGGTTTCTGTATGCTACCACGAAGAGATGTGAGATTTGAAATTTTGGAAAAATCCATGCGTCAACTGTTTGATAGAAATTGATAGAACGCTTGATAGAATTTTTGGTATATTTATTATAATTTTTGAAAAATATTTAATTTTTTTTAATTTATATCTATATTAATATTTAAATTTTTTATCATTTTCTAGCAAAATTGGATATCAAATACAATATTTGTTGATAGTATCAAATGTAATGAGTACAACAAAAGTCTTGGTTATTTTGCTTACTGTGATTTGAAGCCGGTAAATAGAACAACGAAATATTTTTCAGTACGCGCCCTACTCCTGCAACCAATAACTAAGATGAATGCAAGTTGAGATATTAAATTTGTACTTTTTATTAAAAAAAAAATCCATTTTAGGCCCATTTCACTATGTGGAAGAAAGCCAATGGTTACAAACCTTTTGTGATTAATATAACATTGGACGCTTGTAAGTACTTGGATGGTAAACGTAATCCAACTGCAGATGTGTTTTATGATATATGGAAGTCTTATACAAATATTAATCACAGTTGTCCATATACGGTAAAACAGTGGTTTTCAATATCCTTAAAACTTTCCAAATAATTTTCATCGTTTTTCAGAGTGACATGATTGTCGAGAAAGTACCACTTTATGGTTTCAAAGCTCCTTCTGCATTTCCTGAAGGAAATTACCGTGTTGATTTTGACATTGAAGCATATGGTAAACATTTTGCCGGCGTACAATTCTTTTTTTCCATAAAATAAATATTATGCCAAATATTCAGTTAACAAAATAATTCAATAAATAAGTTAAATTTTCTCTTTAAAACTACTTCGTATTTCTTCTTATGTCTTTTCCCCTTATATCTGTGTATTACTATTGGTCAAATTCCATTAGGAACATAAACTATTAATATAGAATCTCCATCGTTTTCTGTCAGATACTTTTCGCGAAATCGTAATTCGCGAAATGTTTTCGTAGTTACATTGAAAATAGCACGCCGCCATGTTATCTGCGGTCTCCCTCTTCTTCTACTTCCCTGAGGATTCTATTTAAGCGCTGTGTGACATATTACATCGTAACATTTCCTCAAAGTGTGTCCAATCCAACTATACTTTTGTCTTTTTTTTATTTATATTTACTTGTTCAGTTATTTACGACAGATCTTTAATTCTTATTCTCCTTGACCACCAGATTTTCAGGATGTTTCGCAGTCACCTGTTAGTTAAGGTCTGAAGCTTTTGCTGGATGTTAGAGTTTACGAGCCATGTCTAGCATCCATATATATAAACGAACTGATTTTACACAAGCATTAAAAATGCAAAAAAGAAAACTCAACGTTGCGTCTATTGTTATTGCAAAAAAGAGTGGTGATAAGAGGTACCCCCTTTATTTCCGAAAAAAGGGTTCGCTTATTTTTTCTGCATGTAAAATTCTTGCTTTTGAGTCACTATATTGTGCTTTTAGAAGGTTTATAATTATCATGGAAATTCCTTTATCTTCAGGTGCATTTCAGATTGCACTTCTTAGGAGAGCATCGAAAGCATTTAAGAAATTTTAGAAATGTATGAAAATAAAATACAAAGGAGTGTTGTATTCGTTGTATTGTGTGATATATTTACACTACCTTAAAGAAATCTTGCAGCGTTAACAGAGTCGATATATTTAAGTCTGCCAGGTAATATGTAAATGGAGTACTTAGGTGAATAAAACAAGATTTTTTAGAAGAACATCGTTTCATTAATAAAGCCAGGAACAATCTTTCAAGGCAAACTTCTCGTCAACTACATTTAAATTTAGAATAGATAAACTGTTTTAAAGATGAATATAAGACAGAGTTTATACGTATGATTTTTAAATTACGTGGAGAACTTATATTTTGTACGAAAGCGGAGCACATTCTCAGTGTAGTTTATGAAATCTCAAAGTTACCGAAGAGGTCAAACATTTTATATCAGACTGTCCCATTTTGAAGGAAATAAGTTTATTATATGTCAAAAAAATCTGACGCAACACTATAGAACTATTAACCAGTTCCACGGAGAAAACTGGAAAGTATTTTACGGATACGTAACATTCGCACTCATCTATAGAAAAAGAATACTAGAGGAAAGTTTTTGAATTTATACTTAAGAATTAATTACAAATTGCAACAAAATTACATTTATTTAGATTATCGACACTCTAGTTATAACCTTTCAAAAATTTCTAAACACCAAAAATGTGAAATTGAAAGAAAATAATAAAAAACTATACTACTACTAATTATGTCAGGTGAGGAGACTAAGTTTTCCAGTGTTTGGTAATAGCATATATCGCCTTTGGGATGACAATGGTACGAGGTATAATGCAGTTTTGATCTCCTTAGAGCATAAATATGAGAAATAAAAAATTAATTACATTGTATTAATCAACATAAATAAATTAAGAAGGGTTCGATTAGAAATGAAAAGACAACAACAAAAATGTTACTTAATTTATTGAAATATTGACTATACAACGTTGTATGGTCGAGTTTCTATTCGAACCCTTCAAACTTTTAAATGGTTTCTTTTCGTCATAAGAGACGTCACTTTTAGGAAGGAAAAATTAACATTAAATAATAAATTAATTTAAAAAATTAATACGTAGAGTAATTATTGTATTTTGCTATTGAAGTGTCTACTTTTTGTACACTCAATAATACTTTTTAAACACCCTGCCAACTTTATAGCTCGTAATATCACAAACCATATATTTGACTTCCCGTTTTAAATCATATATAATCACAAAAATACTTTACATAAATATTTTATTGACATCTTACATATGTGATACTGTGATACTCTGAACTTAATACTTATTTCATTTAAAAATGTCATAATTTTAAAGTGCTTCAAACTGTTTTTATCTATAAAATTGATTATATTTCTACTCCAGGTTGGAGGCAACCTCCATTTTCTGGTAACATACATTTGATTTTATCTCATTGAAATTATTTTATACTTCATCCAGTAGTGAATACAGGACAGTTGGTTTGGGTATCAGAGAAGGAGAAATATTTTTACTACTTTTTGATAAAATCTGAAATATTCAGTTTCGACATGCAATGTTGCGACTTAATACGGAGAATTGCATGCACTTTAAAAGCAACTGTGCAGATTAGATTTTACAGTCTTTAATCGGTGGCTAAAACTGCTAATCAACTTGCAATCTCTTAAAATCTATTCAATAAATCTACACGAGAAGTGTGCATTAAATAAATTTCAAGTATGAGTAATCAAATTTCATATAAAATCTTGAGGCAATTTAAAAAGGAATGCGTTCTGTTTGTGTATTAATACTTAAAAAGAATCCAATATATAGAAATAGATTTGGAAATCTTTAATTTATATTTATTAAAAATTTTTAAATTGATTAAACATATCAAAAGTAATCAACATTTGTGACAAAATTTCTTTTGTGGCGTTAGAGTAATGCTACATCGGGTTCTTACCGATTTTTCCAATCAGTTCTTGAGAATTTCAACACATCTATTATACATATTCTTCTTTTTGTTTAAAAAAATTTGATATGAAAAATGTTCTTAATGTTTTTTTTCTTTTTTTTTTTTTTTTTTTTTTTGCAGTAGGTGGAAAGCATCGAAAGCCACAGTGTGAGACTTGAGCCCACTAAAACCACCTCTTAGGAATGAATGAAGAAGATTTCCACAGCAATGTGGAAACTTCATTCCAGTAATCATGGGAAAGAGGAATGAGAAAATAGACTTAATACCTAGTGAACTAGATTCATCTAAGTCAGAAAGCAAGGGCATGAACTAAGTAGGATGGATGATATAGAAGGGGAAGGGGTTACGGCTAACTAGCGGGGATGGAATCAACAATATACTTTGTGACTGGGGTCACGAAAGCCGCGGTTATATAAGGGGATAGTGGAGAGGTTACGGTCCACTTCGTCGAAGTAGTGAGTCAGGTATTGGGGGGGTTTATAGCGCAAAGCTAGAACAAAGTCTTCTGAGAGAGTGGAAGGAATGGAAACGTCGGGGGGAAGGTCATGGAGCCGGGTGAGATACCTACGGGCGAGTGACAGAAGATACTCGTCAACACGAGTGATCTTGGCATTGTTATAGAGAGTTGTTATGGAAAAGTGTTTGCCATTAGGTTTGCGCTTATAATTAGTGCAATCGCGAAGAAGTTTCCGCTCAAACAAGCGGATTCTTTCCATCTGAGCGGAAGTGATGGCTGACCAAATAGGAAAAGCGTAAGTGAGGAGAGGACGAATAAGCTGCTTATAGCAGAGCAGCTTAACTTTGCAGTTAAGCTGGTTATGTCTTCGAAGTGCAGTTTTAAGTTGAGTATGCCTGAATGTTCTTAATGCAAATATAAATGTTCCTCTAATAGATATAATAATAATTTAAAGAAATATTTAAAAAAGATATCACTTCTATTATTAAATAACTGCATGTTAATGCAATATTGCATAAAAATTCGGCAGTAGAACTACTTCTAACAGAAGTAGAGCGGTATAATCAGAATAATGATTAAGGGCAAAAACCTAAACTCACATACTTGATTTACATTTTAAATGAGTCTTGGCATAAATTAATCTTTTTTGGGAGCAAAGCACTTTTTCGGAGCCTTCTTAAGAGACGGAGCTCTTAAGACACGAACTTCTTAAGGGATGAACTGAAAATAGCTTCCAGTCTTGCAAAGGAACGATGCCAATATACGAATGATCTTTCAAACGATCTTTCGGAAAATTTTTGAGTGTGGTGAGCTGAAAGCTCGTTTTTCAGAATTGCTCTGTTAGTGAGATAAAAGTGAGTCTGTCCAATGGTGTTAGAGATTTTTTTTTAGATTGAATTTATGTATGTATATAAATAACTTTTAAATACTGCTTGGACGTAAATTTTGCATGATGATTTATCAAAAATTATCTAAAATAAGATGTCAGTTCACAAATTAAATTACAGCTGTGAGATTGCCATTATATTAAAGAAGATCTTGTATTAGTATTAGTATTTATGTTATGCACATTTAATACAGATAGGCAATGTGTGTATATATAGTATATACTATATTTATATTATCTATACATATATTTACCCATTAATAGTGATTATATGCGCTACACATTCATAGGTATGTGTAGTGTTTGATCTATTTATAGGTTTATGAAAGCAAAAAAATTTTTTAGTCTCAATACATTCTGTCCGAAGTTATGGCTTCAGCCAGAAAGCAATGCACGAATTTAGTCAAAGAAATATCACATGCCAATAAGTCCATTAAAATATAAAATTTACTGCGAGTTATCCGTAAGCGATATTCAAGTCATAGTCAGTGTTCTCTAACCATAAAAATGGATTTGTTTGTGGTTTTCCAAGAGAAAACCACTTTAATTTACGCTCAATCCAGGGTGAACTTATAAATTTCAGAAATTTATGTTACAATTCAAGTTTGATTATTTTACGTTTTGTGGATTAAATTTTTCCAATTTAAAATCGAAAATTATTGCGACTGTTCCGCACTCTCGACAGATCAATTTCCTATAAACGAATTTGAATTTTATTCCTTTTTCTTTTTCTTTTTTATTTGATTTTGACTAAAGAGCAATCTCCGTTTGTGGTCTATGCGTTAAAGTTGAATATATCCGCGTTAAGCCGACCTGCGTTTACAATTCACCAAGTGCGCCCACACTAATCTGCAGACGCACATGCAGCTCCGGCTTAATGATGTCATTTTCATATCGGTTTCTTTAAAAAAAGTGGAGAAAAAAATAGTATCTTTATAACGAGGATACCAAAAACTGTTATTATTAAGATATTTGCAAACTAGTATCGAATTAACTACAGCAACCAGTACGCTTGACAGTGTGGGCTAAGCGGCATAGCCTGTGGCAATTTGAGAATATTTAAGCCCAATCCAATATCTGTCATTGGCATTTTAACTTCATTGTGAAAACTTATGGAGAAACAATTTATGGAAATTAATCTGCGAATAAAAATTTGATCAGAAAAATTTCCTAAATGCCGTGTATCTTCTTATGATTTGAACATGAAAATCATAAATTAACTGCAATAAACTGCAACGCCAAATTTGCCAAGTACGGGTAACACTTGTTTTTTGTCTTGTAATTTCGTCATGAACAAGCGTTTTTGTGGTCTCAGTGGTCAAATGCGCAGCCGTGATTTTTATGCAGAGGATGGCTTCGCACACGTCCATGTTAAGTACTTCTCTCGGGTAATAAAATGTATTTTTCGGTTAATGCCGTGAAATATCTGCAGAAATCCACAAATCCATTCGATTTTGCTGCGGGCGCTGGTGGGTATGAGCGCGGATTTCTGCTGTTGATATGCAACCCGTGGTCACATTCGTACCTTGGAAGATTTGCAAGCTGTTGATAGCATTTGAAATGTGTTAAATGTGCAAATCAAGTATCATTCAGCGGAGTTGTCGACCAAGTCACTGAGGTGCAGTTGAGTGGTGGCAACATGCATTAAAGTGACACAGCAGACATTTATGAATGCGTTTAGCTGTTCTGGTGGTAACGGACATCACAAATGAAAATAATTTCAATAATTTTATATATTTTATTTGAATTTTATTTATTTCAACTGAATGTAAGACAAATTTAATATATAAATTTTGTTAATAAATAATTGAGATTTACGATTATGAGTTGACTCAGGAAAAGCTTATGTATTTTTAGAATGATGTGACTTTTTGTTGTTGTGATTTTGAATATGCTAGATTATCCATTTCCTGGTTCCAAAAATATGTGTAAATACTACATATCTACTTGTGATTTTTTTTGGGCACTACTATTGGGTTCACACCCAACACAATACAATATTATTTAGCAGGACAATCTCGGCATTGGTTCTTCGGCTCACCACAGTCAAAACTTTTTTGAAAGATCATTTGAAAGATGTTTCGTGTTCTGTCAGGCATGTTTTGAAACACGAATAGTTCTTTTTGATTAAAACAAAGGAGAAAGTTCTTATTGGTCTTGAAAGACAGAACGTACTTTTCGGTCTTGACAGACAAAAAGCTCTTTTCGGTCTTGACAGACAAAAAGCTCTTTTCGGTCTTTTGAAAGACTAAATGAAAGAAATGCCATTGAATAGATCATTTGATTGTCAGCTAAAATTTACTTTGTGTTTTTCGTGTGTAAGTTTTTATTTTTATAATAAATAAAATAAATAAAAATTAAAATAAAAATTATTAATTAAATAATTAAAATTTTTAAAAATGGAACAATTATTTCTAATTTTATTTTTCATACAACAGAAACGTCAAGGTATTGATATACTCTCTATAAAAATTTTAAAATATATATTTTATATATAATTTATATATTTTTTATAAATTTAAATTGAATTCATTTGTATTAAAATTAAATTTTTTACTTGTGTGCGATAGCGACTAACGGCTGTTTTTAATTTCACCACGTAAGCAATAGAACAATAGAACAAAATAATATTTGTGCCATAATAACAAAAATCTTTTAAACAGTCTTTCATATGATTTTTCCAAAATTTTTCGAAAGACTTTAAACGATCTTTACCAGAATTACCATTAAATGTTATCTACGACACATTTCACAGTATTTAAGTTTTTTGATATATTTTTAATTGGCAAATAGGTAAATAGATGGCAATTTATCGGCCATAACTTGATGGATATGTATTTTCAAAGCGTTAAGAGACTAAAGACTGTTCACAAAAACAATATTTTTGGCGTTAGATCACGATAGATATTTTTGTCATTGCTGTGATGACAATGACATGATCTCGGAAGTTAATTCACAGCACAAAAACGTCACTATAAAATCTGTTGTATAACTTTTGGCACCATTATATTTTTCAGAGCCTTATCTACACTCTCAAGCTAGAAGAAATTGATGATTATATAGCTGTAGCAATGAGATTCGGGATATGGGCTAGCGATATGAGGCATCGCTTCTCAGAAAATATTAGAGAAAATACTCTAACATGTGTTAAAATATGAGTGAGTTTCATTGATGTTGCCTAACTGCAGATGTAAATCTGGAACCAAAATATTTAGGGCCTACAGCTTTCGCTGTCTTAACCAAAGTAGTGAAAGAAAGTATCTTGATGGTTGTGGTAAAAATTCAAATACGCGGGTAAAGTAACTGTGTTCATTTATATTTATTCAATGGAGAGTTACATTTTCCAATCAGGGGCTGTGACCCACAGAACAGGTTCTTCCTTGATATGACCCAAACCAGGAGGAATCTATATCCAAATATATAATTTCAGTTGTTGGCGGTGGAGGTCCTTGTAATTATATTGCATCGCATGATACAATATAATATATAATATATATAGTATATTTAAATATACTATGCTCTCGATGACAGTATTATTCTACGTTTGCGACTAAAACAATACTGCTTAGTCAAAGCCACAAAATGGATAGTTCTTCATTTTGGGATGTAGAAGTTTGTCTGATCTCATTAAACATAAAAGTTGCTACGGTGTCTCTTTCTAGAATGTCAG
>NC_051847.1:234276815-234279798 GCF_002237135.1 Teleopsis dalmanni | reverse complement strand
TTTTTGTGACATGAACTAAATTAGTCGCTTTCAAAAACTTGTACTTCCTTCTGATCCACATGTAATCTTCTTCATAAAAATTTGTATTTTATGACTAAAAAAATTCAATTGACCCTAGAACTTTAACCAAGAGCCCATTTATTACGCAGAAATTGTGC
The DNA here is from genome assembly GCF_002237135.1 of Teleopsis dalmanni. Taxonomy (NCBI): domain Eukaryota; kingdom Metazoa; phylum Arthropoda; class Insecta; order Diptera; family Diopsidae; genus Teleopsis; species Teleopsis dalmanni. Next base: position 234,279,640 of record NC_051847.1, on the reverse strand, counting down.
ATATGTGACTTTTGAGTCATTATTTGATATAAATAATGGCCATAAATATAATTTTTGTTTCAATGACTTTATTAATAAGCAAAATTGTGGCATTTGAAACGAAGAAAACCCACATGCAGTTCAGAAAACATGTTTACATTCACAAAAATTAAGATTTTGGTGTGGCCTATGGACTGAAGGTGCGATTGAACTGTATTTTTCATTCTTTTTTTTTTTTAAATATAAACGGTATTGCATTTATGGTCAATAAAGCACGCTACAGAAACATGATTATTAATTTTTTTGACAGATATTAGATGACTTTGAGTTGTGATGTCTTCAGTTTTAATAAACAGCTGTAATAAGGTGGTATAACATGGGATAGAATTTGTTTATTCAGAAAAAATAAGACCGATTTGATCACCTTTTTTAAAAAATCCATAACACTTTACGACATTAAACCCTCTTCGTTGATGGTGCAACTTTGTTCAAATCTGTAAACTGCCCTTTCTTCTGGTAAAAACGGGTTAAAATTTAAAATTACCAATTTTTACAAATCATTGATTTAATGACCAAATAATAAATATTTTATATATATTTTTGAAAAGACCAATTGTTCAATTAGACCATTTAAAAATATATAAAGCTGAGTTTTGAAAGGGTTAATCAAATTTGTTATTTTAAGAGACAGAAATTTTAAGGTTTCAGTACAACTGTTAAGTATAAATTTATAAACATTCTTAAGCAACATTTTTCGAATTCTTGTCAAAAAGAAGAACTTTTCAAATATATCAATTAATTTTCTACAGCTTGATTTCAAGAAAAAATCTCTTAAGAGGGAAGGAAAGAATTGAAGGAAGGGTGTCAGAGGAAAAAATTTTTATCTATTCATTCTTGCTAGATTAACAAAAAACATTAATTAACTAGGGGAAGATCCAAAATATTCGGGGTCCCTTTTTTTACTCAGATAATCTCCTGATTAATTAGGGACTTAGCCAAGTTTATATAACTGTCCAAATCGCCAATCCTGTGGCACCCTTTAAAATCACAATTTTTAATTTTTAACCCGTTGTTGACTGAGACCCTGATTCTAGGAAAATTCGGGCTAAACAGGAATGAGCTGAACAAAAGCAAAATACTTTTAAACTGTTGCAAATTCAAAAAATAAGAATTAATATTTGTGACAAATATTAATATTAATAGAGAGTTATATTAAAGACATTTCTACACAACTTTATTTGTTAATATGTTAATACATTTTTTTTTTGTTCGATAGGTTGTTTATAACCTATACTTTTTAAAAACACATATTTTTTATTTACCCTTTAAAATCCGTATTTTTGAACTTTAACCCATTGCTATCTGCAACTCAGATATCAAAAATTGAAGAATTCAAGCCTTGGTACTTGTAGTCTAAAAAAATTATTTACGAATTACTAAATATAACTTATAATTCCAAGACAACAAATGATAGGCATTTGGGAATATTCAAATCAACTGTATGGTCAATCAATAATTCTATTAATAAAAATAATATAAAAAGAGTATTTGTTGCTGTTGTTCACTATTTTTCGAAACCTCTCTATAATTTATAATGTCATAAAACAATTATTTATTATTAACCCTTTAAAACTACAATTTTTGTGCTTTAACCCTCTTTCTGAGGCGTTGTTCGAGGAATTAGGTGAACTGGTTTACGCGACTCAAATGTAATAGCGTTTTTTTAAAATAGGACTTCATTTTGTCGCATTTTTTATTAAAGGGAGCATTATATTAGCATAATAGAAAGTTTGTTGTGTAGTTTTAACGTGCGGACTCATGAATTTTTGGCTTAAACGTTATTTATAAAAGTACGCTTTTTTTAAAAACAATATTTATTGTTAACCTTGTTACATTAATTATCAAGACTAAAAATACGATTTAGTGGATAGTTTAAATTAAAATTTAATTCCGTTGTTTTTTTGGTCTGCGTCAAGAAGAATTGGATTGTGGAATTTTCGAGTCGCAACTCAAATTAATCTAAAACAGTTTTTAAATATTAAAAGAATAACTCCAAAATTTTATTAAGAGAGAGATATATAAAAGACCCCGATGTCTAGGAGAAAAGCGGGCTAGACAATTTAGCTCAACCATTTTGATTTGAATTTTAAAAGTAAGACTTCAGCTAAGTTCAAGAATGTGTACCGAAGCTCATGAATTGTGTTCATGGAAATGAAGTAACGGTCATGTGGGTTAAAGGACACATCGGTATTAAGCAAAACGAAAACGCATATGAACTTGCAAAGCAAGGATCAAGCAATAATTTCTGTGGCCCAGAACCCAGAATACCATTGAGTTACAACATGACGGCAGCCTATGTCTATAAGTGGATAACCTCACTTCATCTTAATAGATGGAGAGAGTTGAGCACTTGTAGACAGACCTAACTTATGTTGCCGAAACCGTGGGCCAGGGAAGCGATAAAAGTGCTTACCTAGCGGAGCACTCTAAATTGGCTGATCTCACTAATTACTGGACGTGGCAATTTCAAGTATCACCTCAAAAAGATAACTCTTGCAGAGGAAGACACTTGCAGACTATGTGTAGAAGAAAAGGAGACAGCGGTGCATATATTGTGCTAATGTCCAGCACTGGCAAGTAGGAGGAAGACTTGGTGTCTTGGTGACACCATTGGGTTGGTGATGACTTGGCAGGAAACCTCAAACTAAATGAGCTGCTTGCATTAACAAAAAATGTAGTTATGCGAACGGAAGCCACTCCAGCTTTAACTTAATAACGACATCCGAGAATCGAAGGACGAAAAAGGACCCAAGTCGTTTCGTGGTCTACTTCGACTAATCCTTCAC
>NC_051847.1:234259805-234276715 GCF_002237135.1 Teleopsis dalmanni | reverse complement strand
TTGGCTGTAGGTTCACCACAACCTGACATCACATGGAAAATTAAGGGCATCGAATTCAGTGGCAACGATCGTATGCGCATTTTAAATGATGGTTCGCTGTTGATAAAATCTGTTAATCGTCAAGATGCTGGTGATTACAGTTGCCATGCTGAAAACTCGATCGCTAAGGACTCCATAACACATAAGTTAATTGTTTTAGCGCCACCACAATCACCTCAAGTTAGTCTCTCAGCCACAACAACTGATTCGTTGACTGTTAAATTGAAACCACATGAAGGTGATACTGCTCCACTTCATGGATATACTCTGCACTATAAACCAGGTATGATTCTAATGTTAAAATTGTTTTATATTTTCTGCATTAATGTTTAATATGCCTAATAGAATTCGGAGAATGGGAAACTGCGGAGGTTTCTGTTGATGCACAAAAGTTCTCTATTGATAGTCTACTGTGTGGGTCACGTTATCAGGTGTATGCAACTGGTTTCAATAAGTAAGTTTTTGAATACGCATAAACCTATTATCGATATATAATGTTTTGATTTCTTTGCAGTATTGGTGCTGGTGAAGCTTCTGATATTTTAAATACACGGACCAAAGGATACAAGCCAAAATTACCAGAAAAATCACGTTTCATTGAAGTTTCCTCTAACTCGGTTTCATTGCACTTTAAAGCATGGAAAGATGGTGGCTGCCCAATGTCGCACTTCGTGGTAGAAAACAAAAAACGGTATGAATGCCTAAAAGCTGAATATCTCTTTAAAAAGCACATCATTATTAAAGATTCTATTTATTCTAATTCTATTCTGATGGTATTCCAATTTAAATATTTTCTTAGTGACCAAATTGAATGGAATCAAATATCAAATAATGTTAAACCTGATAACAATTATGTTGTCTTGGACTTGGAACCTGCAACCTGGTATAATCTACGCATCACAGCGCATAACTCAGCTGGTTTCACCGTTGCTGAGTATGATTTTGCTACATTAACTGTAACTGGAGGTATTTATGATCTGTTTTCCAATTAATAAATTGTATATAATGTTTTATATATAAATTATTTTCTATATATAAAAGTGATATACAAAATATTAACTATAATTTCACATTGCTTTTGTACATAAAAACTACGTAAAGAGTAGGCAATGTTAGGGGCTGTCAAAATAGCAAAGAAAATAAATTTTTAAACAAATAAATATACATAAGTATGTATATATGTGTATATAAGATAATCATAATGTAGATAAAGTATTAAGTATAAATAATTTGTATAGCTCACAACATTGCCTACATACAAATAACAAGAAATTGTTTTACGTTGAAAGTAAAAAACTCTAAGAGAAATAGCCACGCCTGCTTTTTCTGTATATAAAGTTTGATTGAATATTTTTTATAGTGTATCTTGCTTTTCAAATATTAAATATAATTTAATTATTGTTTTTTTATTATTACAAGTGCACTTTCGTTTAAGTTTCAAGTATTATTTTTTACGCTTTTTCTCAAATGTTCAGTTCAATTTTTTACAATTGGCCAATTAATGTAATTAAAATACTAAAAATCTTATAAATATAATTTATGATTTTATACATTTTTAGAAAATAGTTGCAATGAATCGTTGTTAATATAAAAAAAAAAAAACTTAATAGTTTTCTTGCGTAAATGCAATTTGTTTTTATCCTCAATCCCCGAAATTACCACCAAATCACAACCAAAATCACCTTTATCACACAACGAAAGTAAAATAGCTAAAGCAGCATTTTGTAGTTAAATTAACAAATCAAATGTATTTAAACTTATTATTTTATCATTTATTAATTAGTATAAAATAGTTTCTTTATTTAAACTTTATTTACTATTTATTTCTGAAAGTAAAGTTTTATGAACCAAGTTTATTTAACTATATACTCGTATATAAGATATATGAAATATGCTAAATCCTAAATCAAAGTAAAAAAATACATAAAAAATGTATTGTGTATAAATATTATAATATTATAATTTAATATAATACATCCCATATATATTCATATAAATATATAAAATACTGAAAATCTGTGGAGACCTTTGTTTATATTGATATAGAAATGCTTAAAAGACAGCTAAAAAAAGAAATGTATACAGTCCTTAAAATGTAAATATATGTCAGCAAATTGTTTGTAATTTTATACTATGTATCCCTTGTATATTTGTAAGGAATATCATAAACTTAATTTTATTATTTAAATCGTATATATATTATAGCTGCTAAAATGTGTAATATGTATTTAAAAATAGTTAGTTTCGAATTAGAAAATAATGTGTGTATTAATTATTGTAAAAAATAGTGACTGTGACAACTAAGTTAAAATTAAATTATTTATTTAAAAATATTATTATAGATTTTAAATTGGTACGTAATCAAAACGCGATCATCAAAAAATATATTACAAATTGATAAATTGATAAAAATGTTTGCAAATGAAGACTGTCAATATCATTCAATTGATTTGCTATTCGAATCATTCAGTGAGTACGAATATACGAATTTAAATCGAATAGCTCTAAATATTTGTTTTTTGTCAATAGTTTGTAAATAAAATTGAGATATGACTGCATATTTACACTTACCTTGTGATCAAAAAAGAACTTATTGACGGGAACTGTGATTCCCGCGCTTATCCAATCGATAAATTTTTTTATGCTGGCAACACTATTATACACATTCTGTCAAAGTTTAACGCATATCGTACGATTAGTTTTTGTTTAGCGTCGATACAAAGAAGTCGAAAAATGGTCTATGGTCTGAAAACGCGTTCCTCGCAATGACAATTTGAGTTGGGGGAAGAGGAAAAAGTCACACGGGGCCATATCTGGAGAGTACTGTGCTTGGTTGATGGTATTGGTGGAGTTTTTGGCCATAATCTGCTGCTTTTTTGACAGAAATTCAGCTTTTTTGCCACCAGCCAAACCCAAAACATCAGTTAAAATGTGTTCGACCGATCCATATGAGATGTCTAACAACACTGCAATCTCTCTAATCGGTTCACAACGATTTTCCAACACGATCTGCTTCGCCGATTCAATGTTTTCTTCAGTAACAGAAGTTGTTGGGCGGCCAGGGATCTCATCATGGTATAAGCTTGTACGACCGTGTTTGAACCTTTTAAACCATTCGTATGCTCGTGGTTGCGACACACACAAATCACCAAAGGCCTTTTTTAACATTTTTTTAACAGTTTCGGCACACTTGAATCCATTTGCAACACAAAATTTGATGCACGCACGTTCTAATTTTTGATCCATTATAAAAATCGCCACACGAAAATTTTTCGACTTTTTGTACAGACGCCAAACAGGAACTAATCGTACGATATGCGTTAAACTTTGACAGAATGTGTATAATAGTGTTGCCAGCGTGAAAATAAAAAAAATTTACCGATTGGATAAGCGCGGCAATTCAAAAATAGGCCTTTCGTGCTTTTTTGATCAGAATCTATATACACCTTTCTTTTACATTTTGATAATACATTAAGAACCTAAACCTGTTTTCCTTTATTCATCTCTATTTCTTACTGACATCAATCCATCCCACTTTCTATGAGGGAGCCTCTCTTATATTTATGGCGCCTTCTATAATACCGTACACTTCAACTGATCGGACTTTGCTCTTAAATATAGTGATATGTTTTTATCTCGGTATGGTATGAATTACTTATATATAATTTTTTTCATAACATATATTTCCCATTTCTGTCTTTTGTTGAAAGATCCATTTATGTAAAAGTTAACCTTTTTGTTTTGGTTGTCAGATAATTAGATGTACTTTACTAGATCTAGTAGTTAGATAGTTAGATAAACTACTTACTAAATAATAAGTTTTTTAAATTAATATCCTTCCTGAATATATGACTCTTTGACATTCCGTATCATTATTCCGTAAACATTATAAACGAAACTTTTTATTCTATACCAATTTTTTTTTAAATACTATGTTCCTAAGACCTATAAATATCAGTTCCTAAGGTTTACGAACTTTGGCACAAAATACTGGATTTGCCTTCATTAATTATTTTTGTTAAAGTTAACAAGTTTTTGGTTGATATTGACAAATTACTCTGCGACAAATTTGTATAAACCCTTTTCAAGCACAATAAGTACAGTGTCGAACAAGGCTTATGCCCTTCAAGGATATTCCCTACTAGCAATATGTATAAACATTATTTTGAAAAGTAAATAAATTCTTCTTGATTACTGTTAACTAGACATTTAAATTTTCTTTACATAAGAAACTTATGCTATAAATATATGTATTGTTTGGTGTCTGTAATATTTAAAAATAAGTAATTGTATATATTTGAATGGAAAACATATAGGTACTAATACATATGTTAAGTAATATTTAATTAATCATATAAAAATTTATCCAAACTGAAACTCAAGTAAAATATATACTTCAAATGAGTTAAACCGGATTCGGAGATTGGAACGCATATTCTATTTTTATTAGATATGGACAAAACAACTTAATTAATCAATAACATTGTGAACTCATTCGCTAACTACATCTACTAGTACATGGATTCCAAAATCGATGGGTCTCAGAATTACTACTCTCTAAATTAATAAAGTAGAGATCAGATTACTAGCATTAAAGCACACCAAAATAACACAGGATAACAAAACAAACACAAAAACGTATCAAAAAACGATGATGGACTCGAATCTATAAACAGTAAAAATGGTGAATGGAGAATGGGGAATGAAGAATGGCACTATGATGGCTGTATGACCTATATTAACAAGTATTAGTATGCATTTGTCGTTAGCACAAAATACAGCTCGTTTAACTTGTAAAGTAGATTTGGCAAGTAAAATAAAAAAGACCGGAGAGAAAAGTACAAATTTTAGTTTCAACTTTTCTGCATTAAATTTAAAAAAAAAAAACTATTGTAAAAAAGTAAACACGTTATTATATTCATAAGAAATTATTTTTAGTATAAAATAACTTGGTTTGTAAAACTTAAACTTAAAATAAATAACAAAATTTATTATATTTTAGTTGTTATATCATATTTTTATGCATTTTTATTAGTTTTTATATTTCGTAAATCAAATTATTAATTAGCATTTCACCGAAAAAATCCAAAGCATACAATTTTCATTTTATAAACCAGAATTTAAATCAATTAATTAATAGTTAAAAATTTAATTTTAAAAAAATTTAAAGAAAAATATTAAGCAATGAAATTAAATTAAAAATATCAAATTAAAAATATATACAAAAACACTGAGAAAAATCAGTGATTGAAATTTGTACCTGCAACAACCAAAGGATTCAGACGAAGAATCATTCGTTCATGAGGAATATGAAATTTGAAAATGATCAAAACAAATAAGTTTATTTCGTTTTTTAAATTAATTTAAATTTTACATTTTCATTCATTTCAATTTAGTTAATATTAGTTTATATATAAATTTTATATATTTATAAATTATTAAATTTAGTTTTTGTTATAATTAAAAAGTTCGTTCGCTCGTCATTTCAGAACATCAAAACTGATTTTTGTTTTTATGCGTTTTTAATATATAAAGACTAATTAAAAAAATAATGATAATGCTAAGGAATGTTACTAAAAATTACATACTCGCATAAAATTAATTTTGATAGTTAATTAACTCAAACATATCTATATATATTTATCTTGTTAACGCAGTTACTTTGCTTTAAAACTAATTACATATAGAAATCTAAAATTAAAATAAAATTTTGGCATATGAGTTAATTTAGTTTCTTTTTGATATTAGCTGAAAACGATGAAATTTATTTAAACCAATAAAAAAACAAATTGCATTTAAGTACGATAATTAAAAATATTTTAGTACATATAATATTTTATAATATTAATTCAAAATTACATACATATATGCTTATGCGAAGTTTTTAAAAGTTTCTAGAAGTTTTAATGCTTTTTATCTCATAAAGTATATATAGCTTTTAATAATCTATCATTCACAAATTTTGAACAACTAATGTATGAATCTTTAATATATTGTAAATATACCTCTTGTATATATAAATTGGATCAAATGTGTCTGAGGTGAATAAATTTCCAAATCTTTTTCTTCTTTACTTATTATGAACGATGATATTATTAAGTATTTTAATTTTACTGATTTAAATTTTTTTTCCACTTATAGTAGAAATAAAAAAAGTTGAAGATGTCTTAAGTGACCTCACTTAAAAAATTTTTGCTTATAGTCGGTGCTTATAGTAAGCATCACTGAGGGTTTCAAATATTAATCGAGCTGAACAAAACTTGCGGTATTTTCTTATGTTCAGGTATGCAAAATACTCATACACAGCGAACCTCATGAAAATGTTTGAAAATAATATGAAATATTGATGTTGTCAGTATAATGAAATCGGGTAGTCATATGATGTCATATTCGCATTCTTCTCAGTTAATGAAAACGCATTTGTCATTTAAAATGACATAGTGAAAACAAGGCATAAGTCAAGTAATTTCGAACATTTAAAGATTTCGATTCGATGGCGAAGTAACACCTCGCTATATTCGCATTCTTCTCAGTTAATGAAAACGCATTTGAAACACCAGTCAATTATAATTGTCATTTAAAATGACATAGTGAAAACAAGGCCTAAGTCAAATAATTTCGAACATTTAAAGATTTCGATTCGATTCGATGCCGGAGTAACACCTCGCTATATTCGCATTCCTCTCAGTTAATGAAAACGCATTTGAAGCACCAGTTAATTATAATTGCCATTTAAAATGACATAGTGAAAACAAGGCGTAAGTCGAATAATTTCGAACATTTAAAGATTTCGATTCAAATGTTCGAATTCAAACATACTCGAGTTTCTTCAACACGCGACCATCTAAAAAAGTGCGCCAACAGCTATTGTAGCTGTTGTTGCATGGGTAGTAGTTATTGTCTGTTGTTATTGTTGTAATTATATTATCTTCTTTCCTTCTTATTTATTGTCTTTATAAGATTCATTTTTTTCTTATGTTATTTGCCTTGGAAGTATAAAAAGACCTTAGATGTATTTAAATATCAAATTAAATCCGATTCTTATTGAGTTCACAGTTCGACTTTAAATTTCTTTGAATTTTTCTGAAATTTTCTTTCTTTCTTTTTTCTGAACCTAAGGACGTCTGCAATATTTGTATTTAATATTTTATAACACATTTTTATATGAACTTCTTATGTTTTCCATTAATTTGAATCATTATCACATTACTTATACCATCATTTTGAAAATAACATTCAGACAATTTCATCACATATGTTTTCTACATACATCAACACATTTTATATCAAAACACTTTTTCATGGCTTTCGAATATTTGTTCGAATTCATCTCCATTATTATATACTTTATGAATAGTGTAATACTTAAGGTATTATTTTAAATTTAAAAACTTCGCTTATAAGATTACATAGATCATTACATTTTTATATCATAAATAATATAAATAATTATTAAAAATATTATTGATCAAAACTAACTTAAATAATTTTAGTGAATAATCTTATTATAAAAGTTTTATATGTTCTACCATATATATAAAATAGTTATTTTTCTAATAATCTACACTAGTTTGCCTGTTATTATTGTTAATATCACGGTTCTTTAAAAAAATTTTTAACTCTATTATAAATTATTTTATACTGTTAAAAATGTTTGTTCGAATTAATTTTCAATTTTCGACTTAGTTTATGTTACTATTATCGTTCTTTTGTAAATTTGTGTATACGTATTTTCGAAATATGAGGTACAAAGGTAATGTTCGAAATTTCAGTTAAAAATTTAAATAAAAAGAAAGAATTTATAAAGCGAAATAAACCTATGAAATATCTATTTTAAAATTAAAAAAAAAATTTGAAAAGAAGAGCATAAAGCAAACATGTACGCTACATTTGGTTGTTACAGGCACAATTGCACCTTCGCGTGACTTACCCGAATTAACTGCTGAGGATACCATCCGCATCATACTTTCGAACTTAAATTTAGTTGTGCCGGTGGTAGCTGCTCTACTTGTTATAATCATAGCAATAATTGTTATTTGTATTCTACGTAGCAAAGGCAATCATCACAAAGGTATAAAACAGTTTTATTAACATATTCTTTTCTTTTTCTCTTTTTTTCTCGCTCTCTCTCTTACTATTCGATTACCCGCTTAAATTACTTACTATCCATTATGATTTCGAAATGATCCTGTATTATGTTCAAAAATAACGTTATGCATCATTAAACGGTTTTAATGTTTGTGGCTATGAATTACAAAAAACAAAAACATAAAAATTTCGAAAATTCCTTTGTTCGAAATTACAAATTATGCATGCAAATTTTTGTTTACAATAAATACACGTAAATATGCTTGTAATTGAATGAAATTGTGAAAACGGTTTGTATAACACCAAATTATTTTGACATTCGTTATCAATTACCTAACTTCGAATCATAATCGAAACTTAATTCGAAAATGATGCGTTGCGTGTCGCGTTAATATTACTAAAAACAGGCACAATAGCGCCATTGGATGACGGTCAAAGTTCTGGAAATATACACACACGCATACGTTTGCCAGCATGGATGCCAGAATGGTTAGATTTGAATTTTATGGTGCCATTGATCGCTACTGTAATTGTTGTTGCGGTGGGTATACTTGTTGTATGTGTAGCGCTCTCCAGACGTCGTGCGGATGATTTACGCGGTGGACAAAAGGATGTATATTGTAGGTTTTCTGTGCGCTTTTTAGTTATGTTCCTTTATGAATATTTAGTTATCATTAATTATTTATAGAATTTTTAAATGAAAACATTTCAGCTTTATTATTGATGTTTCATACATCGAATACTTTATTTCAAAATTTTATTTCTGTTTTTATATTCGAAAAGAATGGTTAACAAATGATATATAAGTGAACAGTGGTTTTACCTACACGAAATAATTCGATATAGTAATATCAAATAAAATATTTCTCTAGATCTAACAGGAACACGAAATCAAAAGTTTCATAGAGCCCAATCACTTTTCAAGCAACTTGCACAAGATTTATGTTTCACGCTTACAGTATTAGCCATATAGTATATAGTATTGAAGCTACAGAAGCGGCTAGTTAAAGTATGATTTCTCATTTACTTTCGACACTTTAGTACCAAAATTTTTTTATACAATACAACCGTTCAAGCAACATGGCATTGCATACTAGCGAAATACTTGTAGAAATATAGACTTTGCCCAGCTGCTTGATATTATAACATATGGTCTCTATTAAGTACAAGCACAGTACTCAATAGTATGGATATTGATCAATTGATATGTGAACGCACCTGTACAGTATAATTAGCCATTGAGACTTCCTTAATATCAAATAGTTTTCAAATTGACGACAACCTTGTTATAGAAAGTAACCATACAGCGTGTATTAAAAATAATAGACTAAAAATAAATTATTTATTTTAAAGATCTTAATTACACTTTAATTACGAAAAAATGTGATTAGTTAGTGTTTCTATACATAATGTGTAGGTTATTACAGTGTTTTCACTGATCTCTCTCAGACAGTTGACTCATTGTCTTACCGTTTAAATCGAGGAGTTTAAAGCCTATTTGGACCTTTAATAAAATACAAAATTTTATTTTGAATCTTTGATTTTTGGCATCTTTAATCTCAAGATTTCACGGTATTTCTACTAATTTTGCTGTGTTAGCTGCCTATATGTGAAATCTTAAAAATGGTATTACCGCTGTTCACTTTTATATTATTATAAATTATAATTTTTAAGTAAATTTGCAAATGGTCACTCAAACTCGGTAAAAAATATTTTGATTGTTTTTAAATTTAAATATAAATAGTTGTTAAATATAATGTATATAAATAAATATATATGTAGCATGGTTAATATATATTCTAACATTAATGATATTTAAAACTAATAATTTAAAATACATAAACATCTATTCCAACATACGAAATATGTACCAACAATAAACCAATATAAACACACACAATCAATAGAAACACGCGATACTTAGCACTACTCAAAGCATCTTAATGTACATAATATGACAGATTTATAAAAAGTTCTACCAATTTTGCCGCACTACATACGATTAAGTATCCGTAACTCAAAACATTGAACTTATATACATTTTCTACACTATATACCTATACAAGTATCATAACACATATATGTAGTAGCCTCCCATATTTTGATAATAAAGTCTAATGTACGAACTTCTATGCTATACCCAATTTATGATATATACACTATACACTAGTCTAATGCTTAATATATACTAGCGTTCAAAAATGATCCTTTTTACTTAGTTTTTTGGTTGAAATTCAAAAAATATTATGAAAGGACTATAAAAATCTATATCAAAAAACTTTTAAAGATATCAGATATATAATAATAAATTATTTAAACATTATGTGAAGAATAATAATAAACATGAACATAGCTAAGTGAGCATATAGAGCGATGACCCTATATTTGTGCACTTATAATCCATCGGACAATTATATAGGGTCTTTCGCTCGTTACCTATAACCTATGTCTAGTCTAAAAACATTAATATAAATAATTTATTAATATAATTTTTAATTGTAAAAATTGTTTCTTGTCCATCCTGCCTCATTTCCTGGCTACGCCCATGCTTAGAACAGTTTCTTACAACAGAATTATTATTCAAATATTTAGCTTTTTTGCTCTATCTATATATTCTTGAAAATATATCAATAGATTATGTTGTAAATATTGTCTTAACTATAGTCATGTGTTTTATACATAAATTAAAATATATGTAGCTTTTTATATTATCTATTATTATATTACATATATGTAACATAAATATTTTATGGAATGTGTGTTTGCCGTTTTTGTTTTTCTAGTTGTCATAATTTTCCATCTCATCAAACAATTTGAAAATATTATTTATAAAAAATTAAATATTCATACTAATTACACTTAGCATATATTTCTATGAGCAAGAAACTAGGTACAATCTGAAATAGGTCAGAGTTACTTCTACTTATTAAGTTATAATACTGTTAAAATTATCTATACTGTGTTTGAAATTTACTTAATTTAAAGAATCAAAAAATTAGACTTGTTTTAAAGCACAATATTACCTGAGCCACTATAACATCTACATACTATTGTCACCAAATAATATTTATTTATTTATTACCACCAGTATCTTCTTTTTAAATACATTTATTAAAATCACACATAATCCGAAAATTAATATTAAAAGTAATCTCTTTAAATCTCTTTCGAACTAGTTCATTGATATACTTCATTTAAAAGAACTAAACTATACAACTTTATTAAGGAGACCGTCACGTCAGAATCAAATAATGATTGCATTGAAGTTGGAAACTGCATATTATCATAAAAGTTTTTTTTAATCAATCATGGAAATATTTACGATATTCCCATAATACTATATTTTTACATTTTATATCGTGTTTTTAACACTGATAATGTCTCAACGGACATTCTCTACTACAATTTTTTTTTGTAGTAAAATAATTTACATTTTTATTGCTGCTAATTAGCACTTTTTAATATTTTTTTATTTTATTGTGGTGTTATTGACTGTATGCGTGAGTGAAGTGAAACGCTCTGCTTCAAAATTCACATAAATTCAATATAGTAGGGCAACTGATATATTTCGTAACATTTTTATTGTCTGACTTTATTACTTAAGCACATGTGACGTTGACTATTTTATTTTTATTTTATTCAGGTTAAAAGGATTTAGGATTTCAAATCACAATCATCTTTTATCTTCAGGTGTTCTCTGAAAAAAAAAAAAAAACAATGTGTCAGATGCTTCAGTATGCTCTAGAAATATGTGCCGTATAAGTATGAAAGATATTAGATTTGATTAATTGTATATATTGTAACTTTAAATTGAATTTAGCAAAAAATCAATACTTTTCTTAGATCCCGTCCCCTTTAAAGTGTTTGCTTTCGATATAACTAATCGATATTCTATGTAAATAAATTATATATTTACTCATTCTCAAAAATAACATACTACATGTCTATTGCTAAATATTTAGTTTGATTTTAATAAATAATTTGTTTAAAATAATATTGAACAACAAAGCCCCCGATTCCATATCCCGGCAACAGCCCCTTTCAGCTGTTGTACTTAGTTTTTTTATTTCAAGAATTATAGTTTCAGTTTAAGCACCTACTTTCTAAGTTTTTATTTCAAACCAAATAAAATAAACTAAGATGCTTTTCAAGATCGCCAAAAAGTATTGAAGAAATTGGAAAAAGAAGTTGATTAAAAATTAATGAACCAAAAAAATTTAAATGAATTAAATTAAAATCATTATTCATTCATCATTTAAGTAACTTTCCCTTAAGTAAAGTCGTACGTTGGTATATTTGGTAAATATTTGAATATTTAAATATTTAAATTGTTTTCTTTAACGTAATTTATATATTAACTAATTAACTAATTAACTAAATTTCAATTATTTTGTGCATTTTCCTTATAAATATTTAACACGAATTTTGGATTCTATTTGCACAACCACTTTTTTTATGAATACAAGAGCAAAATTTTCTGAGTGACGCATTCAAATTGTGAAATTTTGGAAAAGTTCATTTTAAAAATACAAATTGACAGCACTAAAAAAATTTACCACAAATATAGAAATTGTGTATTGCACCGCATTATTTATATAAATTTTTTTTTAAACTAAATCAAAGGATAATGAGCCGCAATCGAATTAAAACAGAAGTAAAGTAAGAAACAGAAATTTTCAATTTAAAAAAAAAAAAAACAAAATAAAAGAAGAAAAAAATTTTCAAAGTACGGTAAAAAGCATCTTCAGTATCTTATATTGTGTTTTGCGATATCATATATTAATTCTAGACGATGTAGTTTACAATCAGACAATGGGACCCGGCGCCACCCTGGACAAACGTCGACCTGATCTACGAGACGAGTTGGGCTATATTGCACCACCAAACCGCAAACTGCCACCAGTTCCTGGCTCCAACTACAACACCTGCGACCGGATTAAGCGAGGTACAGTAATAAGTAAGCATCTAAATTTACCAATACAACATTTAATAATACAAGAATATTTTTGCTTTTTTCATTTTGCCAATTTGTCCTTTGTACGAGTTCCATGAACCACGTACAAGGACGAAGGACAAATGCTAGCCACAAAAACATTGTGTTGCAAAGTGCTTTCCTTTAAAATAATATTATTTACTTCTTATTATTGTGACGCAAAGTAGCAAGTATTGTAATAAGATTCACTTTATATATATATCACAAACCGTCAAGGACTTGACTTACACTCAAATTTATTTAAATTTATCTCAAAATTTTAATATACCATTTATCCAATAATTATAAAAATGGTATAATCCAAATTCTTAGTATTGTATTACTTAGTAATTTTGGTTAAAGTCCATGCACTGCATGATGTACTTTTTATTTTTAAATGTTGTAGTAAATTTAGTTAATAATTTTAACAGTGCAACAATTAAGATATGAATTTTCAAATAATAAATAATAATAGTGTGTAGGAGAAAAGTTCTTCGTAAGATCTTTGATCCTCTACGAGTTGGCGACGACTACCGCATACGAATGAACCATGAGCTGTACGAGCTTTATCACGACATTGATATAATTCAGCGTATTAACATCCAGCGGCTTCGCTGGCTTAGTCATGTTGTGAGATTGAGCGAAAAAGCTGTTTGAAGCAGTACTTGACGGAAGAAGACGTAGAGGTAGACCGTATCTACGGTGGAGTGATCAAGTTGACTGGAGAAAGTGCGCACACAGCAAAAGTGCCTGTGGACACATGCTGCGACAGATCGAAATTCTGTAACGGATTGTTATGTCCAAATAAGAAGAATAAGAAGTGTTTGAATTTAATTTAAATCTTAAAATCAGAACTCAAATAGATTTGAGCTATAAAATTGTATTTAAAAGCATCTGACTTCGAACTAGTGATTACTTAACTAGTACCGGCAACTTATTCCTGAATTTCGTTTGGACACAAAGCTTCTCCCTAATTGCACACATTTCCTCTCGCGTTACGGTCTACATCAGTTTGATCACTCCATCAGTGACACGATCTCTCTAACGTTTTAGACCGCTGACAACATATGAATCTTTCGCTGAGGTAATCCGTACTAACAGATGGGCGATCAAAGGCCTTAAGTTAAACTGCTTCTTTTAATGCTGATTTTTCAATCAACTCAATATACCATTTTCTTTACAAAACACTACAAAAATGACTGTGAACCACATATAATTCTGAAATGGTTTCCTATAAATATGCTAAGCAAATGGTTCTTTTCAATTATACAATAAGTCGGAGACTCCGATTCAGAACCGTTCCTTAGAATTTGCAAAGCCACTGGTTTGAAGTCTAAAGTTTTTATTTAGAACTGATTCTTAAAATTCAAAAATCCAAACTTTGGATTTATGGTTCGGTTTGTGAATTGGTTCAATTATACTGAAAAGTTGAAAATTTCGATTAAATTCGATTTGCAGCCATAAAATAGTATAGAACTGAATTTATTTTATTGTGGTTTATTTTTTCGAATATACTTTTAATATAATCCATAATATCATACTTAATAATAAATTAATGAAAACTATAATTAAATATAAATAAATAATAATTAATTATGAACAAATTGTTGCACTGTTAATAATTATATAGTATATTTAATGTATATAATATTAAAAACAAATAATAAATGTAATTAATTTTTTATTTTTTCCCGTTTCAACCCGCAAAATGCTTAACAACCTACATTTTATGCTTAATTTTATGTTTTTAATTTATATTGACGTTGTATTATTGTTTCGCAAAATTTGTGTAATTTTAATACTCGAACACAACACATCTGACACCTGACACCCGACACCCGACACCTATACCACCTACTTCATATAAAATGTGTAAAATATTGTGAATATGAAAAAATTGGTCAATGGTTGTGTATTGTCGCCACAAGTAGGCCGTGGTTTGCGTTCAAATCATTCCACTTGGGATCCTCGTCGACCAAATTTATACGAAGAATTGAAACCACCACCGGTGCCATTACATGGCAATGTTTATGGTCATGGTCATGGCACTGCTGAATGCCATTACCGGCATCCAGGTAGGATACGAATTTAATTATAATTTTTTAGATTTAATTTGAAATAAGTTTTTCATTATTCATTTTCGTAAATGCACAGACAATAATTTTTACTAACATTGACTAACGATTTTTTTAAAATAACTAAGCCCAACTAGGCCTGAGTGGATCCATAAGATCATCGTGATAACCTGGCTAACAATTTGACTAATGAATTGATATAACACATCTACGAGTATTGTGCATTTCAGTTTAAATTCACAACAACAAAACCATATATTGAAAAAATCAAATGTTAACATAATTATAAATTAGTTACTCGATTTCTAGAGGATTTTAGTCAGCTACAAAGCGTTGCCTTTAAGAGCATCTTAAGCTTAATTACTGCGTCACGATGCTTTTGACTTTATCGAGTTTTCTGTGGTAACATATTGGTCTTTTAGGCCTGAGTGGATGTAGAAGACCGCATTATGTATAACCTAATCTGTTTGATCCTAACATTCCTAAAGCAACTTTAGGAATTAATATTGCATATAACAACAGAAATAAAGACGCGTTTTTGTTTATTCTTTTTCAATAACATTCTCGATTAAAACAAGACTATTGAATTACAAATAGATATTGGCATCTATAATTCTCCTTGGTTTTTCATGATAGTATAAAACTATTATCTATTCTACATATTTTCTCAAAAAATCGAACTTGGCTTAGTGGCTCAAAAACTGAATTCTTGTTTATAAATCCACACTAAAAACAAAGACCACCTCACTAGAATGTAAGAGAATATCTGAATATATGCATATGAATATCTAACTAAAAAAAACTACTACTACCACATATCATCTTTCGGGAGTTTGTACATCTCGACACTGTACATCTCGAAGTCTGTGGAAAGAAAATTCTTCTGCTTTCTATACATCCTAATTTTTATTTATTATTAATTGTAATATTCTAAATTATAGAATCTAAAACGTTCCTTCTAAAATTTCTTTACCAACTGAGATATCAGACGTAGTTCAAAAATAAGAACTGTTCTCAATCTTCAATCGCGTTAATAGATATCGCGTTATAGATATTTGTTTTTGTAAATAAAATCAAAATTTTAATTTTTTTATAAAACCATTATAGTTTTATTTAGTATTAAAACACTTAGATTTATAAGTAATCTCATGGCAAAAGGCATGGAAGTTAATATAATATTAACATTAACTCTAAGTAAGTAAACTAATAGTTTAATAATATAACATGTTTTTAACCTTTGCATGTTTTATTTTTTTTTTTTTTTTGAAATGTATTAACAGAAACAACAACATAACAACACTCCATTAACACTTTCATAAATTACACACTAATATCCATCTTATTCTACACATGTACTAATATATACTTTCTTTTTTCTTTAACCAAAAAACAAAACAAAATTATTTACGTAATAAAAACTCAAAAGGCATGGAAGATGAAATTTGTCCTTATGCTACTTTCCACTTACTTGGATTCCGTGAAGAAATGGACCCTACTAAAGCAATGAACTTCCAAACATTCCCACATCAAAATGGACATGCACCAGGACCCGGACATGCTGGCACTATGGGACCACCAGGACATCCCGGACACATGCACTCTCGTTCAGGTTCACAATCAATGCCACGAGCCAATCGTTATGCACGCAAAAACAGTCAGGGTGGTCAATCATCAATTTATACACCAGCACCGGAATATGATGATCCAGCTAATTGCGCGGAAGAAGATCAATACGT
>NC_051847.1:234256216-234259705 GCF_002237135.1 Teleopsis dalmanni | reverse complement strand
GGACAGGACATGGTGTTTGAACCAAGAGTATTGATACAAAAAGAAGGTCTAGTACTTGTCAGAATCCGGGGTATCTATGTGTGCAGCTGTTACATATGCCCAAATATCTCCCAAGAGAGATTTGAAGAGTTTCTTGATAGGCTATCAGGAACAATCAGAAACAAAACTCCCATCATTGTTGCAGGGGATTTCAATGCTTGGGCAGTCGAATGGGGCAGTAGTAATACGACGCGGAGAGGTAGAGCCCTATTAGAAACGTTTACCTCACTAAACCTAATACAACTGAACAATGGGCATAGCCCAACGTTCGATAATGGTAGAGGCGTTTCCTACATAGATCTCACCTTTGTCAGCCCGTCATTAGTAAGGGGTTCGCAATGGAATGTAACAAACCACTACACCCACAGCGACCATCATGCAATTCTTTTTTCCTTATCGCTGAAAGAGAAGTTTGTTTTGAAAAAATCGCAGAGAAAAGCACAGCAAATAGGCTGGAAAACTAAGTATCTTGACACAGAGATAATGGAATTCATGACCGAAAACATGAGTTTCGGAGTCGGGGTTGCTTTTGAAAAATCAAATCACCTTATGAAGGAATTATGCAACGTCTGTGATGCATCAATGCCAAGAAAAGGCAGAGGTAATGGGCGCTCATCAAACTATTGGTGGACGGAAGAAATAGCTTTACTAAGATCTCAGTGCTTTGCCTCCCGTAGGCAATTCCAACGTCACAGATCTGGAGTAGATGCGGAAAGGCTTCTACAAAAATACGGAGAGAGCAGATCTAAACTTAAAAAGGCAATTATTAGGAGTAAGAATCAAGCTTTTCAAACTCTGATCAATGATGTAGACCAAAATGTCTGGGGCGATGGCTACAAAATAGTAATGCGTAAATTTAAGAGGTTAAGAGGCTCGTACCTTCATGTCCTAAAATAATGGCGAATATCGTGAAACATTTGTTCCCAAAAAAGGGAGAACTTAGAATTTTAATACCGATAAACACCGATTTAAATGAGATACCTCCGGTTACAAATTCTGAAGTCATAGCCGCTTCTTCCAGAGTTAAGCCCAATAAATCTCCTGGTTTGGATGGAATCCCCAATACTGTACTGAAGAAGGCAATACAAAAACAAGCTTCTATATTTACGGATGTTTACAACAGCTGCCTACAGGAAGGAATCTTCCCTTCGTGTTGGAAAAAGCAGAGATTTGTGCTTATTCCTAAAGGTAATAAGTCCCCAGAACTGCCATCATCTTATAGACCTTTATGCTTATTAGACACTGCAGGTAAGGTCCTTGAAAGAATTATAAGTTCTAGATTAGAAAAATTCACAGAGGCAAGTCAGGGTCTATCAAATAACCAATTTGGCTTTAGACCTAAACGCTGTACTGTTGATGCTGTACTACATGTATGCAACATTGCAAAGGAAGCTACTAAGGGCGTAAGGTGGCTAGGTGGTACTAAAAAGTACTGCGCGGTAGCGACCTTAGACGTTAAAAATGCTTTCAACACTGCTGAGTGGAGTAGCATCTTAAATGCACTGATGAAAATGAGAGTCCCAGAATATCTTTTGAAAATTATTACATCATATTTTAAAGACAGATTACTCTTGTATGATACAGAATCCGGACCGAAAATATATAGGATTACGGGAGGCAGCTAAATCGTGGCTGCAATACAGCGGATTAGAGCTTGCTGAACATAAAACTGAGGTGCTATTAATCAGCAGTAGGAAAAAGATTGAACAATTCTCAATTAAAGTGGGTGGAGTAGATATACAATCTAGCCCCCAACTTACATATCTTGGTGTAACCTTAGATAGTAGGTTGAGTTTCAAAACTCACCTAAAACAATCGGGAGATAAAGCATCACGTGTCTGCAACACATTATCTCGATTAATGCCAAACATAGGAGGTCCCAAGGACACCGCTAGAGTTCTTTTAGCATCAGTTTCCAAGTCGGTGATGCTTTATGCTGCTCCGGTGTGGACACATGCTACAACCATTAAGTCGTATTCACGTGTAATGAAAAGTGCACATAGATTGTCAAACCTACGCATCTGCCGTGCTTACCGTACAGTATCGGACGATGCTGCGGGAGTATTGGCTGGACGCATGCCAATAGACCTTGAAGCGTTCTTGGCCAGAGACAGTTTCTTACAGCGCTCTCGTCGGCGAACGACTGAAACTGGGCAATCTCTGGCAGAGTCTTATCTATATATAAGAGACGAATACCTTAATGAATGGCAACATAGGTGGGACCATTCCCAAAAATCAAGATGGACGCATGAGTCCTGACCACATAATTAGAGACTGTATAAGATTCGTAGATACTAGACAAAATCTAGAGACACTAATTGGGAAATCCAGCCCTTCTACTATGGTAATGCAGATGTTGGCAAGCATCGAAGAATGGAGCTTTTACAAGAGCATAATCTCTAGAACAATAAATACTGTTAGAGCGGACGAAATACTTAGTACACAATCGGAGTGAATGCACGCTAAGTGCTCTTCTAACCTGCCCTGTGAAGGAATACCTTAATTGGTCGTACTGCAGGGATTTTCAGGATTTTGAGTTGAGAATGTAGGGGACTTTTTAGTCCGTAGGCATGTATGACTCAATTTGAGCCGTGCATGAATCGGGCATGCAAATGGTACGGGCCATTTGTATCTTTTGAAGATTTTTCCCCCAGGTCCTATACACAAAAAAAAAAAAATGGAAGAGAATGTGATAAACATACTGGACAACCAGCACAATTTAAAATATTTAATTCAGAAACAAACATCTGTTGTAGAATCTACTGTAAATGTGCGAACAAAGGGCGAGGTCAACGGCAAATTTCGGAGTTTAACGCAGAGAATAGAAAATATTACTGAAACAATAAAAAAGTCATATTTTTTATACAGATAATCTATCAAATTTTTTATGATAATAAATGTACTTCACATAATTATTGATAAAAATGAGAAGGTTCAAGCAGAAATAATTCAGTTAATGATAGACATAAATCATGAAAAACTAAATACTGCACTTGTTACCTCATCACAACTACAGAATGAGGTAAATAAAATTCGTAAACATGTTGCAGAAAACTTAAAGCTACCAGGAAGAAAATACGATCGATTAAGGGCCATATACAAATTACTAGCTGCTAAGGCAACGATACTGAAGAATCAAAGTGGTGCTTCACCTAGCCCAGCGCCCCAAAGAGACCTCATGGAAGAAATATTTGGAAACAGCACATTGATTGCAAACTCGCACACTTTAAATTTAAGCGGTAATCAAATAATCGCATTGCCTGGAGATGGTTCGTAGCAGAGTTAAAGCACACCTACATTTCTATATTTGGTGTTTTGTGATATAAAACTGTTTTAATGTAATTAAATTGTATGGAAGAATGTGCGTAGGTTGATTAGTCTTATAGTTATTAATTGTGGTGACTTGTGATTTATCAAAATTTCAGTGATGCTAAAATCTATTGCGAAATG
>NC_051847.1:234239497-234256116 GCF_002237135.1 Teleopsis dalmanni | reverse complement strand
TTGGCAAAAGATGTTGTTAAAAATCCAACTGAATACGCAAAAACTTTAGATATGATTGCAAATGTATTTGATTGTCCAAACAAACCAACTTATCTATTGATACAATGTTTAAAACGTCACGATGCAAAAACTATTATAGATAACATGCCGCCAATTGAATGGGGTCCAGTTATTGATGGAGGATTAAGCAATACTTCGTTGCCATTCATTGAAACTGAACCAATTATGTCTTTTAAAGTAGGAAACTATCATAAAGTCCCACTTTTAATCGGATTGACAGATATGGAAGATGCTTTACTTATCATTGAAAACGATAATACAAATAAAATAACAAGTGAAGATTTTTATAAAGTGATTTCAGATATTGCTTTAAATGATCTTAAAAAACTTTATGAACCAGAATTTGAAAGTGTGTGCTCGCATTCGCAAATAGTAATTGATTCAATCGATTATATATACGACGTTAGAAACGGCGGAGATGTACTTAACAGTTTTGTTAATTTTTATACGGACAAAATGTATGCTGCACCTACATGTCAACTTGCAGATATTTTAACTGAAAGTGAAAGTATATATACATACTTCTTTAATATAAAACCAAAAACCAAGTTTTACGAACTACCTACTTGGGTAAGCGTACCAAAATTTTATGATCAAATATTTATATGGGGCGTACCGTACATGAACAATTACGAACTCGTTAAAGAATGGAATTATACAGATAAAAAAATTTCAGATATAGTAATGACTCTTTGGGCTAATTTTGCAAAAACTTCCAACCCTACAATATCTAATGTTTATGTAAAATGGAGTCCCTATAATAAGTTAAATAGAACTTTTTTAAATATTAATGATAATTTTGAATATAAAACTTTAAATAATATTCATAGAATATCATTTTGGAACGAATATTATCCAAAAATTTTGAATTTTACAGCTGAGTGCTGTAGTTTAAATAGCAGTACGAACTTCCATTTATCTTTTTATATAATCTTGTTAAATGTTATTATCTACTTCCGTAAATATTTAAATTATTTGTAATGGAAAAATTAGCATAATTATACAAAATTGATTTACAATAATTAAATAAAAACAAAAATTAATAAAGAAATAAAAATTATGAGCGAGAAAATTAGTGCTTCACGTAGCTTGTTTCCAATATGTAAACACTACATTCAAAACTACGGTTTCAGATTTGTTTATTCCATTTACAATAATTAAACTTAAAAGTACCTTAAATATACGTCATAAGAGAAGATTTTTATAAGCAATGCTTAAATGTTTTATAATATTATATTATGAAATAAATTGAAATATTTTTAAATTAAACGATTTGTTTTAATGAAAAGTGTTTATTCTGAATATTAACTATTTCAAAACAGTAGCATATGTATTAAATTAAAATATTTTTCAAAATTTTATTAAATTATTACAAAAATTACAACTTAATATTTACTTAATTTAATAATATGTAAATAAACTAGTAAATATATTTATTTAGATTATATAGACGTAATTAAAAAAAATTAAAATGGGTAAAATAATATTATTAAATTAAAAAAACCTTCTATTGCTGGAAATTAAAAAATGAAAAGTACACACACAATATTGCTTTCCTTTAATATGAAAAACGACATAATATCGTTTGAATTTATGACTTCTTATGAAGAAGTGACTAAAGCTCGTAAATGTATAATTAGTTTTTTGTGATCACTAACCTCCTGTTTTGGTATTTGACTGCGATGATTTGTGGATGTGTTGAAATACGGAAGATATTGTAAATAGCTACTTCTGATTTCTGCTACATTTTTATATAATGACTCAATTGGACAGTCGTCATCAGACTGCCCTATTTAAAGATTGTCCGCAATTATTATAATATATAAATTGAAATCGCATAAGTTAAAGATTGGCAACTTACTGAATTATTTTTGCAATTTAAAAATTCTCCATACCGTTAGTGTGGTATGGTGATCGTGGGAAAAATGTACGTTCAGTTTTTGCTGTAATGACTATATTAACGTAAATCAGTTTTTCCATTTCCATTCCAAATTTTTTAAATAATTAGTAACACACCATAACAGAAAACTAGATATTAATGCCGGCTTTGATACACACAAACATAAACTTTTGTTATTTAACGTTTATTACGTTATTTTGTACTTTACTGTTTTTAAGTTGAAGAGTAAAATTTCTATTTCCATAAAGCTTTTGATTTTTTTAACAAAAATTTTTGTTAATTACTGCATAAAGCGCTACTGTGCTAAGTAATATTTAGTAAAAATAATTTAGTCATATTGTATTGCTAAGTAAATACAGTAGCCTTAAAGTATGTTCCCACTCCCTTCGTTAGACCAGGGTATTTAGTTAAGATCGCTGATGTATTTTTATTAACCATACAAAGAGCTTTCGTGCTATTTAACTTAGTTAATATCATATTTTTAACGTAAGTGTAACTGAGTAAGTAAATTTCATTAACCATAGAAAGATACTTAAAAATAAATGAAAGGAAATTAGATCAAAAATGTCGAATACAACTTTTAAAAATAAATTTCCCGCAAGGGAAATGACCAAAATTGAAAATATATCATATGTTTTATATGTAAAACATAAACAAACAAAAGTTGAGTTGTAAACAAACATGCTGAGAAAGTAAGTATTTAATAAAATGTTTGTTTTTATTAATTGAATATGTAATAGATATATAAAATATAACTAAATGGTTTAATATATATTTAATTTTTTTTATGATATATCATTAAATGCAGTTTATTTATTTCAAATTCGTAGCGACTATAATTCAAAAAGTCAATGACAAAAAGAATTATGTATTAATATTTAATAAATTTTTTCTTTTCATTAATTAAAGATGTATTAGATATTCAAGAAATTGATGTGTGATTTAATAAAATTAAGAGGAAATTAATGCTATTTGTTGTTTTTTCAGTTATTAATTTTTTCCGACTCATTGCACGTTTTCTGTATGTAACTATTGCTTTATTTATGTTGTGAACAATTTTACAAACATTGCATATTAAATTACCTGTATTTTCCATGATCAATTAATGAATTTTTGCAAACAATACAAAATTAAATATCAACTTCTTACAATTGAAATGTAAACAAAGAAAAGCTCTCCTAAAACTTATGTAGAACTTTCTGATACATAAAAGTTGTTTAAGATGCACAAATCAACGTATGCCAATGGAAAAGACCAAATCTTATTTGGATTAATATAAGTTAATTTAGCTACAGTGAGAACATGGTATTACATAGTATTTATTTCCGTAAATGTTTTTACAGATTATACTATGGTTACACGATATATTAGTAAATCATTTAATTGGAAAAAATGTATTTCATTCATTCTTAAAAAATGTAATATATTTTCTCTCTGTAATAGCTAATCATACTTGTTAATTTATACAAATGATAACAAAAAATCTTTATAAAAGTTTATTCTATATATAGAGCCTGTGCTCTATATATTTTCGATCAAAAGCATTTTACCTGAAATTCATGTAATACTTAATATTTAGGAAAAAAATACCTTACAAAGCGTTTGTTTTTTTTAACATAATATATATTTACCTGTACACTCTGCCATTCACTGATAATGTGACAGAAATGCAATAATAAAAAAATTATATTTTGCGGAATTAGCCAGAGTTCGTATTTGCGTACCCATGAGCGGCTGATTTCATACGATGGGAGCTCACATGAGCCGCAGCGCCCAATTTAAAATTTTATTTTTTTTTTTTTGTGAAAACATGTCATTAAAAAAGATTTAAAATATTAATAACCTTGAACTAAATATGGAAATAATTAAAGTTCTTAAAATAAACACTAAATATATTTGTATTGTTTATTTGTGGAAAATAATAATATTTTATAAATTTGTTTTTCAAATTCAAATTATTGTGTCATTATATTGTTTTAATATAAATAATAATAAACTAAGTTAATTTCATATTATATATTTCCACATATAACGTTTATAAAAATAAATAAAGCAAATAAACTAATAAATCGCTTTTTATTAAACAATTGAGCTCGTGAGCTCTCGGCTCGTGAGACCTCATGAGCAGCTCTTCAATATGAGCAATTTAAAGGCTCACGCTGGTGAGCAGCTCTTCAATATGAGCCAATTTTGGGCTCACGCTCATGACCCAATTTTGATCTCACATAAGAATTGGCTCTTGCTCATGAGCCTGAGCTGCTCATGAGTGAGTAAATACGAACCCTGGAATTAGCTATTTTTAAATATTAATATATGTTTATATAGTACTAACCACTTAATAAAACCAAATAATATGTCAAAAAATACACATCAAATTATTTAATCATTTTCACCACAATGTAACATTTAACATTGACAATAAGCGTGGTGAAGATACCATGCAATGAACGGATATATAAAAAGATATTTATTTAATATTGTGTGTAATTTAATGTAATGTAAATAATTTTTATATATAGTATTTATTTATATTTTTTTTTCCGAGTGGGTATCTATCAACATATCCCCTATATTTGTGGATATAATAGAATTTATATTAGATTATACATATTATACATATTAGATTATAATTATATAGTTATAATTCGCCTATATAAATTAATTTAACATAATTTGTAAAAATAATTGATAATTCATTAATTGTATTAACAAGATGTGTTGATTATAGAATGACAGCTAATTTCGTAATTTTATCGATAAAGGAAAAATTCAAAACGATAATTGCTATACTGGCTGTTTCAAAAAGTTCAGCGTTCCTTTAAAAATATTGCTTGCAATTTTTATTTGTTTATGATTTTTAATTGAAGCGTTAAGGCAGTTGCACGCTTGTTAGTCAAAATGGTATTTTATTTTGAATCCAATGTTGTATCTCCACCATGCCATCTTTACATGGGTAAAGATAAACATGAAAGTAAGTTCATTAATCAAAGTCAAACTTTTTGTTTTATATGAGAAAACTTATGAAGAAATGCCGGTGTTAATATAGCGAATTGTATGTATTGTATACAGTCGCCTTATTGTAACCCACTGGAACCTGTAAGCAGATAACATGAAAGGATATCCACCCATATAGGAAGTGGATGGTGGTTGAGGGTGATGAAGTCGCCTTTGTTTACTTTAATGTATTTAAATTTGATTAAAACATTTATTTTACTTTTTTTCAAAATCTTGCGAATATATTTTTATATACACTAGTGCACTTCATTATATGATCTATAGTAGATTACGTATAAATATGTATATAACAAAACCTCTATCATAAGTGATTTAACAGAGGAATTTTGTTTTGCTTGCTTATAAATCAATAAATGGCTCGTTTAAGAGCACAAACTAAAGCAGCAATCATCTATTCAAGAGCTACTGTATATAAGTTTTAATGTCATAGAAACATAAAATAATTGAACTTGTTTATTTTTTATTTAAGACGAGGAATTGATACGCTGGGGTTGGCCAGAGGATGTATGGTTTCATGTAAGTGATCTTTCATCGGCTCACGTGTATTTAAGACTCCAAAAGGTAAAATAAATTATGTATTTGTACTTTTAATGTGTATTTATCGTATATGACAAGTTCATGGCATAATATTTTATTTTAAAGGGGCAAACATTTGCTGACATCCCAACAGAGGTCCTTAATGATGCTGCACAACTTGTTAAAGCAAACAGCATACAGGGTAATAAAATGAAAAACATCGAAGTTGTATATACTCCATGGGAAAATTTGAAGAAAACTCCTGCTATGGAAGCTGGACAAGTTGCATTTCACCGCGATGATCAGGTCAAAAAAATTCTTGTTGAGAAACGAAATAACGAAATTGTAAACAGATTAAATAAAACCAAAAAAGAAGATCATCCTGACTTAAGAGAGCAACGAGAGAAGAGAGACATGGAGGAAAATAAAGAAAAAAAACGAGCCCTTCAAATGCAACAAGCGAAGGAAAAGGATGAGTTAAAACGTAAGGAGGAAGAGGCTAAAATTCGAAATTATGTAGGATTTTTTAAACCAGATCAAATGAAATCTAATTATGATGATGGTAATGAGTCGGATGATTTTATGTAAACTCCTAAAAAAATATTAAAATCATGAGCACAAACATACACTTTTTTATAAAAAAACATGTAATGTATACCATTTAAATATTTTTTAATATATTGTTATTAATATACGAATTGTTAACGTCGAAGAAGTTTAAACAAATTAGTTTTATAAGTACTAAAAAAAAAAATTTTGATTTGTTATAAAAAGCTGAAGTTTTATTTATATAATTTTATCATTTATTATAATCAAGATTTCACACTTATTATTCTACATTTAAAAATGTTTAATAATTTATTCTACAAACCGTTGAAGTACAAATAGACGAATATATATCAAGTGATGCCAAATTTACAAACTCGTACGTAACAAAAGAAGTACACGGCAATGAAAATAATTTAATTAAAAGAAACTACATATATAAATTTATTTATAATTTGGTTTATTTTTTAATTCAATAAATTGAAAAACTGCTGTACTAATATTGTTTAAAGCGGATGCGATTGCTTGTTGCGTTTCAAGAACTTGTTCCTGAATTGCCAGGGAACGTTCTTCGTATTCTCTGGATTTTTTAATTGATTCTCTGAGAAGCGATAACTCCTTATCGTCAGTGACACGTTTCCGTTTCGAGAATGTAGGAGCAGTAAGGTTTGGGGAACACGATGGTGCACTTGGTGTTGATGGGGGTCCTGAAACATTTCCAACTGGTGATAATAGTTCCTGTTTTGGTTCAATTATAATACTGCCACTATCATCAAAACTCTAAAAATTAAACGCAAAAATGACGAGGAATGTTTTATTTATTTACGAATCTAACTTGTATTCCTAACGCAGGTAATTCTATTAAACCAGTTTCAGCTGAACTACCAAATGTATCCATCGCTTGACATTCAAGCTCAGATAACTGAATTGTTATTCCAGGACCACCACTTCTTGCTTTTTTGGCACGCGAACGAACTTGGTTACGCCAATGATTTAAAGTCTGAAAAATAATTTCTTGTAAATATATTTTTTTCTAGCACTCATTACTTTTATTTAATCAACAAAAATTTTAAAGGTGGAATACAGAACGCAATTATTAAGATTTTTATGGTATTTAACTAAATTAGCATTCAAAATTATATTGTTAATTTTATTTACAAGATTATTTACAATTATTATTGGATCTGTAGTTATTATTTATGAACCAAAACATTTTTAAAAAAGATTCGCAAGTAATAAGTACAGCATATTGTTCAGTTTTTCCTTAATTGACTAAAAATCTGAATTCCAATTGAAACAACTGTTTCACATGTATTATAAAAATTACCTGTCTCCACTTCGATGCACTTCTTGTTGGGCCTCGCATTGCATTTAAACTATCAGCCAGTTCTGACCAAGCGCGCGGGTCTTTTTCTCCCCTCAATATCGACTGATGCTCTTTCGAAAATTGAAGGAAAAATTCCAGCTGTTTTTGTCTAGTGCGTACTCTTTTACCTTCTCTAAATAATATAACATATATCAAACAAATAATCATTATTGAAGTATTTAATTCATTAAAATACTCACAAATCAATTTTGGTTCTCATTTTTTAATTCGCTGTAAATATTTATTTAATTTTGTACATTAGTGAAGTCAGCTGTTGACACTCAAAATTAACAATACTATTATGACGATAGTCACTGACTCAATCATTATTTTGACATTTAGCTTAATTATGATGTTACTGCTACAAGTTTTGGTATTCTCTCTTGCCATATATTAAAGTGTTCTTTCTGTTCACAATTCTGTGTGAATCAAAATAGCTGGTCATAAGAGGTTGATGTGCATAGTAATAATAATTTAATAAAAATATTTAAATAAAAATAAAGCATAATAACATAATTGTTCCAATATATTAATAGAGTTATCATTTTTGGTCATAAATGCTGCAGATAGTTGTAAAAAAACGTCTGTATAATTTAAATAATGAGGTGGTTTGTCTATATAGTAAGTAAATAGTAAAGAAAATTAATATGGAATGGCGAGTAGAAATAATTTTTATTTTTACTGTTTGCGTTGCATATAGCATTTAGAAAACCTATATTTAAATATAAATATAATATATAACTTGAATCTAGTACCCTATATATTTATTTCTAAGTCAAGCTTAGCAAATTTTATTAACAAGTGATATAACAAGTACCAATCATATCATAGGTTTATATAAATGAAATACTAACATAATATTCTATACAAATTTTTGAAATCTTTAAAGTTTGGTTAGTTGATTAGAAATATTATTATCTTTTATTGTAAGTGATTTTGAAGCCTTACTTTAAAAGGATTTTGTTGCTATCCTGTAGTGCGAGCAGTCATAAATTTCATATATGTTTAAACAGTATTACAGCAACCTCGCTCTTCAGAATCTTTCCACATATATGTACTTTTAACTGTATCAATAACCTTTTCTTAATGTATAATTACTGGCTATTATACATATTATACATTAGCTTTACAATGGAACCTCCAAGGTGCAAGAAACAGAGGACGCACCAAGATGAGGACGCTTCCGCGTTAACGAAGCGGAAACGAATAAAACATTGAATGAGTTAAGACATATAGCTAAAAACCGAGATTTGTGGAAATGCCATAAATAGACTAAGTTCTTAATTTACCTCTTTGATGTAATGCTAGAACATGTCAATAATAATAATAATTATACATTATTCTAATAATTAATAGACCGAAAAATTATAGCCAACCATTGAATTACAATTTTGATAAAAGTTTTGCTCTTAATTGGAAGCATCACGAGACTACTCTAATTTCTGTGGTTTGTTAGCTTATTAACAACCAATTTTTATACTTGCTTGAGATGGAATATGTGCTCTATATCTTTCTAAAATGTGATATTATATATATTATAGACATATATATTAGATATTATATATAATGATTACGTTTTAAATGATCCTGTCATACTCTAAAATTTTTCGACAATATTTATATTACCATCTCTTTGTCTTTTGTATATAATTGACTCGCAAATAACGTTAAGATTTGCAGTCCAATTATTAGTACAACTGAATATAAGTGTAGAGAATAGATTCAAAACGGCGCCTATAGCTAGTAAGAATTTAGTCAACACATTGAAAAATTACAGTCAATGAAAAGATATGCAAGCGCATTTCTATCATTATAGAAATGCAGTCAGTAAGAATAATGTTATCATTGTACAATCAAAAGACTTCACTTCAAGTTAACGCTTGGATAGTCTTTATTGTCTTTCAAAAGCATTTTGAAGTCAAGAAAATCCAAATAAATATAAATGAAAACATTACTTAACAAAACATAATTAAACCATATCCTATATAGAATCTTATGAACACAGTAAGGGTGGTAGACAAATGACAGCAGCATTAAAATTATTTAAAGGGCACAGCTTAAAATTTTGAGTGCGCACGTTGGTACATTGCTTCAATATTTATAATATAATATAATAACCAAAACCCTTGTTTTTCAAAAAAGATATTCGAATGTATACTTATGTTGATATTTACATCATCATCAAAGTATGAAATACTTAAGTTTGTCTTAAGTGTCCTTAGAGACATAAGAACTTTACTACAAAATTCTTAAGAATAATTATTAAAAAATGGGGAATACTGTACACCGAGATTCAGGTGATATATTCTTATTATTTAACCAATTATTAGGCTTTTCTTTTTACTTAAAATAATAATATAAATAAATAATGATATATGATAATAAAAAAAAATAAAAACATAGAAAACATTAATCACGTTTCTCATGCAAAAACTTGAGGGAAATATAAAATGTAAAACAATAGTCAAAATCGTATAATTTTAAAAGAGGAGAAATTTATGTTTTGGAAATGCAAAAAAGTCTCCATTGTTATACCAAAGCACTTGTAACAATATCCTGTTCTTAGTATAAAGTTAAAAAAGAAAAAAAAATTGTTCAAAATAAACATATCATTATAATTTAGTGATTGTACGAGTATCACTCTCTTGGTTGACTTTACTCTGTCTTGTTTTCTTGTTTATGAATTGCTTAAGGTAATAAATGTAAAAAAGTAATAGGTAACGAGGTAATACGCTCTCGACGCAAGTCTTGCTCTATTGTTATATAATTGCATTTATACATACAAACATGTATACGCATAAGCCTTTACGTACAAACCTACGTTTAATAAATGATCGCACGTTGTTGGACCTGCCAATTCTTTGGCTTAAACTTTGTTTTACTTTAAGAATTACGAACATTTACAGTTTCCAACGTCTTTTGTTTTCCTTCTCCCATAAACTGAGTTATGTCTTCGATTTGCATGTGCATGAGGGGGGGCTTGTGTATATATTGAAAGTTAAGTTTTCTTAGTTAAGCTTAAGCTGCGATTGAAGTAGGACGTGTTGGTGCTTGGTGGCAACTTGCGTCATTTGCTTATTTACGTCGTACTTGAAATAAAATGTACTTATTATAATTAAAGTGAGTTTAAGTTAAAGTTTTCTTGTTTTTTCTTTTTAAATAAATTATAAATTACTGTATATACGAATTCAAAACTATGGTAAAATAGTTCGAAATACTGTTTAATGCACTTAGTTACTTCTTTCTGTTTAAGCCACGATGAAGGAAAGAAAAAACACAAAAAAGGTTGAACAAAAATTTACGAAATTTATGTCTAGTGACCAATAGATAAATAATTTACGTATAATATTTAAATTTTAAATTGAACAAGATTTTTTATAAAATATTTTTGTAAAAGTAAAAGTGTAAGTTTTTTAATATTTTTTATGAAACAGATTTAAGATTTCTCTTAAAAGTGTTTTTAAAACAACTGCCATAAACGCGAAACTTACACAGATCTAAAGCAGATATATGTTTAAATGTGTATGAGCGATCACTGCAGTCAGTATAGTACGAAAACATACTATACTTCGAGGTAAATGTAATGAATGTGGGTGAGTTTGAAGCTTGAAGTACTGTACGGTGATTCTGAAGGTTACCATAAAACGTATCTTTTATTTGTTGTTGTATGTTTAATATATTTTTTGCTGTTTTGTTTTATATTTTGTTTTTTTTTTCTAATAATTTATGTTAACAAATGTAAATAAAATCTGGTACCATATCTATTATTCATTTTTAAATTAGTTCAATGTGAGTAAAAAATTTTATATATATTATAGTTATTGAAAGTGAAATGAAATGGTTAAGCTGCTCTATTTTTAATTGTTTTAAAACTAGAAAGAAAAATAAAAAAATGCTTTGAGTTTTTAATACTTTCTCCATTTTTTTAATATACAGCTACACTAATGCAAATTGGTTCACGTTTACACATCTAAACTAACCCAATTAAGCAATTTAAACTAATTATGTAATTAATTATTGTTTATATTGATTAATAAATTTTCCTCATAAGATTGGTCTACGTTTACAATTGGATAACAATAGAAAAAACTCAGTTATACTCATTATATTAATTTAAAGAATAATTAATAAATAAAATAAATGTTAATAAAATTTAATTAATAATTATTTAATAATTCACTAATTAATAATTCATAATTAAAGTTATTACGTGTACAACACATATAACTCACATACGTCTTTAGACAAAATATTAATTGAGGCACAATCTTTTATTAAAATAAAAATAATGATGATATTTATTTCATTATCATAGGCGTACCTCTTGTACACGGGGGCGCTATAAAACAATTTTTGGAATTGAATTGCCTGGACATACAATACCGCTACTTTAATGTAAAATATGACTTCGAACATATTTTATATTTATTATATTTACAATTCGGAATTATTGCGGGATTATTGACCAGTCACTATAGATTGAATAATCACCTATCGAAATCAGGAATTCAATCCAACTCATACTGTACAGATACTGTACAGAAGAGAGAGAAACTGCAGACCATGTGCTTGGGGAGTGCCCAGCACTGATGCACAAGCGGAAGAAACACATAGGAGGGTATTTCATGGATCATAAAGATCCAAGACTAAGAAAGATAAGCTCTTACTATGTTTCATTAAAAAAATCTGACTTGGAGAAACACTCTAATCCGACTAAGGGCACAATAGATCTTTTAGGTTCCAGTGCACTATCCCTTCTTTTTAATAATAATAATATTTATAATTCATATATAACCATTTTAAACCATTTCACGAACATAAAATGTAAATTTTAACTGTGGTCATCGCGTTTCCCACCGACTTCATTGCCTCTATTGTTTTCGGTACTGATTCGGTAGAGTTTATTGATCCGATTATTTATGGTATTAATCTCGGGTCTGTGGTCATTTATTTATGTTTCGTACACAATAATGAATCGAAATGTAGTTAGGAGATGTTAAATCCTCTCTATACATTGTTTAAAAATCATTACTTGTGATCCACAATTTTCGTCCACATTCACTTGTGGATTATTAAAAACAATATCAATAAGCTATTTTTTGGCATAGCAATCACAATTGTACGTATTGTACGTCGTCAACATTAAAATTACAACCTTGTTAAAATTTTTACACCAAATTGTACATTGTTGCAGATACTTTTGTAGATCAGCTGTGAACATAACGCAAATCAGAGTATAAACTTTTGAAGTAAAGTATTTAAGTTGTAATTTAACGTCAAATTTTCCAGACGAAAGTGACTATTATTTTAATATATAAATGCTTAACAACTGCACAAATCTCATTTCTTTTCTGTCTGCAATATATGCAAACATTACTCATTTTATTTACTTTTTATTTACTTTAATCCATTCTCTGATTTTCATTTAAAATTAACAGTAAATAGCAGTAAATCGAAAAATATATCTGGTCAAAAAGTAATGTTATAACATATTTTGACTATCCTCTGGTTATCTATCTGTTTTGATGCGATTGATAGAGTTCAGACATAGTTTATTTATCTCAGTTTTTAGGGAAGATTAATCGTCGCCATTTGTTCTCATCTACACATGTAACGTTATAAACCCGTTATAAATAGATGGTACTGCCTCATATTTTTGTAGAATATGTTTTCATTTAATTGAAATGTTACAGTCCATTTTATTAAGAAAAGTCACTGAACAATAACAAATTATAGACTAAAAAAATAGTTGAAACCAGTTTTGCAATCTATTTTGTTGTTGTGGCGCTGCCCTTCTTGACTGATTTTCATTTTAATTTATATTATATTATAACTTATATTCCATATAATACTCATCATCAAAAACTAGATCATTGGTAAACAAATTTTTATATACACTTTAATTAACTATTTATTAGTTATTATATTTAATTGTTATAAACTGTACATTCAAATATCTGTAATTAATTATATGACAACTAATAGATTTATTTGATTTATATTTAAGTTTTACTTTCTATAAAATCTAATGTAACAGATAAAAGTTTCATTTTATTAATAATTTTTGACCAAATGTTAGTATCGAGAAATCGAAATGAAATGTCAAACTTTTCATGAAGATATGTATATTGGACTTATTTCAATAAAATTATCTAAAGAGGTTTTTCGAACAGTAGTGAACTACAACAACAATAATTTATTTTATATTATTTTAACTAATTGAAATAAATTGATTGGCTGACCATACATCTGTTTCGAGTATTCCCAAATACCCACCATCAGTAGTCTTAGAAATACTTCTTGTATTTAATTATTCGTAAATAATTTTTTTGTTTTAATACTGCAAGTACCAGGAATCGCAAGTACCAACTGACCATCTAAACAATTTGATAAACTTTTATTAATGAATTTTCAACATAACTGCGTGAAAAGTGTACAAATATTTACGAAACCAATATTGATTATTTTAAAATATACGAGTAAATATGAATTATTGTTTATTATTTATTTAAACTCGCTTTTTTATTCGTCTTATATGTGGTGTTGAACTACATCAATAAAATGGTTTTTGTCGCTAACTGATTATTACAATGCATTTGGACTCCATTCATATAAAGGGTTGGTATTAATCTTTTAAATTATTATAAATTTCAAATTAAATTTAAAACCAGTTTTTCAAAGCTTCTTTAATCCGTTGTATGTGCTTAATAATTTTATTTGTTAATAAAATGTTATTAAGATAATAACTTGTGTGTATAGATAGCAAAGCACTGAATTATAAAATTTTGCTTTACGAGTACTACACAGTTTTTGGGCTACCATTTAATAAACAACTTGATTTATTGCCTTAGTTTAAGTAATTATGATTAAAACACACAGTTCTTTTTTTCTATGTAATATACCAAAGGTCATCACTGTCAGAAAGGTATTTAAACATGATTAATATGATCGTCTAAATATAATATATGTATAAGAACGAATTTATAAAAATATGTATTAGTAAGAATAGGTCTTTCTCATATGTATTATAATTTTGACAATGGGAAACATTTAAATTAAAAATTTTATTTATTTCATTCATTTTTTCATTATTTGAAGCGATCAATGCATAAAGGGTACATGTCATATTTTTAGACGGAAGGATAGGGAGAAGAAAAAATTTATTGCAGCGACTTTAGCTTATATTTTATCCTAACACTGGAACTATTTTATAATAAAAAGTAAAACATAAAAATAAAAAAAAATAAATAAAAGTAAAATAAAATAAAAAATAACATAATGGAACATCAAATAAAAATGGGCTATCGATTGATAGCCCACTGAATTTATTTCTTTTTTACAACTTAATTATAAAAATAAATTTGAAGTCTTAACTTCTAATTATATCTTTACTATAAAATATAGTAATATATACTGATATATATTATCTAATAAGCTCCATTATCTTATCGATATACTGAGGCCACTAAAACACTTTATTTTCTTTTACCTATTTAATATTACCTTGATCCCTTAAAGAATTTTGCCATTTAGTATTTAGCCATATTTAGTTAATTAATCTGGTGATCGGGTGACCTTAAAGTTGCAACGAAGAGCAGTGACATTATAGATGTAGATGTAAATATTTTACCCTTTCCTCTTACTATTGAGCGTTAGATTAATCTAGTATTTTTGGATCGGGTGACCTTAAAGTTGTAACCAAGAGCAGTGACATTGTAGATGTAGATGTAAATATTTTACTCTTTCCTCTTACTATTGAGCGTTAGATTAATCTATTATTGTTAGATCGGATGACATTAAAGTTGTAACGAAGAGCAGTAACACTGTAGATGTAGATGTAAATGTTTTACCCTTTCCTCTTACTATTGAGCGTTAAACAAAAGATTGGAACAATCATATTTATAACAGCGGAGAGTGTGAAAATCCACTTATTCTGTATTTCTTCTGTAATTGTTTCGAGTGTCTTTTATTTCAAGTGAGCCTGATCAATCCTACGTTATTGAGGATTATTCGTATTTGCATTTTTAGTATTGTTTCCAGCCTTTGCTTTTGAAAATATATAAAATATTTTAGAAAGTCTAGTTAAAAGATAATTTAGTTTTGTATAACAGGATAATTAATTTTTATATTAAAAATCTGTTTTAACACCATAATCAAGATATATATATAAGCATAGTCTAAGATACTTTCAAGGCATAAATTTTTACAATATAAATTTTTAAAGAAAACTTAACAAGTATTTTATAATTTCAGATTCATTCGCTATGTAAATTTACTTTATAAATTAAAGAAATTGTAAACTAAAAACTTCAATGTATTATGGATTCCAGAATTTTTATAATTTTGGTCATATTAAATGGTGAGTATAAAAATATTATGTTGAATATACTGCCGATATTAGATGTTTAATATGATATAAATCAATATAAGGAAGTCGAGAAATTTAATAAATTAATAATACTTGTTATAAGAAATTTGTTATTTAAGGCTAAGAATTATTAATCAAATTCATTTAAAGAGAAATATTTACAGCATCCGCCAAAAGTAAACAGTATATAATTTTCTTATCAAACCATATAAATAATATTGTAAATGTAAGTATGTTGTATGAGTATATAGATGTAATTATATACATAATTTAAGTACATAACATATATATATTGTTATAAATTGTAATACACATGTTTCAATATGTTTTACATATGTTCATGGGGTATCTTATAGAAAGGATAAATAGGTATCCCAATAAGATAGCTGTAGATGGACAATAGTTAACTGCAAAAAGGTTGAAAAAGTTCCACATTTCAAGCTCACCAAAATTTAAGTTTGATTTATATAAAATATTATAAGTAATTGTTATTGTATAATAGGAAGTCTCCATGAACACGAATTATGTTTGTGTCTCTCTACTATCAAATATTTATTTTTGTAGACACTGCGTATAAAATAAAATTTAATTTCTCTCATATATTTTTATTAAATAAATAATAAAATTAAAAATATAAATATTATTTAGTACAACTGATATGTTCCGATAACATTAACTATGTTACTCAAACTGTTTATGGATTTTTGGATTTCACCACAACAATTGGTGATACCGTTATGGTATTTTCACCACAAAGTGCACCTTCACTACGTAAGTTTAAAATATCTTTAAATATTTTATTAATACAAATAAATATAAATATATTTTATAATTTAGAACAATTAAAT
>NC_051847.1:234215742-234239397 GCF_002237135.1 Teleopsis dalmanni | reverse complement strand
CGGCTAAGCACCCGGCACTACTAAAGTAGTTCATTTTGTTAAATAATTCTGATTTCTCAATAATTCGTTAACGTAGTAATTACATAAAAACAAAAATACATTAAATTTTTATTTAATCGGTAGTTTTACCGAATTTCTAACCACGTCTTCTCCTATTAAAATTTTCCTGGTTAACATCACCACTTTTCATAAAAATATAGGGTAAATAACAACAAAGCTATATAGATTTTCTACTTCGGGAAACCTATGCCCACATAAATTTTCCTTGTTGCCTCTTGAAATAATTAGTAAGGCTATTATTAATATGGATAATACGTCATTTACAAGTTTAACTTATCAACAATAATATCATTTCTGTGAAGAAATTCTCCTTGTGGATTCCTAATTAGGCAAGAGGA
Source organism: Teleopsis dalmanni (assembly GCF_002237135.1). Classification (NCBI taxonomy): domain Eukaryota; kingdom Metazoa; phylum Arthropoda; class Insecta; order Diptera; family Diopsidae; genus Teleopsis; species Teleopsis dalmanni. The sequence continues at coordinate 234,238,999 of NC_051847.1, read as the reverse complement.
CTTATAAAACAGAGGACTTATAAAACATAGTCATAGAATAATTTATGTTTCTCCAAATCCAGTAGGATCCAAAATATATATGGAAAACGAATACAATTTACAAATTTAGTGTCCGTACAACGACTTATGTGAGTGATTTTTTCTAATAAATCTACTTGTTATTTAAACATATAGTCTTTAAGTTTGTCATTCATAGCTTTAAATATAAGATGTTTAAGTACGAATAGAAGTGATAGGAATGATGCTAATTCAAAGATTAGTTTTGAAACTGTATTTCTCCGATTTGCCAACTAGCACAAGGGTATTAAAGGTATCGCATCTATCTACTACACTACAACTAAAAAATGACAGATAAGATGATGAAAAAAATAAGATAACTACGAATCAATGTCTGACCAATTAAACAAAAGAATGGAGATGAAATACGCATACACTATGTAAACCAGCAATTCATCTTGTTCGCAATGCTGAAATTGCAAATCCTAGAGTACTTGATAAACGTGGTACGAAACGAAACTTATAAAATTTATATTAAATTTTTTTTATTTAATAGCGTTAATAGTTACTTAGTTATGGTGAACTGAGGAACGTGTCCTCCTCAATTAGCAGTTTTGAATCCGCAAATCCTCGTAATAGTGGGTAGTAGAAAGAAAATCAAGCTAGAACCAGCCAGAGGCATTTATAAAGACAACAATCTGGCCAATGCTAATGATATCGCCGAACGTGTTGAAGAAGGAGACGCTTAGAAACTTAAGCCTAATTCTGGCTAAACCTGGACATAGACACATCAGATGTTCTGGTCTCCCTTCTTCGAGAGGTGGTAGACACGCATTGCCTCGATAAAAAATTATAAATAATTGTACTGTAAAGTGTTAGAATAATTTTTATTAAGTATTTATAAATATACATTATAAAATTATTTACATATTATATTTGAATAATTTAGTGCCATAAGGATATACTAATATATTTATATATTGTTATGCATAGCCAGCTGAGCGCATTTTGTTCCACACTTCTTCCAATTCAGACGGATCCGAAAATTCATGCGAAGCAATTAAATTACGATATTTCTCGGCACTAGTTGGTTTGTGGAAATAAAATTCCTGACAATGTGTTAATTTTATTCCACTTTTAAGTGCTACAATAGCTAAATAAATATCATCAAATCGAAAGTGTTTGGTATACAGACTAGTATCATATAGTTTTTTTAGAGTGTTTTGTGATAAAATAAATGCTCCAGCGGTTACGTAGGGAGGCCATTTATTAAAAGGGTATTCTTCTAAAGATATATACCACTTACTAAATTTTTGTCTTTGTGGTTTTGATTGTATCACATAACCAGCGTAAAGATATTCTACCAATTCATTCTGGTCTATTGTGTTAATACTAGCATAACCTTTGTTTATATTTGCATTATTACGACAAAATTGTAATACATTTTTTAGTGATACATAATAATCGTCATCAACGAACATATAATACTGACTATGACAATGTTCCTTTGCCCAACGCATTCCCATCATGGTTTTAATGGTATTATTAAAATAAGCATCGATGAAATCTGCTTGCACAATATCGTTGTAATTTTTTGCTTCAACATTAATTTCTGCTTGCAAACTGTTTGTTGTTAAGCCAATCAAAAATATTCGTCTTACAATGACGTCAGAGAAGCGTTCCTCGAAACCCCATGTCCGACGGATGGCCTTACGTTGCTTTATATTTCCAGGTGCTGACTTTATTAAAAAAGTTATAAACGGAGATATGTTACATGTTTGTTTTGGATTATGTGTAAAACTGTAGTTGTAGAAATTTGTTGGGTTTTCATTTCGGAATTGTATTGTATCATTACCTATCGTTTTTTCGAAGCCACCGGACGGGTAATTAAATAACAATTCATACTCCAACTCGCACAATATTTTAAACAATCCAACATAATCCAATACAAGAACAAATATAACCAGTAACAAAAACTTGATTGCAAATCTTTTTGAATTCATTATACTATGCTGCCTACATAAAATTGACATTTCTTTAAAATTTAAAATTTAATGAATAACATAAACAAAAACATTGAGGAACTCCTTAGTACACGGAACGGCTGAATGAAACAAACTTTAATTTTTTCACAGGATGATATATATTAAAGAATATTTTTATAATACCATCACTCATAAATATATTTTTAGAATTTCATTTAATAATATGTCAAATTGACCATTCAAGTGTGGTGAATTAAAATTTTGTAAGTGAAGTTGTTAATTTGAATAGTATGGCAAGCTCGTTGGTTTGGGGGTTCGAGTAAATTGACTGCATTTATTTATATTTATTTTTATACTGCACTTATGTAAATATTTATTTATTCATTGCACTTATTTATTATTTTTGGTTTAAAGTTTTCAAATTTATTTATTTATTTATTAAACATCTTATCACAATGGTGATAAGATGACAATGGTAATACCTAATTTATATCAAGCTTGCCCTACTCGAAAATCTGGTAAATGCCAACATTCGCTGCCATACCGACATAATTTACTATTTACCTCAATTTACTATCAATTTACTCGAACTAAACAAATACTAAATAATTGTTTTTGATATAGATAAATGTGTGTGAGCATATTTTTGCTATTCATCAATAAAACAATAATATCCACATACTAGACTGCCAATCTTACAATTTAATTTGAATATTCATTAAAAAATTTAAATAATAAATTAAACAATATTAATAACATAATTTTTTTATGAAATACTAATTCACTACTAGACTATTTATGGCTCGCTAGTATATCTTTTCTGTTATAAATGTAATATGGCTGGGTACGCCTGTCGTTTTATTAAATTGATAAATCTATAGCCAGAATTTTTTGCAATTTATTATTTTTAATTTTATAAATACTTTTTAAATACTTTTATTATAAGAATTTTATTGTAATAATAATTTTAATAAAATATTATAAATGAAAATTTAAATATATTAAATTTATTATAATTATGTTATTAAAACATATTCGGAAAGCTGATCAACCAGTGCGGATGAAATAAAAAAATTAAATATATTATAATAAAGTTACAATAATAATAATATGGTATTGTTATAATAATAATTTTATTAAAATATATTTATATATATATTTATATATATTATATTATTTATAATATAATATAAATATAATATAAATAATAATATTATTTATTTATATATATTTATATATATAAAATATATATAAATCTGATCATTATAATTTATGTACATGTTAAGTTAGTCTTTCTAACGTTTTTTAACTAATTTCCCACACAATTTGGTTGGGACAAGGTCCCATTCCCATTTGATTCAGGAAAAGGGATTTGGCAACAGAGAACAAAACTCCCATTCCCATATGATTTAGAACAGCGGAATTGACAACAAATACATGGGATAGACTTTTGGCAACATTCTAGCCTACAGTGTAATTTTTCACTAACAGATAAAGATTTGCAGACAAAATTTTAAAATAATACATATTCGCATTGAAGTTATGCTTGTAAGTTTCCCAACTGTTTAAATTATCGGAGATTGAAAGTATCGAGTGACGACTGTATTTTATTTAAAAATATTTTACTACATCAAATGCTCATAAGATGCCTACTATATATTTTAACAAACCATGTCCTAATATTAGGTCACTATTAAAACTTAATTCCTTTTTAATGTTTTATTATCACGCACCCTTTAAATTAATTTATACGTACATATATGAATGCATATAAATATGTATCTAAAAATAAATTAAATAAATGTAAATAATACATTTTTTGAATAATGCAGTTTAGTCGTATTATTTTAATATGAATAATAATTGCACAAAGTAATTTCGTATATATATTTTTAATTCATATATATATAAAATATAAAAACAGTACAATACATTTTTTTTATTAATTTTGTTAATGTTTATGAATATGAATTTTATTTGATAAAGATTTCAATAGTGAGAACTTTAAGATATATTGTGTTATTTATATAAATATATAATATTATGAAATTAAATATTATTTTATGTATATAAATCTAACATTTTGCAATATTTTTATTTCAGATTATTTTGGATTGTCACTGTATTTGCTTTATGCTGGAATTTAAGTCAAATATTTGTGTTATTAATAAACCGATATTTTTATGATTCCATAAGTATTGGAATAGAAACTACATACTTAGATTGGGAAAATATATTTCCTGGTATAAGCTTTTGTTTAACTAAACATAAGTCAAGTACTGAAATACTTCAATTAATTAAGAAACAAAATATTCCTTATCAAGTTTCACAAAATAATTTTGCGAAAAATATAAATGATTATCTTTTTATAAATCCAAATAACTTAAATGTCAAAAATCAATACTGTGATGGATTAAATGCCACATGTGGAATTGATATACATCTAGCAAGAAAGCTGGTAAATTAAATATTTATTTAATTAAATAATCAATAGATGATCAATTTAATATTAGAAATATAGTATTTTTAATATATCCACATAGATCTTAATAAAAATTATTCAAAATGTAATTTTTCTATTTCAGCTGCTCCCCAGATCTTGCCATAGTTTTATGAAAAACATAAAGTTCAGAGGCAAATCCTACAACAACTGTAGCAAAATCTTTAAATTTCATGAATTGGAAATGGGCTATTGTTATTTAGCAAATAACATCATTGATTAGTAAGCATATACAATTTATATCAAAAGTTTAAAAAATGCTGTAAATGATTAGATATGGTGAAAATAAATATATATAATTTTGAACCGAAGCAAAAGGCATAACGTACTCGCTAATACATTCATTTCTGGTTACCATATAAAACCTATAAAGGGCACAACAGACCAACAAAATGTTTACTATGCAAAACCTAGTTATAGTGCTTGAACTCATCAAGTAATTTTTGTTGTATTTAAAATATGTTTTGTTTTATTTTGAAATTCTATAATATGCATATTATACTATACTTTACTATATTATAATATTATGCTATATTATATTTATACACAATATTTAATATGAAAACTTATTTATATATAACAGATAGAGCACGATTATTATCTAACTCAGGGCTGTCCAAAGTACGGCCCGCGGCTAATGTTTGTGCGGCCTACGACATGTTTTTAATCTACTACAATTACGTAAATTTTCTTTTGGTGTACTAGTAAAACCACATTATTTTATTTTTATGGTATAACAAATAAATTAATTTAAATTGATAAAACGAAATTTAACATTATAACCGACTTTATAACGATATGATGTATTTATAATAACAGCTATGAACAAATGTATTTGATTCTGCGGCCCTCCAATCTATACAGTAATTTGTATTAGCCCTGATCTAACTGAATATTAATAATAACTTACAAAATTATTTTTAACTTTTTAAAATTTTTTTTAGTGGTTCAACGCACAATTTACCATTAAAGTATTACATATCAGAAAAGAAAAACCTTTTCGAAGTAATGTTAAAAAGTGGATCTTTTTGGAAATACGAGGTAACTAAAAAATTTGTACTATTTTATATATTCGCAAACTATCTGAAATATAATTTTTCTAGATGTACGTACATAGCCATATAGACATTCCATATTTTAATACAATTAGTATTGATTTATCTCTTGACCCAATGGTTAATTGCTATAAAATTGAAGAAGTTCAAAATGATATAAATGTGGGTAGGGAAAACCCCAGTAAACGAAAGTGCAAATTTCCTTTCGAAAAACTTTACGATTCAAACCATCCTTACAGGTATGAAATATTTATAAATACTAGAGATAATCAGACGTAACCGTAAAGTGATAAAAGTTTCGGTATGTTGTACAATTGAACTGTTGAAAGTAGCCAATTTTGTTTTTGCTTCTTTTGATTTATATTAAAATATAATAATGCTAGAAAAAACACTAGGCAGTAATATGAATCAGTTGAAGTTTTACTGAATACTGAAAAAATATTACACCTGATATTTAAAATAAACAAAACCATCACTTCACCAAGCACATCTGAATATCGTTATTATTTAATCTTATTGTAAATGTAGTCTTTTATTCTATCTTTAAGCAAATTTATTTTAAGAATGGAATTCAATATACAATATATGTACATAGCACATATATAAGTAAAACAATGGTATTGATACAAAGTAGATATAAATAATAATATAATAAAAAAACACAATAGTTAGATATAACTTTAATACCTTATGCTTTGTTTTCACTATGTCATTTTAAATGACAATTATAATTGACTGGTGTGTCAAATCCGTTTTCATTACATGAAATGAAGGCGAATATGACATCATATGACTACTAATTTTCATTATACTGACAATATTCGACATTGAAAATGACATAGTGGAAAAGAGGCATTAGAGATACATTTATTTGAATTTGTATCAATTTTTTTTTTCTAACGCTATGTTTAGACTAAGAAAAATTTATATAAAATTATACTGAACAAATTAATACCACACTTTTGATGAAATTGTTAAAGTTCTAAAACAAGATGTGACTAGAGTTTAGACTGTCAGTGGAGTGAAGCATTACAAGTATAGTAGATCTTTTCTGTTAAAAATTGATCCTAACTGGATAAAAGGTTTTAAGTTTTTCTCATAAAAGTCAGAATAATTTCCAATGAAAATTTTCTACGGGAATAGAAGATACTACTAAATGCGTTCAGTATGACGCATTTAGTAGTATAAATATATAGTCTAATATTATTATGAATTCCATTTCGCGTATTTATATTCAACGTTGAATCAAAGATGTACTATGGGAGTACTATAAAAAACCGCATCTTAGTTGCCATCAACAAATGATTGAGGTAATTTTTATTAATTTGGTGGCTTTAGCAAATATAAAACAAATAATTGTGGAAAAAAAACTACAGACTTTACATTTGGATAGCGTTTTTGTTGGACCCTAGTACTTCGTTTAAGACGTAGCGCATAACAGAGTTTGAAATGTATTTAAAGTAACATATTACTTGGAAGATTATTAAAGCCGTATTCTCCAGTTAGATTTAAGAATAGGAGTAAGTATATATACATTACATGCTGCTCATCAACATTAATTATAAAAATTTAGTTTTAAGGACAATTTGAAAATAATAAAAGTTAAGTTTAAGTTTATTTTTTTGTTCCAACGCTTTGTTGAAATACCGATTATTGAGAAATCCTCTTGTCAGTTTAGCTATTAGAACATACAGCAGTTTATAGAACTCTGTAAAAGCACTCTGTAATGGTTTCAACTTCTACATTGACTTCGCGTATACACTAGCTAAACTTTGGTAGGATTGTTACATACACTCAAACTTTATCTCTAACACGTGCTTTTTTCATTATAACATAAAAATAATGGTAAAGTTTTAGGTTCGCGATATAATTTTAATACTTGTATTAATATACTTGTATTAGAATATGTAAATAGATTTTAAAATACTTTTTTTTTAGTTTTTCGAATTGCATGGCAGTTTTAAGGAAAAACTTGGAGATGAAGTACTGTAATTGCACACTTTCTTATTCACCACCAAAATGTGAGTACAGTTTTATACAATAATTATATTTATACAATTTAATTCAATAAGACATTCATTTGCTATTTATTTTCGTAAATAATATAACTTAAATATATATACTTTAACACACAATTAAAAAGTTTTGTTTTTATTTTTAGTTTAAAGTTGTCTAAAATTACAGCGTTAACAAAATATTCCAGTGGTAGTTATTAACTATTTTTTATTATAACATATTTCCTTTTGATTATGATTATTCTATTGCCAATACCTTTGTATAGTAAATAAAATATATAAGTCTTTTAAAAAAGGGTTAATAAACTAATCAGGTGAGTTTTTATTTACGTTATTTATAAAAATCAATAAACAAATTAAAAGTTTTTATAAGAATATAACTGTACATAAAGAGAAAATTTATTAAAAAAAATATATCTATATATACAAAATTAAATTATAATTATTAAGATCAAAATATTTTATCTACAAGTATTAATAGAAGTTCTTTTGTAAATTAAAAATTAATAATTCTGATAATTAAGTTCTTTTTAATTTCAAATTCACTTTAGCAAATTATTAATTTCCACTGAAGATATATATATATATATAAAATTACTGCACTTTTTCAGGACTTACGAATGACAGAGATCTATTTAATATTGAACATAGCTTATTTCTACGCTACCACAATAACAATACCAACATTACAAATGTTTTTGAATTCAACAAAAAGTTTAAAAAGTATTTTTTACTATATTTAGAGCTCTCTTTTTTTTAAAATATATATATATATATATGTCTATATAATTAAAACACACAAATAAAAAGAAAACGGTTAAAAAAATCTGATTTGTGTGGTTTTCACAAAATATCTTAATAAATATTTTATAATTATTTAATCTTAACTAGTGCTTCAAAGTGTTCGACCATACTTCAAATGTTTCAAAATGTTCGAATTTTTCAAATATATTTGAGCTGCTCGAACAACAAAAATACTTATGTTTCTTTTTATTTGTTTTATACAAAAAAACAATAGCAAACATTCCAGCACCATTTCGTGTTTATACAAGCACGCTCTCGAATATTAAAAAAAGTTCCAAGAACAGCCGTGTCTACGTCCTGGAACCAATCGTCGAGCTCCACAACAAAGTGCCGTTCACCACAATCAAAAGAGACTACTCAAGCGGACTACCCAGCTGGCTAGAACAACAACATTAAAATGCGTACATTTTTGAACAGCTCGAATAATATTTGAAGTTCTATCTTAATACAAAGTATTTTTTTTTTAATTTACTATGGCAGTCAGATAAATTAAAGTATATAATAGGACATAATGTAATCAACAATTAAAGTTGAATATTGTTTAAATTACAATGAATTCAAAGTTTTATAAATAATGATTTAAAATAATATTTGTAGTATAATAAAATAATATAAAAACCATTTAAATTTTGCGTGTTTATAAATTTGACGATGAATCCACAGCTGATTCAGATACTCCCACTGATTTGTTGTCACAAACTGCACGCATTTGCATTATTGAAGATAATAAATTTACTATTTCTGTATCGGTTAAATTATTCTGACGCATCAAATCCTTGATAAAATCAATTCTTTCACTTTCTAGCTTCGAATGTTTAAATATGAATGGAATTTGTGTTATTAGATTATTACGACATGTAGTATTAATTTTTGACTTGGCGCATATATATTCAATAACTGAATTCAAATTTAAACGATCACACACTACGGTTGATAAATTTTCCTGTATTGCATGATCCAAAAAATCTTTTGAATGATCTTCTGATAATATATCTAAAACGTTGGTTCTTATTGTTTGATTTGAACTCATGTAATTTGAAACAAATTTTGCCAAAACATTTGAAAGGCTTACTGCCGAATTCGTTTCTGTTGAAAAATATTTTTCCAATACCGTTTCCAATGGAAACTGTTGAACAATTGTATTTAGGGCATCTTCAGGACAAGGCATGTTCTCATTTGCTTCATCTAATAAAGGTGGAGAAATTTTGTCATTATCAATATTTATAACATTGTTTGTTGAACTACTATTGGCCTTGTCGGTAATTTTATTTTTTTGGCCACTAATTGTTTGTAGATTTTTCATTTCATTTAAGCTCTCGATTTTGCTTCGTCTTTTAAGTTTACTGTCGGGAGTACTTTGAACTTTTTCTAAAAGAAGACAGCTATAAAAAAAAAAATTAAAAAAAACACATTATCAATAATATTATATATACTAACCGCTTAGGTCTGTTTTTATTATCTTCAGGATCCTTTACAAATTCTTTTGTAACTGATACAGGTGGATCATGGAAACTAACTCTTTTACGTTTATACGCAGGTGATTCTACAGATGCTTCTTCAAGACTATCATTATGAAATTTACGTTTTAAAATACTGGCTGATGGACTTGCTGTAGGAGACGGAAGTCGCTTTGAAAATACTAATAAATCATTTGGTTGCTGTTGCATTGTTTCCGCAGCAAAAATTTGTGCTATTGGTGTTGGTAAATGTAACTCCGTTTTTTTGTCTTTGTTAAGTAATTTATTTATGGGTGATGAAGTACTATTTGGTAAAAAAGAATCAGTTCTTTTATTTCGTATCATATTTATTAATTGAGCGCCACGACCAGTTAAATGGGAAGATGTTTTTGGACGTAAAGTGGGGCTGCTTGAATTATTAGTTAATTTTCTATCTGGTGGTGATGACTTTAAGAGATAAAAAAAGAAAGTAAGAAATTTATAAAGTAATTAATATTTATTTAATATACCAATGGTGTCATTTTTGTGCCGATTTTCTTAGGTGAAAGTTCATGACGATCGATTTGATTAATAGGTTCGCCATCTAAAATGAAGTCACTATCATTTGTTTTATCAAGCCTAAGAACAACAATATCTTCTTCAGTATTTTTATCTTTATCAGTTTCATTTTCGTCTTGAGTATCAGGAATTATAATTTCAGTGGTAGGAGTCAAACTTTCACTTTCCTCTTCATTATAATTATTTTTTTCTTTAAATTCCTTACTCGCCAATTCAAGTTGAGTTGTTAATGCTTTTAAAAATTTGAGTACATTAAATTAATATACTTATATAAATGAAACGTACAAATTTATTATACTTACATTTCCGACCTCTCAATTTCACTTCAGGTTCAATTTGTTTTGCTGCCGGCAACTGTCTAAGAGCCTGGATTTAAAAGGTAATAATTGTTTAAATTTTAAAGTCGACACATTGGAAAATGAAAACAAGACATATCAATATTATAATTTCAATAAATTAAGTTTTTATATATATGCAACATACCCTTGTACGTAGAACTTTGGTGATAGATAGATTACCATCTGCCTTTGTAATGCTTGTAGTTTTATCATTTTCAATTTTTTCAGACGAAACAATTGTCTCGCTTTCATTATTTATGGGCTCAGAATCAAAAAGGTCTATTGTTGGATGATTATCTGTTTTTGTTAGGGATTTAGAATATTCTATTTTATCATCTGTTCCGCTTAACACAACTTCCGACTGTTCATCTTTAGCTAAAACCACCTTTTTCGGTGTCCACGGTTTTATAAATGAATCCTGCGACTGACTTAAATCATTGTACAATGCAGGTATATCTGATTTTTCTTTAAATCGCTCTTTCTGTCGTTCTGTTAATTTATCGGGTTCAAAATTCCATACATTTGGTATAATTGTAAAGGTGTCATCATTAAAAACTTCTCTTAGCTGCTTAACAAAACTTTTGTTAGATATAATTCTAGTCTTGTCCAAAACAGCATTTTTCCATTCCTCAAAATGATTGCTATCGATTTGTCCATTTGATGCTAGGCGCCTTATAGAACCACAAATTGACTTAAATAAATCAAACACCGTGGATATTTGATTTTGTTTAAGATTGGTAATAATCATACGCAGCGTACTTTGTATAATTAATAAAGATTTTGGTGTTAGTTTCTGTTTTAACCCTTTATCAATTAAAGTCAATAGGTCCTTATAATGTTTTACGTTCTCATTAGATTTATCATATGTTAGTATAGATGCATAAGATTCGCATAAATTTGCAAAACATTCTGTCTCTGAATTTATAGTTAATATTTCATCTAAAAGTACTTTGATGTCATTTAATAACGTCAAACAATTCATTCGACTTTGAATTGATATTAACATTTGATTCCATGTGCTGTAAAATGTATCATTAAAGCATGAAGACGATTTTCCTCCAGCAAATGCAACACACATTTGTAATGGCCATAAAATCCAACGCTCTATAATGCTTTGACTTTCATTGTTGGGTTTGTTATTAGTCAAATACTTAGCAATATTTTTGGATAATTTTTGCCACACCAATAATTTTGTTCTGAAAATTTCATAATCCGCCTCGTCATGTGCTTTAATAATTGATTCCAATAATTCTTCATATTTATTTAAATCTTCTGATTTGTTTTTCGAAAATTGTAAAGAAAATGTTTTTTCAATGCATTGACTTAATATAGCTGGCGGTGCTTTTGTTTGTATTTTAAACAACATACTTAATATGTTTTTTGCTAAATTTTGGTAAGCATCAAGCTCGTTTGCCAAAAAATTACTATTATTCAAAATACTTTCTTGTCTTATAATTGTATTCAATGCTACCACAATCAGTCGAGGCTGTGCATTCAAAATAAAACCAAATTCCTCCCATATGTTTGGTACATTCAAATTTGTTCTGCACAACACAGCAGTTAATACATAGTTGAAAAAATATGTCAATAATAGATAATCAGTGTCTGATTTATTTAAATCAGTTTCTAACAAAATGTGTATAGCTTCTATAACAGATTTAATTATAGCTTCGATATTTTGCTCTAAAAGATATGGAGTTATTATAGGTAGAGTACTAACCGTCTCTAATTTGGCATCATTTAAAAGACGCTCCAAAAAATCATTTGTTTCAGTTGAAAGCAATTTTGCTAGACATGGAAGTCCTAAACTTTGTAACGTACTGTAGTTATGAAGTATACCTTGTGTTGTTTTCTCCACTGATCCGAAGCAAAATGTGAGGAATGATTGAACAATTTTATCATAATATTTGTCTATACGGTCCGCAATACAAGTAATTAAATACCACCAAACTCTCAGTTTGACTTCTGCCACATCTACGGATTTTGATTGCGTAGATTTTAAAGGTATACAAATCAATTTTATACGTCTGTCAGTTAGTTCATTATACTCATAAAATATTTGTATAAGTAAACGCCAGCATGCAAAGGCTTCGCTTCGTATATTTGTTTCATTTTTACGAAATCCCAACTCAACAATGGCAAGGTAACAATTTATGGTAGCTGCTCCTCTAAGTATTTCTTTATCTAAAATACGTATAGCAATGCACCAAACTCTATGCCAATACTTATTGCGATCATCTCTTAATTTATCAATACGTGATGGTAGCTTTTCTACAAAGTTTTGTTTTATATCTGGCCAATGAATGCTTTTATGTACTATGGACATATTCAAGTGCTCCAGACATTGTTCAAGTGCGGTAACAGCACTGGCCTGAATAGTAATATCATTATCAAACGCTAAATCGATAATTTCTTCAAAACAAAAATGCACTAATTCATCCGTAAAAACTTCATTAATTTGTAACCCTTGTGATTTACAGGTGCTTTTAATTAAATCCAACATCTAAAACAAAATGTTATTTTTAAAATAAATCAATATTGTATATTGAATATTTACTTTATAAAAAAAGTGTCGTTGATCATTTTCAAGGATTTCTTTAGCTGATGAAAAAACACTAACGAACGCATTTTTAGGATTAACATCCGCCATGTTTTCTCATAAAATTACTTTTTATTAATTTATTTATTATTTTAAAATTAGAAACGCTGCTACTTTCCCGTTTTGGTAAAAGGTGCAATAACCCGCCAAAAACCAAGCGACATAACATAAAGGCGCAAAAGTAGCAATGTTATTATTATTAAATGAGAAGAGAATACAGAAAGAAGTCAATATTTTAAAATATTTCTTCTTTTGATAAGAAAATGCATGCTATATGTATTGCACTTATTTATTATTTTTGGTTAAAAGTTTTCAAATTTATTTATTTATCAAACATCTTATAATATGTTCACAATGGTAATACCTAATTTTTTCTAATTTACCATACTCGAAATTCTAGTAAATACCAATATTCGCTGCCATTTCGACATAATTTACTATTTCCTTCAGTTAACCATCAATTTACTTTAACCCGCTCAGTTAGCAACATCTACTACAATAAATACATATTATACGTTAATGTCATTCAATACCACAATACATAATTTTTCGTTTTTCTTTACTCATAAATTGAGACAAAACTGCTGCACCAATCAATATATATATTTTTATAATATTTTATTGAATATTAAATTAAAATAACTTCATTTTACTATTTTATTAAATAAAAAATGTTATATTTATCATTTAATTAATTTATAAGTGTTAACAAAGTAAACTTCTCATTATAAATATAAATAATGGGTGATAGAAAACTGTCCCCGTACAGTTCAAAAACATACGTATGTGTTAATATCAAAAAATACTTTTTATAAGAATAAGGTATTCTTTGCTTGATGTATATGTTAATAGATACATACAACAAATGTTGTTCACTTCGTCAATGTCTTTATTTACAGCTCAGCTGTTGTTTGTTTACATTTTACATATAAAACATATGACACATATTTCAAATTTTGATAATTTCTCTTGTGGGAAATTTGTTTTTGAGGGTTGCATTCGATATTTTTCGCCTTAAATAAACTTATTTATTACTTATAAGCTCCTTTTGCCTTAAATAAACTTATTTATCAATTGAAAGATCATTTATATGAAAGATTTTTGTATGGTAAATCATCCTTTATGCTCCACAATGCTAAAGATTGTTAAAACAAATTTTAAAACTCGTGTAATGATCGCATTTCTTATCATTATCAGCTAGTTAAATTCCTATATTTTTACTATTGTCACTATAGGTTTTTGACGCAACTCGAAAAACAAATACTAATAAAATGCATATAAATTACACAAGAACTATTTTCCAACCTTTTACAAATAGCACCCGATGCATGATCGATCCCTTAGTTCACCTCTCTCTACGCCACTGGAAAACAAGTTGTTCGCATTTTTGCGTTTAGATATGACTGCACAGAACAAAGAAGAAATATTTGCATATATAAATATATGTATATATATACATATATATAATCTTTAATATATAATAGGAAGAATTATCACGCAAATATTTATGATTTCGTAATTTTCGTTTAATGAGTATTTTTTTTATATATAAATGTATATGAATAAACATATGTGCATATATATAGACTTAAAGGTATAATAAAAAGAATTATCATGCAAATATTTATAAATTTATTTAGATATGTAAATAAGAAAATATCCTTTGTCCATTTGAATTTCACAAAGTTATAAGTATGTACTTATTTACATATGTATAAGTAAGTACAGATATAAATTACAGTTAATAAAAAGATTCTAAAAAAAATAAAGGATATGCTTATTTTAATATTTTTGTACATATGTATGTGCAAATAGAAAAGAGAGTAAATATAGGAAAGAAACTTAAAACTGATAAAATTAAAATGCTTGTACAAAGTTGAATGTACTTAAATATTTCACTAGCGCATTTATAAAAGCTGATAAGATGATCGGAATTATTTGCACCCATTCGATGTGTACATCGTAATAATAATAATATATATATGTATATATATATTTACATGTACGCATGTATACATATCAGTTTTACTTAGTTGTGATAAGAAGAAATACGCAAAAATATTTAGCTGTAGTTCACTACAGTTGACGATAACCTATTCGAACTTTAATAAGAAAAATCAATGATTTTTAATTTGTTACAAGGAATGTGTAAAGTTTATATTGTATACATACATATGCATGTACTTTTTCACTCAATTATATGAACATACATACAAAGTTTCATTAACACGGCATAGACCCATGATCTCAACATCTTTAAACAATGTACATGCAATTCTTAATAAATTAATATTTTTCTTAATAACTGATACTAATAAATATATTGAAATTTACCACGACATATACCCATGCTCTCAAAAGGATCTACTTTTTAAATTTTTAATAAAATCATAATTTTTTATTGAAATAATTCCTCCCCCTAATTTTGCTTATGGATCATATGGTATAGTTATCGAAAGATCCATGATATCTATACTATATCCGAATGTCAGAATTCTTGAAAATTCATATCAACTTTGTAATTTTCAATCATTTGAATTGTTCAACTATTCATTTTCAGCTTTTCAATTTCAAAAAATCACAAATATTCTGAGAATAATTGCTATTTCCATATCATGAAATTAGAGTATATTAAATTTTTTCCAAAATTATTATTTTCATTATTATAACAATTGCGAACATAGAAAGCATAAAGGTTGAGTCTTTATTTAGTTAAAGTGCTCACCGCTGTCAATTTTTCAAAGTAAGAAATCTCCCAAGAAATTAATTTTTGATTGGTATAGATCAGGGGTGTCCAAACCAATACAAATCATTGTATAGATTGGGGGCTACAGAAACAAATACATACGTTCATAATTATTTTCGACAAAAATAAAAATACGGTTATAATATTAAATTTAGTTTTATTAATTTATCAATTTAAATTCATTTATTTGGTGTACCATAAAAATAAAACAATGTGGTTTTACCAGACGAGATTAAAAACATGTCACGGGCCGCACAAACATTTGCCGCGGGCCGTGCTTTGGAGAGCCTTAGTATAGATCAAACAAACATTTAATGGTTTTTAAGTGTCATCAATATAAAAATTTTTACACAAGTTCGTATTAATAATTATACTATTAGTTTATTATACTAGACACGTGCGCACTGCGTCCTCTGGTGACAAACTTAAGTAGATTAACTCTACTCCATATTAAAATTACGAGTGTTTATTTTTTCATTTCACCGAGAAAACATGAACAATGGGCATTAAGATGTTTGTTATTTTATCACTGCACCGATTACAGACTTACCAAGTTACCAAGCAACTTCTGAATGCTCCTGTTAGTGTTCTAGTTCGCCAAGATCTATAAAACGGATAACATAAGAGGAATTACAAAGACGTATACATAGATTAGGATGTAAATAGAAAATGATGATGAGAACGCAGGAAATTATATAACAGTAACAATAATTTTGGAATGAGTGAGATTAAAATTGAAGCCGAATAGGATCAAGATGGAGACAGTTATCCATTTCTATTGGACTTCTAATAAATCTTTGTTATTTGAACTTGTACTGGCCAATTCAAAAAAGAAACATTGGAATATTAAAATATGTGATTTTGACAGTTAAGAATTATTCACATTAAAAATTCGAAAAGGGCATGCTGTTAACCCTCTATATATTAATTGCAAAAAACGTAATTGATTTAAAAAAACTGAACCGTCAAGATAAAGTGCTATAAAATATTAAACAATTTTATCGTACACTTCTTTAGCACTTGTATTTCTTTATTAAAACCTCTTCACAATTAAATTCATATAATTTATTCTATATTTGCACAAAAATCTTATCAAATGTTTTTACGGCCAATCGCCTCACAATAAAAGTACTCAGAAAGAAGTTACTAACCTGACCTTAGACAATTTGTTATTATTTTATGCATTTATTTAATGGATGTGTCTTTAAATAGATATTTTAGTCAGATATAGTCGAATATTTTCAATATTGACCCAATTTACTAGAATTTTATTTAAATACAAAGTTCTTGTTCTTCTTATACTGTTTTCATGTTTTTTATTAAAAAACATAAACGCAAATCATATAAAAATTAAACGATTACATTAAACCACTGCGAAGCTGTTTTGCTATTATACATACACTCATTTACATACCTATCTACAATATATACAATATATGAAGAGATTGTGTACATATTTATTATTAAATGTATTAAATTTTTATTGTATTAAGTGATTATTTGAATTAATTATGAATGCTGTATAAGGTTTCAACAGACTTATCAGTACTTAGTCGTCACTTCCAACTTATCATTGACTTGGCGGTGTAACAATTCGTTTAAAATAAATTCCGTGTTTTTTTAAAATAATAATATATTTTTAAATTCTCAAAGTAAGGATAATAAAAATAATATTAAATAAAATTATTTTAAAATAAATTCACAAATGTGAAAAACATACATATATTTATAATAAAAAAAATTTAATTAAATATAATATTATATTTTAAAATAGAGTTGCCAAAAAATAGAGCTGCTGCCAAAAAAATTTTAAAAAATATTAATATATGTATATATAATTAAACATATAACTGGATGTCCTTCACATAAAAGTTCAATAACTTCCTTGTTCAAAGACTTAAATTAAAACTTTAAAAAACAATTTTTTTTAAATTTAAATTGTACAGAATATTGAATGCAAGCCTCTGCTACTCGATAATAAAATCAAAATCATGTAAATATAAATATAAATTTTATAAAAATATACGATTTGCGACTTGATCATTAAGGAGAGTATAACGAATGGATATTGCTAACTTAAGAACTGAGCGAACGATCTGTGGAATACTATTCCAGTGAGTTGCTGTGTAAAGTACCGAACAGGTTTTAATACAGTTTTTCAATATTGTTTGTGCACAAAAGTGTTTTCCGCATAATGTTGTAGAACTAGTTTAATTATAATTATTCTATCAAGCAGCACTTAGATTATTAAAATTTTCATTTTCAGACGACGCAAATTTGTACTGCTTTTGAAAAAGTTTAACAACAAAGAACACATGCCAAATAATCTTAAATCGCTTTAAATAGAAAAATATAGATTACCAATCGCAACCAAAACAAAAACATAAGAGTACAAGTCGTGAAACAAAACGCAAATAAAATTAGGTCATTTCATTTTATTTGTGTACAAAAGATAAAACTCAGAAAAGTCAAAGGTTTTATACAAGATTTAAAATTAAAATAATGTTCAATTTATATAGAATATTAAAAATATAAGTGAAAAATAATCTCTTAAATCTTGTTATGTGTTCGTATTTCCTGCTGAGTGAACAAATTGTGAACTGTCAATTTTTTTTGATTGACCCATCGCAACTCTCCAAAATTTTGCTGATAAGAGGGGTAAATAAACAGTTAATCTCGCTAAATAGCCTGATTGAACGATAACAAAAACAAATCATTTATATACAATAATCACATATTGTACACGTTTATAAATTTATCGAGAAACTCTTACTAGCTTTACTAAAGCACTTTCGTGCTAAATTAGTGAGAAAATTTAGAATAAGCTGTAAAAAATAATTGTTAAAAAAAATATTAATAAAGCATTATATGTATTATAAATCAATTATAAAAATATTAAAAAAAAAATTAATAATTAAATTAATAATAATAACTGCATTATACATATTATAAATGAATTTTAAATTTCTTAAATTGTTGAACTTCAACAAGATATATAATCCGTAAAATGAAAATAGTGCATTAATTGATGTAAAAATTACATTTGTAATTATAGTGTTAATAAAAAATTCAACAAAACTAAACCAAAAAATAAACTTTTTAATAAAAATTAATAATAATTATATATATAAAAAAAAAAAAAATAAAGAGGTTTTTTTCGAAAAGTAATGGAATACAACAACAATAATTATTTTTATATTATTTTAATTAATTGAACTAACTCTCCAAAACTATATCAAAAAATTACCCTTTTAATAAATTAATAATTTAATATACTATAAAATATAAAAACTATATCAAAAAATTACCCTTATAATAAATTAATAATTTAATATATAATAAAAAATAAATAAAAAGTTTTTTATTGAAGAGTAATGAACTACAACAACAAAAACTCTTTTAATATTATTTTAATTAATTGAATTTTTGGCTGATCATACAGCTGTTTTGAGTATTGCCAAATACCCATCATCAGCGGTAAATAATTTTTTGTTTATTTGTTACTGCAAGTAACAGGAATAGAACTCGTGCCCTGCTAAATTCGAAGCTCAGAGTCTGCGTTCATTAATTAACTGACTCAAAGCCGTATTTGACTTTTATGTTCGAACATTTTTCTGATATTTTATGAATTTACTGTAAAAGTTTTTATTAACAAATTCACTTGCTAAATTATATTAGAACGAAATCATTAACTAACTGTTGAATAATTGAATTAATTACTTATATTTTTATTTTTAGTTATTAAATTTCAATACTATTCTGTTTGTGGAGGCATTATTTGTTGCCTGCTTTTATATTATTCTCTCTTGTGTATATAACCTAATGGAGACCAATATTTTGTGAATATAAGTTGTAGTTTAAGGTCATTTTAAAGTTAAAAAAGTTGAGCGTGCAGACATGGATATAATATATATATATATAAACGTTACATTGTTACATTTATGATAAAAATATTAAAACTAAAAAAAAACTATTCAAAAAAAATATTCAACAAGCAAAATTATCTAAAATCATATAACTATTTAATAGTTATATGAATATTAATTATATGAAACAACAAATAAATTTAAAAAACGTATTAAAGTTTTAGTAAGAAAACATTATATAAGTATTTATATACATATATATAAATTAATAAAAACAAACTTGAATAAAAAGTTAATTAAAAATTATTAATTTTTAAACAAACTTTCATTTCTTAGGACTTATGTAATTAATAGTTTAATTACCTAAACTATAATATAAGCCGGAAAAATTCTTGTACATTATTATATGCAATTTTTACTGAGTTTAGATAAAGAGTTTTGTACTGAACTCATGAAATTGACTAAACCAAATGCATTTAAAAATGTATGCGGTTCACAGTCCTGTTAAAATCCAATAAATGTTTTGATACTATTTTCGGAGTTTTGAAATTTTGCATTTTTGCTATTTTATTTTTACTATATATTTTATACGAGATCATAATATGAATTGATTATCATATTTCGATCTGATTAATTATTAACTTTAACTTTCAGTTTCGGTTTTCAAAAGACCATCATGCGAAATCACATTCAAACGAATGAAATTAGAGAATGGAAAATAAAAAGCTTAATTTCGATATTAATAACTTTGAACGTTAATTGAGAAAAATATCAGGTACTGCGATAAGGATTTAAGTGCGTTAATACCACAGTACGTTTTATTTACTATCCTTTTTATAATTTTTAAATCCGTTTTTAGTTTATTTGGTCCACAGGTAGTTGTTTCTTTTTATTAATTCCTAATTACTTTAGTAAACCTTGTTGAAAATTTTTCTCTCTCTCCCCTGTTAGTAACTTCTCTTAGTAATGGACGGCTATATAAAAATTACAGAAAGAATAATACTGTGACACAATAACAGATACAATAGCAGGATTTATATAAATCTTGCCAATTTCATGTAATTATTGTATTTGTAAACATCTATAAAGTATTTTACACACTTATAGTTTTTTTACCATTGAAATAAATAAATAATTTGTTTATTAATATCTTAAATAATGTGCTGTTTTTTTAACAATAAAAAAATGTAAGTGGACTAAAAAAAATTAGTGAATTTAAGTATTTTTATGTAAATAAGACATTTTTATGACTGGCTACATTTCTCTTCATAACCAGGTTCTTCATAACTGGAATATTTTTTTTATTTCTTTTTAAAATGCTCATACAAAGATGTTCTTTTGTTCTTTTCACAAAGAATATAACTTTGAACCACAATATGGTTACAAAAATGCTAGATCTAGTGATTAAAGATCAAGACACAATGGCATATTCTTCAAATTCTTATTATTATTTATATATTCGTTATAAGTTGATTTTCTGTCCTAACATGACAATATTTCTTAAAAAATAATTTTTTTTAACTTAAAATAAATACTTATAATCTAAAGCCTAAACACAATATGTATAGTTTTGTACGTTTATTAAATTAATGGCAAAAACTATTATAATACGTATATTATTTTGTTTTTTTAAATTTAATTATTAACATTTTTTTTAAATATTATTTGAACTATCACGTTTTTTTTTCTTTTTGAATAAATCGAACAACGATTTTAGATAATTTCAGATTAAACAAAGAAATGAATTCCGATTTCGAAAATGTGAACAGTCATTTACCCATATATAATGACAGAATCAAAGAAGAACAAGAATCTTTTTGCACTCACAGTATGGACAAGAATAATTCCTCTAAAATTAGTGCAGAACTCAGGAATTCTAAAAAGAGCGAGAGTCTCTTCAATCAAATAGTTGCATTCAACAAAAGAACGAAAGACCAACAACAAAGAAATGAACTCGGCACTTTTATACGTGAGTAAAAAATGTATCTACACATACTATATGTATGTAAAAAATTTATTTATAATTACTTGAGCGATACCGTTCTCAAATATTGTATGTACATTGAATATTCTTTATTACAACTGGTTTTTATAATTAAATTTTCAGTCATTATAGTTTTAATAATACTATCAATAAGCCGTACACTACCATAAGAAAATTTTTTGACTTATTTAAAAAAAATCATCTCTAGAAAATTTTAAAGTCAGCAAAAAAATTGTAAATTTTCCAAACAAAATTAAATATAGTGCAGACACCTTAGAGACAGTTGAGAGATAAGCTAACTTTACGAGCAATGACCTTTATGGCGCTACAAGTAACCGGAAATCATATAAAACCAATTGATTTGATAATTTAAAATTAATATGTTGTATTCTTTTTCTTTTATTTTTTACCATTATTAATTTTTCGCGTATAAGAATACACTGGAAAATGTATATATTGGCGTTCAGTTGATTTTCTAAGGAGCAAAAGATTAAATAATACAAAACAGAACCCATTCACAAAAAAGACCCACCAATATTGCGATCAATTTTTTTTCTGTTATCCTTTCAAACCATATATAGAAAAAAATGAATCACTGGGATTTCAGTGGATCTCAAAGTTTGCCGGTATAACCTATCATTGACATACTCTGGGCTACGATTTTTATTTAATCTAAAGCTAATCTAGCTGGTTAGCTTTAAATAGATATTCTAAATCAGGACTGTCCACGCCCATCGAGCTATATGTGGCCAGAGGCTAATGTTTGTGCGGCCCGCGAAATGTTATTAATCTTAACTTAACTTAACTTAGTTGGCCATTACAGACGTGTGTCGTCCTTGGCCGCGTCGAGTAGCCTCCGCCAGTCAGCCCGATTAGTTGCCTTCTGACGCCAGTTGGTAGTACCGAGCGCCCCCAAATCGTTGGTCACCTGGTCCTTCCACCGAAGATGCGGACGTCCTCTACCGCGTTTTCCACCTGCGGGTATCGAATCAAATACCTTTCTAGCCGAAGCACTTTCTTCTATTCGCACGACATGACCAAGCCAGCGTAGCCGCTGAATTTTTATGCGCTTAACTATGTCAATGTCGCGGTATAGCTCATACAGCTCATCGTTCCATCTAATTCGATACTCGTCGCCAACGCGTAAGGGACGTAAGGGAAGATCTTCCGAAGAATTTTTCTCTCGAATGCTCCTAACGCCTTCTCATCACTGTTGGTAATTGTCTAAGCTTCTGCACCATACAGCAGGACAGGCATGATAAGGGATTTGTAGAGCGTGATTTTTGTTTGTCGAGAGAGGGCATTATTTCTCAATTGCTTACTTAGCCCGAAGTAACATTTGTTGGCAAGAGT
>NC_051847.1:234186683-234215642 GCF_002237135.1 Teleopsis dalmanni | reverse complement strand
TGTGCATATATATAGACTTAAAGGTATAATAAAAAGAATTATCATGCAAATATTTATAAATTTATTTAGATATGTAAATAAGAAAATATCCTTTGTCCATTTGAATTTCACAAAGTTATAAGTATGTACTTATTTACATATGTATAAGTAAGTACAGATATAAATTACAGTTAATAAAAAGATTCTAAAAAAAATAAAGGATATGCTTATTTTAATATTTTTGTACATATGTATGTGCAAATAGAAAAGAGAGTAAATATAGGAAAGAAACTTAAAACTGATAAAATTAAAATGCTTGTACAAAGTTGAATGTACTTAAATATTTCACTAGCGCATTTATAAAAGCTGATAAGATGATCGGAATTATTTGCACCCATTCGATGTGTACATCGTAATAATAATAATATATATATGTATATATATATTTACATGTACGCATGTATACATATCAGTTTTACTTAGTTGTGATAAGAAGAAATACGCAAAAATATTTAGCTGTAGTTCACTACAGTTGACGATAACCTATTCGAACTTTAATAAGAAAAATCAATGATTTTTAATTTGTTACAAGGAATGTGTAAAGTTTATATTGTATACATACATATGCATGTACTTTTTCACTCAATTATATGAACATACATACAAAGTTTCATTAACACGGCATAGACCCATGATCTCAACATCTTTAAACAATGTACATGCAATTCTTAATAAATTAATATTTTTCTTAATAACTGATACTAATAAATATATTGAAATTTACCACGACATATACCCATGCTCTCAAAAGGATCTACTTTTTAAATTTTTAATAAAATCATAATTTTTTATTGAAATAATTCCTCCCCCTAATTTTGCTTATGGATCATATGGTATAGTTATCGAAAGATCCATGATATCTATACTATATCCGAATGTCAGAATTCTTGAAAATTCATATCAACTTTGTAATTTTCAATCATTTGAATTGTTCAACTATTCATTTTCAGCTTTTCAATTTCAAAAAATCACAAATATTCTGAGAATAATTGCTATTTCCATATCATGAAATTAGAGTATATTAAATTTTTTCCAAAATTATTATTTTCATTATTATAACAATTGCGAACATAGAAAGCATAAAGGTTGAGTCTTTATTTAGTTAAAGTGCTCACCGCTGTCAATTTTTCAAAGTAAGAAATCTCCCAAGAAATTAATTTTTGATTGGTATAGATCAGGGGTGTCCAAACCAATACAAATCATTGTATAGATTGGGGGCTACAGAAACAAATACATACGTTCATAATTATTTTCGACAAAAATAAAAATACGGTTATAATATTAAATTTAGTTTTATTAATTTATCAATTTAAATTCATTTATTTGGTGTACCATAAAAATAAAACAATGTGGTTTTACCAGACGAGATTAAAAACATGTCACGGGCCGCACAAACATTTGCCGCGGGCCGTGCTTTGGAGAGCCTTAGTATAGATCAAACAAACATTTAATGGTTTTTAAGTGTCATCAATATAAAAATTTTTACACAAGTTCGTATTAATAATTATACTATTAGTTTATTATACTAGACACGTGCGCACTGCGTCCTCTGGTGACAAACTTAAGTAGATTAACTCTACTCCATATTAAAATTACGAGTGTTTATTTTTTCATTTCACCGAGAAAACATGAACAATGGGCATTAAGATGTTTGTTATTTTATCACTGCACCGATTACAGACTTACCAAGTTACCAAGCAACTTCTGAATGCTCCTGTTAGTGTTCTAGTTCGCCAAGATCTATAAAACGGATAACATAAGAGGAATTACAAAGACGTATACATAGATTAGGATGTAAATAGAAAATGATGATGAGAACGCAGGAAATTATATAACAGTAACAATAATTTTGGAATGAGTGAGATTAAAATTGAAGCCGAATAGGATCAAGATGGAGACAGTTATCCATTTCTATTGGACTTCTAATAAATCTTTGTTATTTGAACTTGTACTGGCCAATTCAAAAAAGAAACATTGGAATATTAAAATATGTGATTTTGACAGTTAAGAATTATTCACATTAAAAATTCGAAAAGGGCATGCTGTTAACCCTCTATATATTAATTGCAAAAAACGTAATTGATTTAAAAAAACTGAACCGTCAAGATAAAGTGCTATAAAATATTAAACAATTTTATCGTACACTTCTTTAGCACTTGTATTTCTTTATTAAAACCTCTTCACAATTAAATTCATATAATTTATTCTATATTTGCACAAAAATCTTATCAAATGTTTTTACGGCCAATCGCCTCACAATAAAAGTACTCAGAAAGAAGTTACTAACCTGACCTTAGACAATTTGTTATTATTTTATGCATTTATTTAATGGATGTGTCTTTAAATAGATATTTTAGTCAGATATAGTCGAATATTTTCAATATTGACCCAATTTACTAGAATTTTATTTAAATACAAAGTTCTTGTTCTTCTTATACTGTTTTCATGTTTTTTATTAAAAAACATAAACGCAAATCATATAAAAATTAAACGATTACATTAAACCACTGCGAAGCTGTTTTGCTATTATACATACACTCATTTACATACCTATCTACAATATATACAATATATGAAGAGATTGTGTACATATTTATTATTAAATGTATTAAATTTTTATTGTATTAAGTGATTATTTGAATTAATTATGAATGCTGTATAAGGTTTCAACAGACTTATCAGTACTTAGTCGTCACTTCCAACTTATCATTGACTTGGCGGTGTAACAATTCGTTTAAAATAAATTCCGTGTTTTTTTAAAATAATAATATATTTTTAAATTCTCAAAGTAAGGATAATAAAAATAATATTAAATAAAATTATTTTAAAATAAATTCACAAATGTGAAAAACATACATATATTTATAATAAAAAAAATTTAATTAAATATAATATTATATTTTAAAATAGAGTTGCCAAAAAATAGAGCTGCTGCCAAAAAAATTTTAAAAAATATTAATATATGTATATATAATTAAACATATAACTGGATGTCCTTCACATAAAAGTTCAATAACTTCCTTGTTCAAAGACTTAAATTAAAACTTTAAAAAACAATTTTTTTTAAATTTAAATTGTACAGAATATTGAATGCAAGCCTCTGCTACTCGATAATAAAATCAAAATCATGTAAATATAAATATAAATTTTATAAAAATATACGATTTGCGACTTGATCATTAAGGAGAGTATAACGAATGGATATTGCTAACTTAAGAACTGAGCGAACGATCTGTGGAATACTATTCCAGTGAGTTGCTGTGTAAAGTACCGAACAGGTTTTAATACAGTTTTTCAATATTGTTTGTGCACAAAAGTGTTTTCCGCATAATGTTGTAGAACTAGTTTAATTATAATTATTCTATCAAGCAGCACTTAGATTATTAAAATTTTCATTTTCAGACGACGCAAATTTGTACTGCTTTTGAAAAAGTTTAACAACAAAGAACACATGCCAAATAATCTTAAATCGCTTTAAATAGAAAAATATAGATTACCAATCGCAACCAAAACAAAAACATAAGAGTACAAGTCGTGAAACAAAACGCAAATAAAATTAGGTCATTTCATTTTATTTGTGTACAAAAGATAAAACTCAGAAAAGTCAAAGGTTTTATACAAGATTTAAAATTAAAATAATGTTCAATTTATATAGAATATTAAAAATATAAGTGAAAAATAATCTCTTAAATCTTGTTATGTGTTCGTATTTCCTGCTGAGTGAACAAATTGTGAACTGTCAATTTTTTTTGATTGACCCATCGCAACTCTCCAAAATTTTGCTGATAAGAGGGGTAAATAAACAGTTAATCTCGCTAAATAGCCTGATTGAACGATAACAAAAACAAATCATTTATATACAATAATCACATATTGTACACGTTTATAAATTTATCGAGAAACTCTTACTAGCTTTACTAAAGCACTTTCGTGCTAAATTAGTGAGAAAATTTAGAATAAGCTGTAAAAAATAATTGTTAAAAAAAATATTAATAAAGCATTATATGTATTATAAATCAATTATAAAAATATTAAAAAAAAAATTAATAATTAAATTAATAATAATAACTGCATTATACATATTATAAATGAATTTTAAATTTCTTAAATTGTTGAACTTCAACAAGATATATAATCCGTAAAATGAAAATAGTGCATTAATTGATGTAAAAATTACATTTGTAATTATAGTGTTAATAAAAAATTCAACAAAACTAAACCAAAAAATAAACTTTTTAATAAAAATTAATAATAATTATATATATAAAAAAAAAAAAAATAAAGAGGTTTTTTTCGAAAAGTAATGGAATACAACAACAATAATTATTTTTATATTATTTTAATTAATTGAACTAACTCTCCAAAACTATATCAAAAAATTACCCTTTTAATAAATTAATAATTTAATATACTATAAAATATAAAAACTATATCAAAAAATTACCCTTATAATAAATTAATAATTTAATATATAATAAAAAATAAATAAAAAGTTTTTTATTGAAGAGTAATGAACTACAACAACAAAAACTCTTTTAATATTATTTTAATTAATTGAATTTTTGGCTGATCATACAGCTGTTTTGAGTATTGCCAAATACCCATCATCAGCGGTAAATAATTTTTTGTTTATTTGTTACTGCAAGTAACAGGAATAGAACTCGTGCCCTGCTAAATTCTAAGCTCAGAGTCTGCGTTCATTAATTAACTGACTCAAAGCCGTATTTGACTTTTATGTTCGAACATTTTTCTGATATTTTATGAATTTACTGTAAAAGTTTTTATTAACAAATTCACTTGCTAAATTATATTAGAACGAAATCATTAACTAACTGTTGAATAATTGAATTAATTACTTATATTTTTATTTTTAGTTATTAAATTTCAATACTATTCTGTTTGTGGAGGCATTATTTGTTGCCTGCTTTTATATTATTCTCTCTTGTGTATATAACCTAATGGAGACCAATATTTTGTGAATATAAGTTGTAGTTTAAGGTCATTTTAAAGTTAAAAAAGTTGAGCGTGCAGACATGGATATAATATATATATATATAAACGTTACATTGTTACATTTATGATAAAAATATTAAAACTAAAAAAAAACTATTCAAAAAAAATATTCAACAAGCAAAATTATCTAAAATCATATAACTATTTAATAGTTATATGAATATTAATTATATGAAACAACAAATAAATTTAAAAAACGTATTAAAGTTTTAGTAAGAAAACATTATATAAGTATTTATATACATATATATAAATTAATAAAAACAAACTTGAATAAAAAGTTAATTAAAAATTATTAATTTTTAAACAAACTTTCATTTCTTAGGACTTATGTAATTAATAGTTTAATTACCTAAACTATAATATAAGCCGGAAAAATTCTTGTACATTATTATATGCAATTTTTACTGAGTTTAGATAAAGAGTTTTGTACTGAACTCATGAAATTGACTAAACCAAATGCATTTAAAAATGTATGCGGTTCACAGTCCTGTTAAAATCCAATAAATGTTTTGATACTATTTTCGGAGTTTTGAAATTTTGCATTTTTGCTATTTTATTTTTACTATATATTTTATACGAGATCATAATATGAATTGATTATCATATTTCGATCTGATTAATTATTAACTTTAACTTTCAGTTTCGGTTTTCAAAAGACCATCATGCGAAATCACATTCAAACGAATGAAATTAGAGAATGGAAAATAAAAAGCTTAATTTCGATATTAATAACTTTGAACGTTAATTGAGAAAAATATCAGGTACTGCGATAAGGATTTAAGTGCGTTAATACCACAGTACGTTTTATTTACTATCCTTTTTATAATTTTTAAATCCGTTTTTAGTTTATTTGGTCCACAGGTAGTTGTTTCTTTTTATTAATTCCTAATTACTTTAGTAAACCTTGTTGAAAATTTTTCTCTCTCTCCCCTGTTAGTAACTTCTCTTAGTAATGGACGGCTA
Organism: Teleopsis dalmanni; assembly: GCF_002237135.1. NCBI lineage: Eukaryota > Metazoa > Arthropoda > Insecta > Diptera > Diopsidae > Teleopsis > Teleopsis dalmanni. The sequence goes on along the minus strand of NC_051847.1, from coordinate 234,209,624 downwards.
TATAAAAATTACAGAAAGAATAATACTGTGACACAATAACAGATACAATAGCAGGATTTATATAAATCTTGCCAATTTCATGTAATTATTGTATTTGTAAACATCTATAAAGTATTTTACACACTTATAGTTTTTTTACCATTGAAATAAATAAATAATTTGTTTATTAATATCTTAAATAATGTGCTGTTTTTTTAACAATAAAAAAATGTAAGTGGACTAAAAAAAATTAGTGAATTTAAGTATTTTTATGTAAATAAGACATTTTTATGACTGGCTACATTTCTCTTCATAACCAGGTTCTTCATAACTGGAATATTTTTTTTATTTCTTTTTAAAATGCTCATACAAAGATGTTCTTTTGTTCTTTTCACAAAGAATATAACTTTGAACCACAATATGGTTACAAAAATGCTAGATCTAGTGATTAAAGATCAAGACACAATGGCATATTCTTCAAATTCTTATTATTATTTATATATTCGTTATAAGTTGATTTTCTGTCCTAACATGACAATATTTCTTAAAAAATAATTTTTTTTAACTTAAAATAAATACTTATAATCTAAAGCCTAAACACAATATGTATAGTTTTGTACGTTTATTAAATTAATGGCAAAAACTATTATAATACGTATATTATTTTGTTTTTTTAAATTTAATTATTAACATTTTTTTTAAATATTATTTGAACTATCACGTTTTTTTTTCTTTTTGAATAAATCGAACAACGATTTTAGATAATTTCAGATTAAACAAAGAAATGAATTCCGATTTCGAAAATGTGAACAGTCATTTACCCATATATAATGACAGAATCAAAGAAGAACAAGAATCTTTTTGCACTCACAGTATGGACAAGAATAATTCCTCTAAAATTAGTGCAGAACTCAGGAATTCTAAAAAGAGCGAGAGTCTCTTCAATCAAATAGTTGCATTCAACAAAAGAACGAAAGACCAACAACAAAGAAATGAACTCGGCACTTTTATACGTGAGTAAAAAATGTATCTACACATACTATATGTATGTAAAAAATTTATTTATAATTACTTGAGCGATACCGTTCTCAAATATTGTATGTACATTGAATATTCTTTATTACAACTGGTTTTTATAATTAAATTTTCAGTCATTATAGTTTTAATAATACTATCAATAAGCCGTACACTACCATAAGAAAATTTTTTGACTTATTTAAAAAAAATCATCTCTAGAAAATTTTAAAGTCAGCAAAAAAATTGTAAATTTTCCAAACAAAATTAAATATAGTGCAGACACCTTAGAGACAGTTGAGAGATAAGCTAACTTTACGAGCAATGACCTTTATGGCGCTACAAGTAACCGGAAATCATATAAAACCAATTGATTTGATAATTTAAAATTAATATGTTGTATTCTTTTTCTTTTATTTTTTACCGTTATTAATTTTTCGCGTATAAGAATACACTGGAAAATGTATATATTGGCGTTCAGTTGATTTTCTAAGGAGCAAAAGATTAAATAATACAAAACAGAAACTATTCACAAAAAAGACCCACCAATATTGCGATCAATTTTTTTTCTGTTATCCTTTCAAACCATACATAGAAAAAAATGAATCACTGAGATTTCAGTGGAATCTCAAAGTTTGCCGGTATAACCTATCATTGACATACTCTGGGCTACGATTTTTATTTAATCTAAAGCTAATCTAGCTGGTTAGCTTTAAATAGATATTCTAAATCAGGACTGTCCACGCCCATCGAGCTATATGTGGCCAGAGGCTAATGTTTGTGCGGCCCGCGAAATGTTTTTAATCTAGTACTGGTAAAACCACATGGTTTAATTTTAATGGTATACCAAATAAATGAATTGATAAATTTATAAAACTAAATGTAATATTATAACTGTATTTTTATTTTTGTCAAAAACAATTACGAACATTCGCCCCTCCAATCTGTATAGTGATTTGTATTGGCCCGCGATTGCATCTGGTTTGGACAGTCCTGTTCTAAATGATAAAAATGTATGAGAAATTTTCTAGCTTTACAAGCATATCGATAAAGATTAATATGGTGATATTTTAATTTATATACTAATTTATAATAATTATATTATGACAACAATCCATTCTTAAATCGATATATGCATCTGATCATGTTATACTATACAAGTGATCGATATATTAACAATATCAAGACTTCTTAGCAATTAATTTTTAATTGCCTGTGTGGGTAAGTAACCTACGCTCAAATAGTATTCGGAATTTTTAATTAACACGATGTGGACTTGAAATATCTTATGATTATTTTCATATTCAATACACAAAGTAATCTTTGGTGCACCATAAAATTAGCATAAGTTCGAATTAAGTCCTATTTATATGCACATATTTAGTCAATCATTACTCGAATAACATCTTTCAAGTCAAATATCACTCTCTATGGTCATTTTTTATTTTCAAATTCAAAGTATTAGTTCTTTTTTTAACACTTTGAGATGAATCAGACGATCGTTAGGACCTTACATAAAGAGTTGATAGCCATACTAAATACTGCACACATCAAAAACATCTGGAACATTAGTTAATTATTTTAAAGAAAGCAAAAATATTTAAGATAAATTTTTTTAATTTATTTCCTTTTTTATCCACTTAAAAAAAAAGCATGGTTTCTCATATATATTTATATATAAAGTATAAGATTATAAGTATATAATCTTATATAAAGTATAAGATTATAAAGTATATATATATATTTTTGAAAAAGTTATTTGGTATGATATTTTTATTCGTTTTATTATGTTTTTTAGTTTTAGGTGTTATGTTTCTTCTATTTGTCATCAGTGCAACAGGACTTTTTGTAATGTGGTTTACTGAGTACTACAATGACACAATGCTTTCGGTATGTTACATTTATTTTGACTTAAACATATATTAACCAATAAAAAAGAATATAGTACTAGCAGAAAATTCTGAAACTGCGGAAAGTTGGAAAAGTCCCCAACCGAAATATGACACTCTACTAAAAGTACACATATTTAATTATACAAATATTAAAGAATATTTGTTAGGACTGGAGGAGAAAATAAAAGTGGAAGATATCGGTCCTTTAACATACAGAGAACATACAACGAAAGTGAATGTATCCTTCAATAAAAACTTCACTGTTACATTTAGGGTAAGTTTGTGTAATTATATAATTTCTTTATAAATTATATAAAAATAACTTATTTTGTTAGGATCACAGATCGTACGAGTTCTTGCCAGAGAAGTCAACATGTGGCCAACATGACACATTTATTTTACCAAATGTTCCCTTATTGACAGCTGCAGTAAAAATAGAAAAAATGAATCGGTTTAAAAAACTAGGAGCAACCGGTCTTATTAACTCATTTAAAGAAGACGTTTTTAAAAGGCTCACTGCTCACAATTTCTTATGGGGTTATCGTGATAGAATTGTAGCCCTTGATTTTGGAACTGGAAATACGCATTTTGGACTTTTAATGAATGTTAGTAGAGGAATATATAATATCTTTATATATAATTTGTATTTTCTATATATTATATTAGCGTAATGGAACTAGTGTTGATTCTTTGCAAATAAATACTGGAGTTGATGATATACGTAAATTTAGTACAATAACTCAATTTAATGGTATGCCAACAATGGACTTTTGGAGTGAGCCAGAGTGTAACAGAATAGATGGCTCAGATGCATCAATGTTTCCACCTTATTTGATAGAAAATCGTACACAACTAAATGTTTTTCTACAAGTTCTATGTAGAAAGGTGCCTTTGGAATTTGAGAAAGAAGTCACAATTTTTGATGATATAGATGCGTTACGATATCGTACACCACTCACAGTTTTTGGTAATCCACAAACAAACTTAAATAATGCTTGTTACTGTCATAATACTGAAAAATGTTTGCCAAGTGGTGTCATAAATGCTACTAAATGTTATAATGGTGCTCCTATATATCCTTCTTTTCCACATTTCTTTTCTGGAGATAAAGAAGTATATAAACACTTGGAAGGAATTAATCCTGATGCAAATTTACATCAAACTTTCGCCGATATTCATCCAAGATTTGCTTTTCCTATTGGAGGTGCTTCACGTATACAAATAAATATTGCAGTACAAAAAACAAATTTAATTAAACGTGAGTAGAAAATATTTATTATTAAAAAAATTTAACGTGACAATAATTACATGATGTCTTTTCTATCTATAAAGGACAAATTGAACGTTTCGAGGATTTTACTATTTTACCACTGATCTGGATAGAAATAACACCAAGTGATTACACAGAAGAAATAATTAGCAAACTCTATATAAGCACAGTTGGAATAAATGCAATACAATTGACACTAAAATATGGAACATTGCTAGTTTGTATAGTATCATTTAGTTTAATTATAGCTGCGTCCTACTCATTAAACAAGAAAAGACTAAATCAACTTGAGAAAGATGGAGAAAAAGACTTTACTGCCAAATACGATATACAAAATGCGCAGCAACGAGTATTCCTAAACGAATATTCAGAATCTTAATTTTAAATATAAATTCTTTTACAATTGTAAATATAATCTAAATAGATATACAAAAACAATATTTGTTTTATGCTCAAACGAATTTTCGACTATTATAGTGTGGAATATATAAGTAAGTACTCCAATGTCAATCGTACCTACATATATAGCAAAATAATTATAAGTTTTAATATAAATATGTAATATGTATGTATATAAGAATAAAATAAAAATAACAGAATATATATTTTTAGAATAGATTATGATTTACATCAAATTTCCTTATATTAACAATATTATTATAGTGAATAAATAAATTGATAGTGAATTAAAAAAAAATTAAATTTAATTAGCCACTCTTAAACGTTTATTTATGTAAAAATTTAAACAGCAGAAAAAAAGTGTTATGTCATTTTAACTTTAGTTTTTAGTTTTGGTAATAAATTGTTAATTCGTTTTTTTGAAGGCATTACATATTTATAAGCCTCCGCCTGATCGATCAACGCTTATTTTTTGTTTTAATTGAGCAGCCTCATGTTTTTGTTCTTCGAGTTCAGCCATACGGGCAAAACGAGAATATGCAACATCTCCAGTTTTTATAGCCGACATCATCTACAACGTTAAAAACAAAAATAGTTAAAATATTTAGAAATTATTATAAGTAATTTAATTTTACTTGTAAGTATTCGTCTAATTCGACTTGTCCATTCATGTTTGTGTCGATTTCCCTCAAAATTTCATGCAATTGCTCCCCAGATACATCGCCATCGCCAAAATTCTTACAGTAGCATTTTAAATATATTATATTAAAATATTAACATTTAATAAAAACTTTTGATAATATAATTTACTTATATTATTTACCTTCAATGCTCTACGAATATCATTAATGGAAACATATCCTTTCTTATCCTTATCGATAAGTTGGAAGCGTTTAATATACGTTTGTATTTCTTCTTGCGATAATTTGATGGGAATTCTCTCTTTCGATGCTCTATTAACCATTTGACCCATTTCATTTGCCAAAAATTCCTGTGCTACTTTAATTTGTTTCTATAAATTCAAAAGATATATATATTATTTATATAAAGTAGCGAATATATACAAACATTAATGTTATTTCTTATAAAAAAATGTTTTGGAAAGCATTACCTATAATGTCAAATTTTTTTGACTACTATATGTGACGTACAGAATTATTGATTCTTATTCCAATATTGCGGTTAAAGCTCCTTCATACAATGTACAAATAAATTGACTGGTGTAATGGAGTAAGTGGTGAGGATCTAATTAGTCTTGTAGGTATTTAACGTTTTGTAGGTATTTTGTCTTTAAAACCAACTCAGTATCTAGAAGTTGACTAGACAGTTGATTATCTAAAAAGTGACTTGGTACAGCGGATGTGAAGGATGTTTTTGTTTTTATCCCAAATTACGACAATAGTTACTGAAAGGCACATTTTTCATCACGGCATGAAACTTAAATTGATTAAGGCTTGCAATTTTTTGAATGGTTAAAAACTTTTGCTATATACAGACATTAATATTATTTTTATTTTATAAATATAAAATAAATATAAATATGCTAATTGGAGTCTGATGTTTCCAGATTTATCTACTTTAATAAGAAAATTGCCTACATATGCTTCTGTTACAGATATAAAATATCGTCGATATCCAGTAAGGTACATTATTTAAACACCTAAGCGTGGATACCAAAAAAGCAAACTCTCCCCGATAAAGGACGGATAATATAATATGCTCAAGGCTTTTGTGTACTATAATAAGGAATTTATGTAGGTGGTGCATTTTTCAGATATACAATTGTTTGTTATTAAAAAGTACAGAAAATGTAGTTAACTAACTAAAAATATTTATTTATAAAAAATATAGAAATTACCTCTTTTTCGTCCTTGCTCCACTTCAATTCTTCACCCATTATATCAACAATAACAGGTAGTGCTTCAGAAGCAGCTTGTACGTTTAAAAAGGCCAAACGTAAACGTCTAGCAATCATATCAACCGCATTACAAGCATATTCGCGAACGCCATAACGAATTTCAGCATCAATATAAGGAAATTCTGGATGTATTCTATTACCAATAATTGGCCAACGTTTACCAGTAAGTGAAGCCATTTTTGAAACTGCAAAGGCCCGATCTCCGTAAGATTTAGCTAAATGTTGAGCAACCTCACATTCTAAACCAAAATCTTGCACTAAGCGAATATACATTGTGGGAGTCCATCCTTGACCACCTTCTATTTTTAAAAGTGAAGTTACAGCATCTGATCTTTCTGGTTTTAGATTACACGCTATAATCATAAAATTATAATATTATTATTCTAGTTTTTATTATACACTATCAAAAAATAATATTACCATACCTTTAATAGCAGCATCTATTGTATGCTCTGCCATAGCTCTATAAGTAGTCCATTTGCCCCCAGCAATTGTAACAAGATTTGATTTGCTTACATGAACAATATGATTTCTAGCTAATGATTGTGTATCATCCTTATTAGGATCCGATACTAAGGGTCTAATACCACTCCATGCTGATAAAACATCACCACGTCGAACTTCAACATCAGCATTTAAGTAATTTTTAATTTCACTTAGAATAAATTGAATTTCATCTTCAGTTGGTTTGGGATTATGCGTTATCTCGCAGGGCAAATCCGTTGTACCTGCAATTGTTTGCCTTTGCCATGGCAAAAAGAAAATTACTCGACCATCGGATGTAGAAGGATCCAGCAAACCCATTTGATCTGGACTATAATAGCCAGGGAGCACGATATGTACTCCAGAACTTGGAGAACAAATAATTTTGACATCCGGGTCATCCATTTTACGTATAGCATCAGTAAAAGGCCCAGTTGCATTCACAATGCACTTTGCTTTAACTGTAAACTCTTTGCCAGATATATGATCTTTCACTTTTGCACCACACAAAACTTTTTTTCCAGTACCATCATCTTTCTTCAAAAGCTCCATCACTTCAACGTGATTGCACACAGTAGCTCCGTGTCTTGCAGCTGTTAATGATACAGCCAAACACATTCTAGCATCATCTTGCTGGCCTTAAGAATAAGTTTTTTGTAATAACAATAATATAAATTTTCATAAAAAAGTCAAATACCATCATAATAAACAATAGCTCCACATAGCTTATCTTTTTTCAACATTGGAAATAGCTCTAAAGCATCCTTTTTCGATAAATAGTAAGAACTTTTAACATTTCTATCACCGGCTACAAGATCGTAACATTTAATTCCAACCCAGTAGTAAGGAACTTGCCACCACCTTAAATTATTTATTAATAAACACATGAAATTAAATTATATAAGCATCAGAAACTTACTGATAGACTGGCAACATAATAGGCAATGGATGTGCTAAATGAGGCGCTGCTTCAAGCATGGCAGCACGTTCTTGTAGAGCTTCTTTTACCATACGATATTGTTCAAAATCCAGCTAACATAATAAATAGTAAATAAACTAAGTTGAAAATGCTTATAGTAACTAATTAATAATAAAGTAAATATTATTAAAGCTATAATAACATAACATTTATTTTTCATGATGTATAAATAAAATTATTTAAAAACATACACCAAGTATAGCCTTCTGTAGATATCGAACACCTCCATGTATAAGCTTAGTAGATCGGGATGACGTTCCACTAGCGAAGTCATCAGCCTCCACCATGGCTGTTTTAAGCCCTCTTGTTACGGCATCTAAAGCACACCCAGCACCTGTAGCACCACCTCCAATAATTAGAATATCATATTCATCTCCACTTTGTAGGGATTTTATTTGCTCTGCACGAGCGGGAAGTGTACGTTTTCTTTTAGGCGGTCTTACCATAGCGTTATTGACCTACAACAATATTGAGAAACATTTAATTTTGTATACATACATATGTACGTATTAGAATCTATATAATTTTACCTGATATGCAGAATTTCTGTGTTCAAACGTCCATGTGGCTAACGCACCTCCTACCACAGCGCTTAGGGTTGTTATGCCAATTTTATATAGTCTTGACGTCATCTTAAACTACTTCTAGAATGTGGACGTGATTTTTAAAATATTATCACTATATTATTCATTATTTAATAAATTTTTTAATTATTATATAAAATACCATATAGCAGAAGAAAAGGTCGACACTAATTACGTTCAACTAAATTTCAATACTAAATAGATTTCAGTGAACATCTTCAGATGTACCACTACAATAACCTAAAAGAATAAATTTAAATTCTTTTCTTAATTTAAACAATCTGTAATTTTTTTGGCAACCTCAATGGACTTTAATTATATACTTTCTTCTACATTAAACTAAGTACTATTGAATAAATAATATTGTTGCTAACCTTAGATACAACAAATAAAAAAAGAGGTGAGATGCATTTAGATTTTTATATTCTATTGGTAATATGTAACAAATATAATATATAATATAACATATACAAAATGTTTTATATATAATAGTATTAATATAGTAATAATCTAGTCTGAGAGCATTATTAATTGGTTGGAACAAAACGAGCAATCATTACCTGTGACATCATTATAATGTTCACACGACATATTCTACTTTATCCATTCGCATCTGAATGCATTTTGCCATAATTTTTGACAAGCAAATTTTGTGTAGGAATGAAGTTGACTTTTACTTTGAGTTTACTCTCTTATGCACTTATCGACGAAGAAACTAGTGCAATCTTTTCCATATCTTTAATTACAATCTGCAAGTTTTCCTTCGCTGAAGAAGTAAGTACTTCATAAGAGAGCTAGAAGATCTTAACAGGAGATATATAGAACCGTGAAACATCATTCTGTTTGTCACTTTGAGAACGTCTAAAGTGTCATCAAATAAAATAAAATCAAATTGTATTGGGATTGTATTGTTTATTATTACCTTCTATTTTGTTTATTCTATCAACTTTATTTACCGATTTATTGATTTTTACGATAGGTCTAGATACACTGGGCCCAGAACATCAACTGTATGACATTTATTCCCAATATAAGGTTCTTTAGTTATAAATCGCGGAAAAACTGCATGATCTAAAAATAGTGAACGCTACATTTCATAAAGTTGATTACCAGAAAAGCCTATGTTTTTACACCTTTTAAATACAATCATTCTCGTAATTATAATTTTAAGTTGAATGTAGTGGTAGTAAGAAAGAGACTGTTCTAAATGAAAACAAATGTAATTCTTTAATTATTTTTAAAGAAATCCTTGTTATTTATTTAGAGCCTTTTTACAGAAGTTTAGAAATCTAACGAGTCTATTATTATTATTATTTTGAAATAGTTTCTGTTTTTTATACTACACTGCATAACGTATATATATCAATTCAATTAAAGGCTGTTATTTTGTTCTTATAATCACTGCATAAGGTATGTGCCCTAAACTCAAAAAGCAACAAGCCAAAAAATATAAACAAAAAAATAAATAACAGAAATGTGCAACAACAACGATGTCGTGTTGTGTTCTATAGAAGTTGTTCGATATTGTCTTGTGTATTATACTCAAGTGAATGAATGCAGCTAAAATGCCACATTGCAACTGAATTAATTTCAATTGAAATTTTTATTGATTTGCAATATAACTATTTATGTAAAGGATATATCAATAAGAAAGTAAATCTACTAAGTCATCAGAAAGCTATCAAAATATGTTATATGTAATTACTTTAGTAAATAATTTTAAGAATGAAAAAATTAAATAAAATTAATTCCCTGAAGAGGACTATTGAAGTCGAAATATCGGAAAATATCTTAATAAAATAATTTGTGTTAAATATAAATAATAAATTATAGTTTTTTTATTTTTATTTGAATAAAATTAATTAAATAATATCTAGAATATGAAATCTATTTATTGGGTATTTAAATTACGAAGTCATTTTCAGCGTTTTTTTATAATTTTTTTTATATTTACTGTTTGTCGTTTTTATTTTATTCTGATAATTTAATTTGACGTCCTATGATAGCAACATTTAGAGCGTGGTGAATAAAATTGCACATTGCACTGTAAGAATGATTTGCAGCTCTTATCTCTGCACTTTTTTAATTGTGTTTTGAATACAAAAATGTTCGGGCATGCATATTGTGTATGATATTTTCAAAAAAAGAAAAAAAAAATGGTGCCTTTACATAAGTTATGTGCAAAGTCCAAGCAACACATGGACACATTGAAAATGTTAATGAAACCTTTTCATAAAAATTATTTTTCATTCTTATCTAGTATTTTCAATGCAGTTCTTGTATTTGTTTTCGCTTTTTTTTTGGTCTGTTAATCAATGATTTGAATTTAGTTTGATGTAATTTTTATATTTCAGTTGAGCACTGACTGCATGCGTGAACGAAGTGAAAAGATTTTTACTGTTATTCTTATAAATTCCATTCAGTAGGGTGATTCAAGTGCAGTATGACTTTCTCAATGCATTACGGATTGTTTACTTGCACTGCATGGTATACGCTAAAAGATAAGATGTTTTCTTTGATATGTTGATTTAACAAAAATAACTTTAAAACAATATCAATACATAATTTAAAATTGGAATAATAACAATTGTAGTATGTGATGCAGTTGACTCAATGGTGATATTTAATCCGTCGTTGTCGTGGATTGGGTATTATTTTTTTCAAATAAAATTTTGTAAGATTTGTTTTTTCTTGATTTGTTCAATGTCGAAGGAAAAAATATAGTTGCAAGAAAGTATACTTATAAACTACATATTAACATTTAATTTTTAGTGTGTTCACAATCTAGCGATCGACAAATTTGATTGCTTTTAATGAAAACTTTTTTTAATGAAAAATATATATATATATATACATATATATAATATATATGTAATTTAAAATAAATTAAAAAAATAGAAATGTAAATAAATATAAGCATATATATATGTTTATTTCAAAATAAGCATTTCTGCGGTCGAGCCCTTCGAATTTCCACTATTCAAAAATGTTTGACCTGCTTGAATATATTTAAGTTATTTGAACTGCTAAAATGATTTATATTTTATTTTAATTTTGTTTTGTTTAATACAAACATCAGCTAATACTGTTTTGTTATCAGCAAAAACTAAAACACAAAATAGTGTTCAAATTTTTTAAATGGGGATCTATGCTTGAGCGTTTCGATTACTAGGACATGCTCAAAGCTTTGAATAGTTCGTATAATACTTAAAACATAAATATACATTTATAAATAATTAATATCATATTTATTAACTAAAACATTATATTATACGGATTCAAATAGCAAAAAAAAGTCAAGGACAAAAATTGCTAAGCCTGGCACTTACAGTCCAAACAAATTATATACGAACTACAAACTACAAACTAATTAAGAAGTTCAAATATTTCCTAAGGCCACTGATGATGAGTGCTTGGCAATATTCGAAACAGTGTTGTATGGTCAGCCAAATTTTAATAAATTAAATAAATTTTTGTTCTTGCCTTTGTTTGCTATTCAAATCCATGTAACTTTTAAATAGTTTTTTTTCGTCATAAAGATGCGTCACTCTCCGGAAGAAAAAATTAACATTAAACACTATATTATAGTTTTTAATTACAAATTTTATATTCCATAACAAGAATTCCATTTCAAATAGAAAAGAAAAGAATGGCAAGAAAATTTTGTATGGGATTACAAAAACAACTACCTTGTATGAAAATTACATTTTCTATTTTCGTTTTAAAAGTATTCGGCAGAAATTTTAAAAGTAAAAACATAAACCTTTATTGGAATAACAGAAAGATCTTTGAAAAGAGTATGGAAGAACATTTGACCAGATTTAAGTAAGAGCGAAGACATTGAACTCTCTGTCGATATGGATGAAATAGTGCTAGAAATAGTGGAATTAGCGAAACAAACCGGTTTAGATGAGGTAAAAGTGGAAGACGTCACAGAAATAGTTCAAGAAACAGCAGATAGTTTTTTTAATGATGAGCTCAAGGATGATGAAGAAGAAAACAAAAATATTGATAGTAGTGGTTTCGAAGAAGAGCAAAAAGAACTTTCGATATTGTTTGTGAAAAGGAATTTGACCACTACAACTGAAATTATGGACCAATTTGTTGAAATTGTGTCAAATTTTGGCAGGAGTTCAAAATCAAAATCAACGCAAAAGAAAACTACATTAGATGCCTTCTTCACAAAAGGCAGAAGATTGGAAACACAGAATAGACTGAATAATATTGTTTTTGCTTTTGTAAGAAATAAATATTTGATTCTATTATTATTAAAAAAAACATAATTATTAAATTTAATACCTAAGCAATTTTCTATCAATCTTCCCCTAACCCCAATATTTACATGTTAACATAGCCTCGTTTAGCGCTGTTTCGCATTACGCTCTACTTTGATGGAACGTATCCCAGGCGTTAAGCGGGGTCTTACTGTATAATATTGAGGATAAAAGTTGAAAGAATAATAACTATATACTTAAATATGTGAGTTTAGACAACTTTTTGTTGCTGCTTTCTTCATAAAAAATTTTGAAATAACTTATTTTCGGTCCTGATTTTTGTTGTTTATAGCTACATTGGTAATACAACTATCGCATAAACCACAGCTACACAAATTAAATTAATTTTTGCATAATCTAGATTTGCAAATACTTTTAAAGAACTTTGCATATTGTCGAATTTTATTACATATATTACTAAAAAATTTTTTTTTTAAACATCCTTTATTATATATGAGTAGTATGAGTAGTACAATCTTAACTATTTGTTAGTTTATTACTATTGCTGAATTGTTCTTAATAGATATTAAGTAATACGTGTGTGGGTTTACTGAACCAGTATTCAGCTCCCATAATTATGAAAAATACGGATTTTTATTTAAGATTAGATTAATTCGGTTGACATTGAAGCATAAATAGATAAAATAGAACATTCGTCAGATTTTTCTTTATAAATTGTTCAAATATAAATTCTTTACTAATTCTTTACAAACAGTAAAAATTTTATCAGTTTTAAAAAAGTGAAATATCACTATTAAGATTATAATAAAAATCAAATTTCTATTGTTATATTTACATAAGTTGGTTTATTACGGTAACTTTTGTGAAGTTTTAAGTACAAGTGCATATGAAGGCTGAACATTTTTAAAGTAGGTTATTACTTGATCTGCTTAGAAACAAACATAGTTATACAACATACATACATTGCATGCAAAAATACGAACACTATAACGTCACGCCAGTTTTAATATAACTCCAATTTTTAATTTAAATGACAATATTCGCAACAACAGAAATAATATATTACTTTACTTAAGAACACAGTGGTAGTTTTATTAATTAAAATTATATTTTTTTAGTATTTTTTTAATTAATTGTAAAAAATATTTTAAATTTTCGAAAAAAATCAAAACATTTGTGTTGGGTGGCAACTTACAAAATTAGCACACGCAACGTTACATAAATGATGCTGATGTAATTATTTGATATACACATGTATGTACGTATTTTTGTGCAGACAATTTAGCACACTTTTTGCATATTATAATACTGCATATTTTATTTACAGACCCATATACTACACTTAATTGGCTTTTTTTCTCCAAACTAAGTTTATTTGCACACATGGACAAATTAAGAAATTTCATTAATATTCCCATATTCATAAAAATACGTTTATACACACGTAAATGTATGTATTCATTTAAGCCAGCGGCCAGACGATGACTAGTCTGTTATTTTATACCCAAAATCTATGTATAGCAATTTGTATACACATTGTTGCTGTATCGAAATTAACTTACCATAAATAAATATTTGAACTACGGAAAAATAAATTGTTTTTATGTAAAATTTATTTATTAAATTTGTGCATTTATTTAATCAATTAAAATTGCGACGTCCGTTACTTCGCGTAAAGAGAAACTACGGTGAATTTCAGCGCACTGCTCGGAATCCACCGTAGAGCACACATACACACCCGCACACTTGCACGAGACGTCGACGATTTGTGCAGTTGCACTAGCAACAAAATATTGACAATTGCACTACACCTCACCTCAGATTTCAAATAGTGTATTTTGTTGTTTCATTAAAATTTGGTTAAAATAAAATTGGCGAGTTTGATGAACAGATAAAACAGATTCTACACTAATTAAAGAGAAGAGCAACTGGTGTTCGTTAATGAACAACACATAACAGCCGATATTGTCTCGTTGCAGTGGACTTTGATAAAAATTGTGTTAATTAAATAATATCCAAATGCTTTTAACAGTTTATCATTGACATAATTTGATAGCGGCACTTAATTCTTACAATGTGATAGTAAATGTAATTACGAGCTAATAGTAATGAGATCTATTTCTATATTAACCATGTGTGTACATATTTAATTTACGATATGTCTGAGAAGGGAGTTTCTTTATGATTTACTCATTAAATGAAATTTTATGTTATGATGTCATCCATTATTTTGTAATTATTTATAAAAATTTAATGCTTAATTGTTTAGTGTGTAAAAATACAAATATTAGACTTTTAAGTATTAAAAAGGATTTCGTTGTATTAAAAGTATTTCTTTTGTAATATTTATGTGATAAATGATTTAAATCTCAAACTCTCGATTTGTTAAATTTACAAACAGGTATATAAGATTAAAATGCTTAAATACACATTTGACACTTAACGATTATCCTCACTTTATTCTATATATATCATTAAAAAGTGAGTAATTATTATTCATTAAAATATTAAAAGTAAAGAATGAAAAAAAGAAGTTAAAGAGAAGGAAATCTTAAAACTTCTTAAACTAATTTTCGTCAACTATTAAATTATATTGGTATACTAGTACTAAAATGCCAATCAAAAATTTGAGCTTATAGCCTCTACCATACCAATACCATTTTACGTCCCTTTACGGGAATCCTCCCAAGTCTATAATTTTAGACTTTATCTTCTTTAAATTTTTAGTAAAACCATATTTATACAAAAAAAGAAACAACCCCACTACGCAAAAACGGAATATTTTATGAATTCTCAAATTATAAATTCCGTGCATTAATTTTAACTATGCATATGAAAGTTCATACAACACCTTGATGATATAATATATCATACTAATTAAAAAGCTGTAATAAAAAAAGTTAATCATTTTAGTTAAGCTAATAGTGTTCAAAAGCTTATATTATCCAAACCCACTTTGAAGAAATCACAAAATACAATAACAAAAAAAAAACAAAAAAAACAATGAACAGGAAAGGGGACACCAACGAAATACCTACTAGTTCTACGGTAGAAGACATGTCTATTGTTTTTATTATATTATTGTTTTCACATTTTTCTACTATAAGTAGCACCAATACGATATTTGTTAAATGAGTTGTTATTTTCTGTTCTGATGAAGAAATTCAAAAATCTTTAAAATGTAGGCATATGTTTAAACAAATCCGTTTTCATTTAGATAAATTATCCACAACAAAATAATTTGTTATTACTGTAGAATCTCGAACAAATTACTATTATGCTACATTTAAAATTACAAATATTTTTTTTTGACTAAATTCCTAAGCATTATCATATTCGGTCTATATTTGATATGTATATGAAATTAAGAGGTAATCAAGGTGAACAAATGAAGGCTTGTCTTATTCTTAACGAATAGGAACTTCCATTATGTGAAATATCAATGGCGAAGGTGTGGACCAATTGATATCACATTTTTGAGTTGATTTTTTTTTTTCAGTAATGATAACTGATTTGATGTTTTCGCACCCTTACCTACTACTATAAACATATATTTATTTTTCTATCATATTTAATTCAATTACAAATAAAATAAATTTAAGTTTTATACTTTCCAAACCTATGTTTTGGTATATGATTCTAAAATTCAACAGACACCGTTCACATCAACTATTATAATTTTCAGGCAAGGAACGTGTTATTATATCATTATTATATTAAAGATTATATCTGTACAAAATCTATAAAGAACACAATCTTTGTCAAAAACGATATGCAAAATTGTTTTACAAAGACATACAAAAAATTATGTGGTCTAAGAATTTATTGTTCCCAGCTCATTGAGAGGCGACATACATACATATATTCTTGTTTCAATAGCTTTTATTTATTAAACTACTATAATATTATAAAAAAATAAAATATCACTACTTATGAAATAAATGTTCAAATTTAATATTTTGATTCAATATAATAAATGAAAAGTATTCATTTGGTCTTATTCCTTTTATTCTGTGTACAAACTAATTAGGTCTAACTGAAACCAATTATATCTGATATCAACTAATAAGGTCTACTGAACTATCTAATTAAATGCGTTTAATGTAAAGTTTTAATTATAATAAATATAATCACAGTTTGAATATCTTTACCGTAATTGTATGCATATATATTATAATAAAAGGCATTTATAATAAACTATTAAATTCAATGATGTTTTAATTAGTGAAGAATCTGCATTATTGCGAGAAGAGTTGCGCAGATAACCGTTGCGAATTGTAATAAAATGAGATCATTTAATGTTTATATTCTTATTTAAAAAAATAATACAGTTTGATAAGATTTTATTCAGTATAATATAGTCGTTACATGTAGATTTTTGGTCTGAATTGAGTTATTACCTTTATTTTAGCATTATACTTGTTTTTTTAATTGATTATAAATATTAGATTGATATTATATAATGGATGCTTTGAGTACAATAATGATTCACGTAAAAAATCATAGACTTACAATAATTTAAAACTCAATTTACACCAGAACCTGTAACAATCCTCATTGATTTTTTTTTGGCTAAATTTTGAAAAAGAAAAAAGACTCCACCAGTACTGGTTTGTGTTAATTTTATTAACTTTTAGCCATTACCACTATAGTCTAACATAACTTAATATAAAGTTTCAGAAGAAGTAGTAATCACTTATTTTTGTGTTTTAACTTTAAAATATTAATTCATTTTTCGTGTCGAATATCTTTTTAAGTAAGTATACAAATAATCTAGTAGGTATGCATACTTTATAATAACGATATTATGACAGTATTATTTTTTTGAAGTGTGAAACTACCTAAATGTAATGTGTACTTTAGAATGTCTTTTTAAAAATAATAACGTGTAAATCAAAAACAGCTGATAAATGATATCAACGTATTTTATTTCAAAATTGTTAAATTATTAAAATATTTCAAATCAATATTTTTTCAAGGTTTAACATTGAGCAACGTGAAATATGAAATATGTGTTGAAATTGTTTTTAAAATATTTTGTAACATTTTTTATATGAAAATTGGACATTTCGTATTGCGCATGAATCTTCCAGATATTGGTATAGATATTTACGTACACACATACCGTTACTTGCTACATATGTAATATAAAAAGAATCGATAAATATGTTTGCAATCTGTGGGATAAGGTTCGATAGTAAGAGTTATATATCAAAATAATGAAAAATTTTTGTGAGATAATGAAAATAAACAAAATATTTTGAATTATAAAAAAAACAAAAATATATAAAATATTTTCTTGCGGTAGTTAAAGGAAAATGGAAGCAAGAACACAAATAAATGTCCCGTATCGGCCAGGAGGCAAAAAGATGCGAAAACGTCGAGAATTAGATGCTCTTATTGCACATTCCTTAGCTAAACGAAACTTGTCTCGACGATCTAATGAAGGACTTTTCTTGCAAGACAAACTTATGTCAGCTTCAACTGATGATCCAGATGATTATACATTGGTATATAGAATCATTAACTAAACTGTTTAAAAATTCAATAATAAATTTATTTATATAAAACTTTATTAGCCCAAGGTTTATCACAGCAGTACCCGGAGAGGCAGAAAGTATATATTTTTCCGCGTTTGTGGACCTCTAATATTTATGACGTCATTTGCTTTGTTATTCGTGTTTATGTATTGGTATTATTTTGACTTACGGCAACAAATTTACGATAACAGACAGAAAATCGAGGAAGGTCTGAGTTTATTAAGAATAAGTGAATCATTTAAATAAATTTTGTCTTTTATTTAAGCCTATACTACAAGCCAAAATCTACCAGAAACGATGCAGCAGTGGCATGAAACATCGACATTACTGCTCAAGAACCAAACTGTAATATTTAAAAGGATAGAAGATTTTAAGCGCTTGTTAGAGTCCTTACAAAATAACTGCACTAATCTGGAAAATAAATCGCACTATATCAACGACGAAAAAATTGTTGCTAACTTCGGTGCAAGAATAGAGGCAATTGCTACTGATCTTGAGGGTATTAGAACCCATTATAAAACTTTGGCTGAGCAACAAGAAACTTTAAAAATGAATTTTGCGGAGCTTAAAGTAAATAATTAAATTTATATTTTTTATTTATATAACTAAAAATTCAAACATTAAATTATCTAGTCTAATGTGACGAATATTCTTAAGCTTGTGTTGGAGAAATATACGAATATAACGAAACCAATTACTTATGAACCTTCTACAAATACTACAATTCTAAATGATTTAAAGGAAGTGACTACGGAAAGCAGTGTTAATAAAACAATCGAACAATTGTCCAATGCATTGGAACACAAATAAATATACATTCTGTAAGAATTTTACAATATTACAAAAACAAAGACACTATAATTGATTACTAAGCCAGAGACATTATTCCTACGCTAATTCATTTCTTTTCAGAACCTTTTCCGTCCTACATCTAATAAAACTTTAAGTAAACGTATTCATTTTATTACAATTATGTTTCATATATGTTTTGTGTTAAGTGGATTTTAAGAATAATAAACATAATAATAATTTAATTTTAATCTAAGTAATCAAAATTTTGTAAATAGCAATGTGATTTAATCTTCGTTAATGTTTATTCATAAGTATCGTACGTGTTTTTAAAATAAAGTCATGAAGGAAAAGAAATAAATAAAATAATTTGATTTTTAAATGAATTATTATAACTGTTTAACGATTTATTCAGCAGAAAATTATGAATCGACAATTGGAAGGTTTTGTCTTTAAACATACTAAATACCTATAATAAAGTCTGTATGTAAAAATTTCTAAGTGTGGAAAATAACAGTTTCGTTCTATTAGATAAGTATGAGGTGAATACAGTTGTTGGACAAGATTGTCTTTCTCTCATGCTTTCTTCATATTAACCTTAGATAAATTTTGAAGAGAATTGTCAATTTAAGTTTATTGTATCCTAATAACACATTTTTCATTTGGAAAATATAGAATACGTGTAATACCATTATCTAAAGAGATATACATGCAAAGACTTAATATAACATTTTTAAATCCATATGTCTAATTGAATATAAAAATCTTAAGACTGCAGTAATGCTCAGAATAGTACCGACAAAAAATTGAAATAATTAATCAAAAACGAAGATGTAACATAAATTTACGTGTATTTGGCTAGAGTTTAGCAAAAAAAATTGATTCGCATGAGTAGGGCAGAATTTACATTTAGGTAACTTAATTAAGTTACATTAAGCATCAAAACAAAACATCCCATATTTAAATTAAAATTCAATAAATTAGGTATTTAAAACTTTAGGTATATTTAGATAATCTTAAGTTCAGTTATGTTTTATGACTGTTACACTTATGCCATTTACTTGCCAACTATGATATAGTTTACAGTAGGACGTCATTTTATCTTCAAATTGATTTCTTAATGAAGTTTGCCAACTTTCTAGTGACATATTGAAGTACGCTATCTACCGACAGCATTCATACATTATATAATCTAGAGTTTTTAAGAATAGAGCAATGAAATTGCATTTTTTTTTGTATTACTGCAAATATTAATAATGTCAGATACTTACATATAGGCTTAGTTCGACGAGTGCTAAAATTAAACGTTTTAATAGAATTAAAGCACATATAAATCTTTATTTAAATGATCATTATATGTGTCGTTAATACATTATAATTTTTATAACTTAATTTAATGATATCCAAACAGATAATTACGCAGTAATGTTGCTAATATTGTAACATCACATGGCGATCCCGGAATCAATTGTAATAGTATTACTAACAAATTATTAGAACTTATTGGTTTTAGAACCCTCCAGTTATTTTAATAATATAATACTTATGTTTATAATCTTAACAATTGTCAAAATAAATCTGCTACATTGGGGGAAACATAGATGATGATATCTTATTATACCTATATATTTTGTAGAAATTGGAAAAAGAAATTCTCATGAAAGCAACGAAACTGATAGTACTCGCATCTTTAGAACTGTTACGCTTTATGGGCATGATATTGTTACTAAACTAAAAAAATCGGGACACTAAGAAAGGATTAACCGCAACTAGATGGACATATCCAGGCTATAAAGTTCTTGATAAAAACGAAATAGTAGATGAGATTACGAAAATTTCTGTTAGGTTGTCTTTTGAATAAAAAAAAACGACATACAAAAAATTTTTAAAAATCGACAACTTTGTTGACGAATATATGGAATAACAAGTAATGATGAGAACAGTGTAACCTGTTTCAAAATTGAGAAATCTAAACTCGATTTTTACTAGTACTATCACTGAAAAATTGCTAAGCTATAATAGGTATGCAATCTGTTCGTTGCAAATATATACAAGAGAGATATTACCAATAGTGACGAACGCAGACAACTGAAAAAAGAAGAATTCCGAACATCTCTTATGTTTGTTTCTTTAAATGCTTCTGATTGCTTGGGGAGATAGAGTATATCTCAGTAACGGAGCTATGAGAGTTCTTTACAAAGTATTTTTTACAAAGTCTGGTATCATTAGAGACCAATAGATTTACAGCCAGCAAGATTAACAATATTAGATATTGATAAAAAGCAGTTATAATTGTGTAAATTAAGAAAAAATGTTCATATCACGTAGGTACAAGGATATGGTACAATAGAATGAAGCATAGCTAATTGTTTAAGCGAAGGATATAGAATAGAATAACAGCATTCTATGAACAAAAATTTAAAACTATTTACTGGTTAAATATTTATTGTAACAAATTATTCTGGTTACTAAATTAGTACGCAAATGCTGCCTTAATTAACTAACAATTTTTGTATATTTTTCGAAGAAAGAATTATATTAATTGATATTAACATAATATTGATTATATTACAATATTAATAAAATATTGACTCAACGTTAAACTTTATTTTACAACGACCTGTCAAAAAATATATATAAATTTTCTATTTTATAGTAATGTTTGAAAAAAATGTAAAGCTTTGCAAGGATAGAAGCAAAGCCTAAGAAGGAACCTTAAAAAACATGAATATTTAAATGTCATAGCACATATATACATATATACTAGATATGATTGAAGTAATCTGATGATAATGTGTATCTATATATACGTTTATTTATCCAAATAATTGCGCATGCTTTTCTCATGTAGAAAAATACGGTGACAATAAAGGAAAAGGTTATTATTCATAGCGACATCCAGCATTCCGTATTTATATCCTTATATAGTGAAATTGAGAATTTCTTTAGATATTCAAATACGAATACATTTTACTTAAATAGTAATATGTTTACTTTAAATCGTCAAACTTTTTATAAAACATTAACCACATCGCTTTTTCTTGTTATATTGTTTGCAATAACTACAGATGCTGATGAGAAAAATATTAACAAATTATTAAATAATCAAGCAATTGTTAGTCGACAAATAATGTGTGTGCTAGAAAAAAGTCCGTGTGACCAGCTCGGCAGACAGTTAAAAGGTAAGTTCAAATAAATCAAAAATATCAACATACCTAAATAAATAAATGCCTTAATCTTTATATAAGCTTTTCTTTAAAATAATATGAATGTAGAGTTGAAATAAAATCATAAACCAAAGTACTTTAACAAGTGCAATATTTACAATTAATTTAAAATTCACAAAACAGTTTCATATGACCTAAAAAGTATCTGCAACCTTGAAAAAATTAAGATTGTGTTACTTTGTTTCTATAAGACAAACATTACAGATGCGTGTTTAGAGTTCTTCATACTTGGAAGCCAAAATGGATTCCGGTCTATATAACAGACTTTTTACGAAATTTGTTCAGCTACAACATTAAAAATAGCGTTTCATATATCAGAAACCATTATAACACCAATAATAATGTTTATATTCGTCAATTTTTAAATATACACTAACAACTACTGTCTTTTTTAGAATTTATCCACAATTATTTTTAAATCTTCTTACTCTTAATTTGCATTTTATTATTTGCAAATCAATGCTTTAGTTCACCACTTACACACAAGACGTCAAAGATAAGTAACTCATGAATGTATCTGGTATTATTAATTGTTAAAATAAAAAAATTTAAATATAATAGATAAAATTTCTTTGCGAAATTATTTAAAGAATGTCACTACAGTGATTGAATTGAGTTCCTTATAGAATATA
>NC_051847.1:234157107-234186583 GCF_002237135.1 Teleopsis dalmanni | reverse complement strand
TAAATGATGCTGATGTAATTATTTGATATACACATGTATGTACGTATTTTTGTGCAGACAATTTAGCACACTTTTTGCATATTATAATACTGCATATTTTATTTACAGACCCATATACTACACTTAATTGGCTTTTTTTCTCCAAACTAAGTTTATTTGCACACATGGACAAATTAAGAAATTTCATTAATATTCCCATATTCATAAAAATACGTTTATACACACGTAAATGTATGTATTCATTTAAGCCAGCGGCCAGACGATGACTAGTCTGTTATTTTATACCCAAAATCTATGTATAGCAATTTGTATACACATTGTTGCTGTATCGAAATTAACTTACCATAAATAAATATTTGAACTACGGAAAAATAAATTGTTTTTATGTAAAATTTATTTATTAAATTTGTGCATTTATTTAATCAATTAAAATTGCGACGTCCGTTACTTCGCGTAAAGAGAAACTACGGTGAATTTCAGCGCACTGCTCGGAATCCACCGTAGAGCACACATACACACCCGCACACTTGCACGAGACGTCGACGATTTGTGCAGTTGCACTAGCAACAAAATATTGACAATTGCACTACACCTCACCTCAGATTTCAAATAGTGTATTTTGTTGTTTCATTAAAATTTGGTTAAAATAAAATTGGCGAGTTTGATGAACAGATAAAACAGATTCTACACTAATTAAAGAGAAGAGCAACTGGTGTTCGTTAATGAATAACACATAACAGCCGATATTGTCTCGTTGCAGTGGACTTTGATAAAAATTGTGTTAATTAAATAATATCCAAATGCTTTTAACAGTTTATCATTGACATAATTTGATAGCGGCACTTAATTCTTACAATGTGATAGTAAATGTAATTACGAGCTAATAGTAATGAGATCTATTTCTATATTAACCATGTGTGTATTTAATTTACGATATGTCTGAGAAGGGAGTTTCTTTATGATTTACTTATTAAATGAAATTTTATGTTATGATGTCATCCATTATTTTGTAATTATTTATAAAAATTTAATGCTTAATTATTTAGTGTGTAAAAATACAAACATTAGAGTTTTAAATATTAAAAAGGATTTTCTTATATTAAAAGTATTTCTTTTGTATTTATGTGATAAATGATTTAAATCTCAAACTCTCGATTTGTTAAATTTACAAACTGGTACATAAGATTAAAATGCTCAAATACACATTTGACACTTAACGAATGTCCTCACTTTATTCTGTATATATCATTAAAAAGTGAATAATTAAAATTCATCAAAATATTGAAAGTAAAGAATGAAAAAAAGAAGTTAAAGAGAAGAAAATCTTAAAACTTCTTAAACTAATTTTCGTCAACTATTAAATTATATTGCTATACTAGTACTAAAATGCCAATCAAAAATTTGAGCTTATAGCCTCTACCATACCAATACCATTTTACGTCCCTTTACGGGAATCCTCCCAAGTCTATACTTTTAGACTTTATCTTCTTTAAATTTTTAATAAAACCATATTTATACAAAAAAAGAAACAACGCCACTACGCAAAAACGGAATATTATGAATTCTCAAATTATAAATTCCGTACATTAATTTTAACTATGCATATGAAAGCTCATACAACATCTTGATGATATAATATATCATACTAATTAAAAAGCGGTAATAAAAAAAAGTTGATCATTTTAGTTAAGCTTATTATATTCAAAAGCTTATTTTATCCAAACCCACTTTGAAGAAATCACAAAATACAATAACAAAAAAAAAAAAACAAAACAATGAACAGGAAAGGGGACACCAACGAAATACCTACTAGTTCTACGGTAGAAGACATGTCTATTGTTTTTATTATATATTATTGTTTTCACATTTTTCTACTATAAGTAGCACCAGTACGATATTTGTTAAATGAGTTGTTATATTCTGTTCTGATGAAGAAATTCAAAAATCTTTAAAATGTAGGCATATGTTTATATAAATATGTTTTCATTATCCACAACAAAATAATTTGTTATTACTGTAGAATCTCGAACAAATTACTATTATGCTACATTTAAAATTACAAATATTTTTTTTTTGACTAAATTCCTAAGTATTATCATATTCGGTCTATATTTGATATGTATACGAAATTAAGAGGTAGTCAAGGGGAACATATGAAGGCTTGTCTTATTCTTAACGAATAGGAACTTCCGTTATATGAAATATCAATGGCGAAGGTGTGGATCAATTGATATCACATTTCTGATTCGATTTTTTTTTCAGTAATGACAACTGATTTGATGTTGTCGCACTCTTACCCACTACTATAAACATGTATTTATTTTCCTATCATATTTAATTCAATTACAAATAAAATAAATTTAAGTTTTATACTTTCCAAACCTGCGTTTTGGTATATGATTCTAAAATTCAACAGACACCGTTCACATCAACTATTATAATTTTCAGGCAAGGAACGTGTTATTATATCATTATTATATTAAAGATTATATCTGTACAAAATCTATAAAGAACACAATCTTTGTCAAAAACGATATGCAAAATTGTTTTACAAAGACATACAAAAAATTATGTGGTCTAAGAATTTATTGTTCCCAGCTCATTGTGAGGCGACATACATACATATATTCTTGTTTCAATAGCTTTTATTTATTAAACTACTATAATATTATAAAAAGATAAAATATCACTACTTATGAAATAAATGTTCAAATTTAATATTTTGATTCAATATAATAAATGAAAAGTATTCATTTGGTCTTATTCCTTTTATTCTGTGTACAAACTAATTAGGTCTAACTCAAACCAATTATATCTGATATCAACTAATAAGGTCTACTGAACTATCTAATTAAATGCGTTTAATGTAAAGTTTTAATTATAATAAATATAATCACAGTTTGAATATCTTTACCGTAATTGTATGCATATATATTATAATAAAAGGCATTTATAATAAACTATTAAATTCAATGATGTTTTAATTAGTGAAGAATCTGCATTATTGCGAGAAGAGTTGCGCAGATAACCGTTGCGAATTGTAATAAAATGAGATCATTTAATGTTTATATTCTTATTTAAAAAAATAAATCAGTTTGATAAGATTTTATTCAGTATAATATAGTCGTTACATGTAGATTTTTGGTCTGAATTGAGTTATTACCTTTATTTTAGCATTATACTTGTTTTTTTAATTGATTATAAATATTAGATTGATATTATATAATAGATGCTTTGAGTACAACAATGATTCACGTAAAAAATCATAGACTTACAATAATTTAAAACTCAATTTACACCAGAACCTGTAACAATCCTCATTGATTTTTTTTTGGCTAAATTTTGAAAAAGAGAAAAGACCCCACCAGTACTGGTTTGTGTTAATTTTATTAACTTTTAGCCATTACCACTATAGTCTAACATAACTTAATATAAAGTTTCAGAAGAAGTAGTAATCACTTATTTTTGTGTTTTAACTTTAAAATATTAATTCATTTTTCGTGTCGAATATCTTTTTAAGTAAGTATACAAATAATCTAGTAGGTATGCATACTTTATAATAACGAT
The DNA here is from genome assembly GCF_002237135.1 of Teleopsis dalmanni. Taxonomy (NCBI): domain Eukaryota; kingdom Metazoa; phylum Arthropoda; class Insecta; order Diptera; family Diopsidae; genus Teleopsis; species Teleopsis dalmanni. Next base: position 234,183,016 of record NC_051847.1, on the reverse strand, counting down.
ATTATGACAGTATTATTTTTTTGAAGTGTGAAACTACCTAAATGTAATGTGTACATAAGAATGTCTTTTTAAAAATAATAACGTGTAAATCAAAAACAGCTGATAAATGATATCAACGTATTTTATTTCAAAATTGTTAAATTATTAAAATATTTCAAATCAATATTTTTTTTCAAGGTTTAACATTGAGCAACGTGAAATATGAAATATGTGTTGAAATTGTTTTTAAAATATTTTGTAACATTTTTTATATGAAAATTGGACATTTCGTATTGCGCATGAATCTTCCAGATATTGGTATAGATATTTACGTACACACATACCGTTACTTGCTACATATGTAATATAAAAAGAATCGATAAATATGTTTGCAATCTGTGGGATAAGGTTCGATAGTAAGAGTTATATATCAAAATAATGAAAAATTTTTGTGAGATAATGAAAATAAACAAAATATTTTGAATTATAAAAAAAACAAAAATATATAAAATATTTTCTTGCGGTAGTTAAAGGAAAATGGAAGCAAGAACACAAATAAATGTCCCGTATCGGCCAGGAGGCAAAAAGATGCGAAAACGTCGAGAATTAGATGCTCTTATTGCACATTCCTTAGCTAAACGAAACTTGTCTCGACGATCTAATGAAGGACTTTTCTTGCAAGACAAACTTATGTCAGCTTCAACTGATGATCCAGATGATTATACATTGGTATATAGAATCATTAACTAAACTGTTTAAAAATTCAATAATAAATTTATTTATATAAAACTTTATTAGCCCAAGGTTTATCACAGCAGTACCCGGAGAGGCAGAAAGTATATATTTTTCCGCGTTTGTGGACCTCTAATATTTATGACGTCATTTGCTTTGTTATTCGTGTTTATGTATTGGTATTATTTTGACTTACGGCAACAAATTTACGATAACAGACAGAAAATCGAGGAAGGTCTGAGTTTATTAAGAATAAGTGAATCATTTAAATAAATTTTGTCTTTTATTTAAGCCTATACTACAAGCCAAAATCTACCAGAAACGATGCAGCAGTGGCATGAAACATCGACATTACTGCTCAAGAACCAAACTGTAATATTTAAAAGGATAGAAGATTTTAAGCGCTTGTTAGAGTCCTTACAAAATAACTGCACTAATCTGGAAAATAAATCGCACTATATCAACGACGAAAAAATTGTTGCTAACTTCGGTGCAAGAATAGAGGCAATTGCTACTGATCTTGAGGGTATTAGAACCCATTATAAAACTTTGGCTGAGCAACAAGAAACTTTAAAAATGAATTTTGCGGAGCTTAAAGTAAATAATTAAATTTATATTTTTTATTTATATAACTAAAAATTCAAACATTAAATTATCTAGTCTAATGTGACGAATATTCTTAAGCTTGTGTTGGAGAAATATACGAATATAACGAAACCAATTACTTATGAACCTTCTACAAATACTACAATTCTAAATGATTTAAAGGAAGTGACTACGGAAAGCAGTGTTAATAAAACAATCGAACAATTGTCCAATGCATTGGAACACAAATAAATATACATTCTGTAAGAATTTTACAATATTACAAAAACAAAGACACTACATATAATTGATTACTAAGCCAGAGACATTATTCCTACGCTAATTCATTTCTTTTCAGAACCTTTTCCGTCCTACATCTAATAAAACTTTAAGTAAACGTATTCATTTTATTACAATTATGTTTCATATATGTTTTGTGTTAAGTGGATTTTAAGAATAATAAACATAATAATAATTTAATTTTAATCTAAGTAATCAAAATTTTGTAAATAGCAATGTGATTTAATCTTCGTTAATGTTTATTCATAAGTATCGTACGTGTTTTTAAAATAAAGTCATGAAGGAAAAGAAATAAATAAAATAATTTGATTTTTAAATGAATTATTATAACTGTTTAACGATTTATTCAGCAGAAAATTATGAATCGACAATTGGAAGGTTTTGTCTTTAAACATACTAAATACTTATAATAAAGTCTGTATGTAAAAAGTTCTAAGTGTTGAAAATAACAGTTTCGTTCTATTAGATAAGTATGAGGTGAATACAGTTGTTGGACAAGATTGTCTTTCTCTCATGCGTTCTTCATATTAACCTTAGATAAATTTTGAAGAGAATTGTCAATTTAAGTTTATTGTATCCTAATAACACATTTTTCATTTGGAAAATATAGAATACGTGTAATACAACTATCTAAAGAGATATACATGCAAAGACTTAATATAACATTTTTAAATCCATATATCTAAGAAGTAAAATTGAATATAAAAATATTAAAACTGCAGTAATGCTCAGAATAATACCGACAAAAAATTGAAATAATTAATCAAAAACGAAGATGTAACATACATTTACGTGTATTTGGCTAGAGTTTAGCAAAAAAAATTGATTCGCATGAGTAGGGCAGAATTTACATTTAGGTAACTTAATTAAGTTACATTAAGCATCAAAACAAAACATCCCATATTTAAATTAAAATTCAATAAATTAGGTATTTAAAACTTTAGGTATATTTAGATAATCTTAAGTTCAGTTATGTTTTATGACTGTTACACTTATGCCATTTACTTGCCAACTATGATATAGTTTACAGTAGGACGTCATTTTATCTTCAAATTGATTTCTTAATGAAGTTTGCCAACTTTCTAGTGACATATTGAAGTACGCTATCTATCGACAGCATTCATACATTATATAATCTAGAGTTTTTAAGAATAGAGCAATGAAATTGCATTTTTTTTTTGTATTACTGCAAATATTAATAATGTCAGATACTTACATATAGGCTTAGTTCGACGAGTGCTAAAATTAAACGTTTTAATAGAATTAAAGCACATATAAATCTTTATTTAAATGATCATTATATGTGTCGTTAATACATTATAATTTTTATAACTTAATTTAATGATATCCAAACAGATAATTACGCAGTAATGTTGCTAATATTGTAACATCACATGGCGATCCCGGAATCAATTGTAATAGTATTACTAACAAATTATTAGAACTTATTGGTTTTAGAACCCTCCAGTTATTTTAATAATATAATACTTATGTTTATAATCTTAACAATTGTCAAAATAAATCTGCTACATTGGGGGAAACATAGATGATGATATCTTATTATACCTATATATTTTGTAGAAATTGGAAAAAGAAATTCTCATGAAAGCAACGAAACTGATAGTACTCGCATCTTTAGAACTGTTACGCTTTATGGGCATGATATTGTTACTAAACTAAAAAAATCGGGACACTAAGAAAGGATTAACCGCAACTAGATGGACATATCCAGGCTATAAAGTTCTTGATAAAAACGAAATAGTAGATGAGATTACGAAAATTTCTGTTAGGTTGTCTTTTGAATAAAAAAAAACGACATACAAAAAATTTTTAAAAATCGACAACTTTGTTGACGAATATATGGAATAACAAGTAATGATGAGAACAGTGTAACCTGTTTCAAAATTGAGAAATCTAAACTCGATTTTTACTAGTACTATCACTGAAAAATTGCTAAGCTATAATAGGTATGCAATCTGTTCGTTGCAAATATATACAAGAGAGATATTACCAATAGTGACGAACGCAGACAACTGAAAAAAGAAGAATTCCGAACATCTCTTATGTTTGTTTCTTTAAATGCTTCTGATTGCTTGGGGAGATAGAGTATATCTCAGTAACGGAGCTATGAGAGTTCTTTACAAAGTATTTTTTACAAAGTCTGGTATCATTAGAGACCAATAGATTTACAGCCAGCAAGATTAACAATATTAGATATTGATAAAAAGCAGTTATAATTGTGTAAATTAAGAAAAAATGTTCATATCACGTAGGTACAAGGATATGGTACAATAGAATGAAGCATAGCTAATTGTTTAAGCGAAGGATATAGAATAGAATAACAGCATTCTATGAACAAAAATTTAAAACTATTTACTGGTTAAATATTTATTGTAACAAATTATTCTGGTTACTAAATTAGTACGCAAATGCTGCCTTAATTAACTAACAATTTTTGTATATTTTTCGAAGAAAGAATTATATTAATTGATATTAACATAATATTGATTATATTACAATATTAATAAAATATTGACTCAACGTTAAACTTTATTTTACAACGACCTGTCAAAAAATATATATAAATTTTCTATTTTATAGTAATGTTTGAAAAAAATGTAAAGCTTTGCAAGGATAGAAGCAAAGCCTAAGAAGGAACCTTAAAAAACATGAATATTTAAATGTCATAGCACATATATACATATATACTAGATATGATTGAAGTAATCTGATGATAATGTGTATCTATATATACGTTTATTTATCCAAATAATTGCGCATGCTTTTCTCATGTAGAAAAATACGGTGACAATAAAGGAAAAGGTTATTATTCATAGCGACATCCAGCATTCCGTATTTATATCCTTATATAGTGAAATTGAGAATTTCTTTAGATATTCAAATACGAATACATTTTACTTAAATAGTAATATGTTTACTTTAAATCGTCAAACTTTTTATAAAACATTAACCACATCGCTTTTTCTTGTTATATTGTTTGCAATAACTACAGATGCTGATGAGAAAAATATTAACAAATTATTAAATAATCAAGCAATTGTTAGTCGACAAATAATGTGTGTGCTAGAAAAAAGTCCGTGTGACCAGCTCGGCAGACAGTTAAAAGGTAAGTTCAAATAAATCAAAAATATCAACATACCTAAATAAATAAATGCCTTAATCTTTATATAAGCTTTTCTTTAAAATAATATGAATGTAGAGTTGAAATAAAATCATAAACCAAAGTACTTTAACAAGTGCAATATTTACAATTAATTTAAAATTCACAAAACAGTTTCATATGACCTAAAAAGTATCTGCAACCTTGAAAAAATTAAGATTGTGTTACTTTGTTTCTATAAGACAAACATTACAGATGCGTGTTTAGAGTTCTTCATACTTGGAAGCCAAAATGGATTCCGGTCTATATAACAGACTTTTTACGAAATTTGTTCAGCTACAACATTAAAAATAGCGTTTCATATATCAGAAACCATTATAACACCAATAATAATGTTTATATTCGTCAATTTTTAAATATACACTAACAACTACTGTCTTTTTTAGAATTTATCCACAATTATTTTTAAATCTTCTTACTCTTAATTTGCATTTTATTATTTGCAAATCAATGCTTTAGTTCACCACTTACACACAAGACGTCAAAGATAAGTAACTCATGAATGTATCTGGTATTATTAATTGTTAAAATAAAAAAATTTAAATATAATAGATAAAATTTCTTTGCGAAATTATTTAAAGAATGTCACTACAGTGATTGAATTGAGTTCCTTATAGAATATATTAACACCAAGTTTGTATTCAAGTTTTGAGTCACTTATGAGATCACCTTATTTTTAACCTAGTCTCGTCTTGTAGGGATACAAGTAAAGAACTTACGATCAAGTGGTGAAGGTGTTGCACCCTAGCAAATATTAGGAATGACAGTTGGAGTCAAGTGTCCTGTGCCTACTTTGGATCATAAGCTATTAGTGTGAAGCCTATTCGTATTATTTTAGGTTTGCTGTCGAGTCCGAAGGTCACTTAACAGCCAGTGGAGAACAACAAATGTTCTGATTGAACTTATCGAAAGAGTAATAATTCTTGTAGCCTTGTCTAGGAATTTTTATTAACTATTTCAAACAAGACGACCCACTACAGTAGGCAGTAGAACAGAAACATTGCTTCCCCTACTGCCGAATAAATCCACAGAATTACTAAATGATTTTAAACACATTTCCAACCTATGGATTTCTAACAACTGCCGAAAGCTGCAGAATATCCTCCATACCCTTTATTTATATTGATTTCTTGAATTAGTTTAGGATCTACATTAAGTTCCAGATGTTTCACTTGAGTTAGCTTCAACTCAATATTATCTAGTTTTGGAAGGCTGACATATGCTTTATATATTACATTTGAATTTGAATTATTTTGTACTTTAGATTGTAGTTTCAAATATTTTATATTTAACAGTTATAAATAATGTTTTATTTTTAATATTTTTAGCTGCACTTCCAGAAGTGATTGTACGAAAATGCCGTAATTGCTCGCCTCAACAAGCCGAAAACGCTCAAAAACTTACAACATTTTTGCAAACTAGATATCCTGATGTTTGGACAATGCTTCTTAAAAAATATCAAAATGCTGATTAGATGCTTAAGCTAGAATAAATCTTCCTATATTACTTATATTTTAATAGGATTATTAAGAACGATTCGAAAATTTAAAGCACGCTTTGTAACGTAAAGATATACATATATAAAAAACGACATACACGACGAACTAGTCAACATAAAATTGTCATTTAAAGAATTTTTAAGTATATAATAACAAAAAAAAAAAATTCAATGTCTTTTAAAACATAAAATTTTAATACATAAATAAATACTATATCCGCTTTAATTTTTGATTTGAAAAGCTTTCATCTAAACAATCAAAAACTTAGTATTATAGCTTTAAATCAGAAATAAAATTAAATATATTAATAATAAGCATTTCTTTTAATTAAAGTAAAGCAATAAAAAAATTGATTAAGTAAAAATTAAAAGATAAAATTGAGTTTGATTGATGACAGATAGTACATGGCAGACCAAAAATGCATATATCACATTAAAGTTTCTTTAGTTTTGGGTATGTAGCTTTGTTTGCAATTAACGGTTTCCGACAAGTATATCTTTTCATCATATGCTATTAATATATAATGGTGCGGAAATTACTATTGTAAAGTGTTTTATTAATAGAAGAAGTATTGAGATTTAGTGACTTCCTTTTTATGTTGCAGGGAGGGTTGTGATAGTTTTTATACGTCTTTGTCATCACCCTATACGTTTTTTCATCACATTTTACGTTTCCTTCTACACCTCCAATGTCCCAGAATTCAAAACAAGTAAATTGTTTGCTTGTATTTAGGTTCATTCCTACAAGCAGTACTATGACCATACAATACTTAAAATCAACAAAAATAAATTTTTCACAATAAAATATACATACTTTTAATATTTGTGCAGCATTTGAGCTATTAAATCAATATCCATGTGTTTACATTTATTATTGTTTTCTATATTGTTTATATTAGTAATAATTGTGACATACAAAATAATGTCAAGAAAATGTTTCAATTACTTTAAATTGGGTAACACCAAATTTATTGTATTATAAGAAATAAACTAATAATTTATATTTACTAAAAATACGTAAATTTTTATTTCAATACGATCAATATGCATATTTGGCATTTTTTTGTATTGCAAATACAAAGTCAGTTTTGCAAAAATTTAAAATTGTGTTATGCTACATTAGTGTTTTTATCAAAAACAATATTTATTGATATAATACATATATAATTTAATCTATTTAGTTCAAATAAAAGTAGTAAATAAAACAGTTCCGAATATGAAATAGTATATATATATATATATATGCATTAAAACAGTCAGTGTTTTAAAAAGCAATTATATTTATTTAGAGAACAGAAAATATGTTTATGTCAGCGTTTCACCTTGCGTAACACAAGCCTCCAAATAATCAATACGTCGTTCTAAAATTGTTAATTTTTCATTCAAAACTGCCAAACGGGACCTGCACGACATATCTGAAAAATACAAATTAAGTTGTAGATATAGTGTGTTGTTTCAAAATGCTTTGCGATATAAAAAAAATTTACATTCTATGAATATATAAATATATATATATATGAACAATAATATTAACTATTTTTTAAAATTCATTTTTCATTTAGAAAGTTTTTAACAGGTTTCTATATTGTATATCGCAATTGTAAGAAAAATTCATATCATCGTAGCACTGAGGTGATAACAAGTGCGTTGTACCTCTTTTTGTCATTGGCAGTGACAATTAACAATATATCTAAAAGCGTATAAAAGGGTTTTACCTAACTAATATGAGATATAATTTCCTTTTTTCAACAGTTTAAAAGAATATTTTATTTTGATTTAATTAAAGAAGTAAAACCCATATACCATCACATTACAGAAAAAAACAACAACTAAATTTATAACATTATTATTTATGAAAAATTAAAAAGAAATACTATAAAATTAATGTACAAAAAAATAATATTTAAAATCCAATTTAATTGATGCAACCATAACATCAATAAATTAAAAACTGTTGTTTTCTTAAGTGTTTCTTTCAAGTATAATAATGCTACTAATCGCGAATGCTACTTGATCGTCATAAATAACAATCTTCTGGATTCTACACAAAATTGGTTCAAGTGCAAGAAGAACTGGTCAACTACAGTTAATTTTTTTAGCTCGTTTTAGGAGCGACGAATAACTGTTGGTCGTCTGAACAAGAGATTTCGCGTCATAAACTCTTCCACAACTATAACTGCAACGGTTTTCAGTCACCACCACTTCCGTTGGAGTTACACCTTTCACTTGATGAAATTGTCCAACGAGAAACAACAAAAACAATAAATTAATTTACTAAATCAGTTAAACTAAATAAATTTTTTCGCAATTTTAGTTTAATAACATTTCTAGAAATATTAACCCTTATATGTAATAAATCAATTGTAAAATAAATATTTACCTAACTCAAACTAAATAAATATATATTAATTATTATATTAATATCAATATTTCTTTAATACTGACACAATTTGTAAATATCTTCGGTGTTTTACATACCAAAGGAATTAAGAAAATCTGTTATCCTTTTGATACTGGCTGTGATCACTTCAATATATTCCCGATTTGCCCAGTCTTGATGTATTTGCTTTTGTATGGCTTCTCTATGGACTCCACTCATTTTATTAAATATTTTTATATTTTATTAGTAATAATAATTCAGTCCAAATATTAGTGGCATATTAAGCGCAGGGTGGTACAATTAATTATTAGTATTGCCAGACTTTTTGTTCTAAAATGTTAATCGATACATTTTGCATCACATCACAAACAAAAATAAAACGAAATGAAAAATAAATGTTATAGAAATATTATTATTATTATATTTGTATACATATATACATAAAATTTTTATAATCTTTTTCTTGTGCTTGATTAAAAAAGTGCTGATACAGAATAAATCATCTTCTTTTATATAAAAAGAAAGTTGCAAAATCTTTAGCGAAATTTATTAAATTTTTTAGATTTAAATTAATTTAAAATTTAATTAAGTCATACATCTCTATTACATATAATTTTATTTTATTTTTAATTTATACAACTCATTTAAATTATTGTAATTATATACATTTGTAGATATTTCATATACATAAAAAATATATATTATTATTTATAATTAATTTTATATAACTTAATAAATTAATGAATTGCAAGCAAAAACATTTTTAATTTTGCTAGCTTTTAACTAAATAGAACATTAATAATCTACTTTTACGCTCATATCACCATAAAATCCTACTTACAAACAGTTTAGTACTAGATTATATCATTGTATCATACACATAATGATTTAAATATGTAAATCAAGAAATACTTTTTTTTATAAATTTTTAATAAAAACATTCAACTTTATTCAATTATAACACACAAATTAGAAATTAAATAAATTTCAAGATTTATATACATAAATCAAATATATATAGTCATCGTAATGTCAATATTGGTTTGTTTTAAATTAGCTTTCATAGGAACGGAACTGACATATAAACGGAATGCTATTTTTTTTTGCAATAGGTGGAAAGCATCGCAAGCCACAGTGTGGGACTTGAACTCACTAAAACCACCCCTTAGGAATGAAAATGGATGCCGCGAATAGCGGATGCAATCCTATTCTAGTAATCAACGGCAGAGAGAGAACAGAGAGGCTTTAAGCGAAACTAAATTCATCTAAGTCAGAAAACGTGGACCATATTAGTGGTGTCTTGGTGAAGGGGGTTGGGGTCAGTGTAACTTTGCAGGGAGTCTAGCTAGCCGCATCTTAGCAACCAGCTAAGATAAGTTGGCACTTAATAGACCGTTACACAGTCTAGTCATATTAAGGCATATTCAAAGAAACGCCGAGTGAGAGAAAGTTGGTTGGGGGCCTATTAGGGAATATGAGCAACGATACGATATCAGTGCCAGGAACTGAGTGCAGCTCTCAGAGGGAGGAGGTATCAATACTTGCATGGGTTGCGTTTGACAGGGAGGATTTGGTAATATTAGTAAAGAAAATTTGCGCAAAGTCACCGCGAGAGCGGTTTTAAAGTCCTCTTCATAATAAGGAAAGGGGAAACTCTTCAAAAGAACTGGAGTAGTCCCTTTTGGGGGATGGACGCAAAGGTCGGGATTTGCATCTGCTTGAGGAGAGCATAGTGTTGTTCAGCCCCTTCATCGAGACTGAACTCGCTAAAGAGGAGGTTAGGGACCTCTTCCTACATTTTAAGTCAAAACTAACGAAAACAAAAAATACAAAAGCAGAGTTGATAAAATTAATAATACAAAAAAAAATAAAAAATGCAGCACAAAATAACACCAGCAGAAAATAATAAATAAAAAAAACAGCACAAACAGCGCAAACAGAAAATTAAGGGTACAAAACAGCACTAACAGAAAATAAAAGGTGGTACAGAACAGTACCAACAGAAAATATATAAAGTGGCACAAAACAGCACTAACAGAAAAAAACTGTATATTCATTGTGTGCAGTATAATTCTCATATTGATTCGTTTTAGTCCTTCGTCGAAGTAGAATTACGGCAGTAACCGAATGCTATATGTATGCTGTATAATTCACATCATGTTTTTATAATGATTATAATTGTAACTAATATAGCACTTATATACTTTGTTTAATATTATATATAAAATCATACGTACAGTTGCATTAAAAAAGTCACGATAGAAAATTTTACGAATTTATGAACTTTATTACTAAATACTAATGTTTTGAGTTTTGCATAACCGAAGTTTTAATAGTGCAAAAACATAATTTGAAATTAATACTTGTTTCTGAAAAGTTCAAAAATCTTTTTACATTAAATATTTTATAGCAGATATTTATAAAATAGCTTATCTAAAACTTAGGTAGATTTAATGAAGTGTACTTGTAAACCACATATATTTATATATCAATTCTCTATAACAATATGTATAAGAAAGCAGATTCTATTTTTAAGAAATTTGATGGATATAGATTACCTATATCCTGTATATACTACTAAAACAAAACAAACGAAATTTTGTCAAAATTCTGTGACAGAGCTTTATTAATATATTTTACATATGCTTAAAAGATATAAATTACTTTATTGTGACACGATTGGACTTTTTTTGTCTATTTCAGAGAGGTTGGCATTATTTTGCGGAACTACTCCATTACCCGGACTGGATGCTATATTCCCTGTTCTATCAAGATTCCAAGGATTTGACCCTGAAATTGGAGAATCCGCATGTCCAAATCCTGGATGATTATCGTGTTCAACTGCATTAGACCCATCATATTGAGTGTTTTCAAGTCTGGTTATTAATCTTTCATCCTCTTCACCAAATTCACCACCCATTAATGTAGGTTCGCCTACTACCATAACATCTTGAGAAGAAAGTGAGAAATTTGGTCCAGACGGTGATCTTTTTTGATTAGTTACATTTTGGGCACCAGGATTTGCCCCTCCTCCTGAATTTGATCCTTTTCTTTTACGTCTCTTATTTGCTGGTCGTTGTGGATCTTTTTTACCAGGTGGTGCAACCATTCTTTGCCATTTTTGAAAAAGTGTAGTTTTTAAACAGTCACGTGGACTTAAAGCATATGCTTTGTGCCGCGACATAAGTTCTTGCATTGGCTCTAATATAACACATAACCGTAAATAATTAAGTGTTGAGTTTGTTATTCCAGCACGCGTAATATTTTTTGTAATTTGATCAAGTAGCATTGGATCAGGTGGAAGTGACGAACCTATTACCGACCGAGGAATAAGCTCTCTGTGTCCTTTGATTGTCATATGCCAAGATTTAATACGCATATAGTCATCATATATGAATTCTAATATAAGTCTTGCGTCAGCACATACTTTCGTAAAAAATGGTTTCCCATGTTGTGTAATAACTGTGCATTGATCACAGTCCAATGTTATCGAAGTATTGTGAAAAGATTCCTTAGCATGTTTAAGTTGAAAATATAAATCAGAAACGCCACCTTCATATATGCTACGGAAAAATCTTGGTATTAAAGTACGTCCAATTGTATATCGTTTTGGACCATCTTCTAAACAAAATAAAATTGTTAATCTAGCATCGTCTTCAAAAAATTCTGTTGTGAAAGAATCCCACCAACAGTTATCACTTTCTTCGGTACGTTGTTGTAGACGTTTATTAAGTTCAAAAACACGGTGTTCAGTGTGACTGAAATATGTATTATGTCGTCTAAACCCTTGGTCGAGACGATCAAGTTGTTGAGATGCACCCATCATAGGATGCGTACCGTGCCCGAAAGGTGCAGTAGGTGGCAACGCGTTAAACTGTCCAACTCCAAATACAGATTGTGAAGGATAGTGACCAGAATGACCACTATTAAAAGGAGTGCCAGAACTTGCTGGTCGATTAAATTGTGACAAACCAGAAGAAGGAGATCCGAATGGACCACCAACTGGACCATTAAAATTAGCAGATCCTGCGGATTGCACATAATTATTGCCTAAACCTTGTTGACCGACAGGACCAGGCGTTGAAGAACCTGAGGGAGCAGGAGATGAAGTATATTGTGGTGTATTTGAACCAGGTTGATTCGAGTTTTGGAACACCATTGATTGATTACCAGCGGGTGATGATTGACCGGCTTGCGAATACTGCGTACCAGACGAATTGAATGGAATAGAATTTTGAGGAAATCCACTTTGACTTACTCCATCTGGATTAATAGCATTTGCATTATTTGCATTGGATAAATGAGGCGCACCTTCATTGACGCCTTTCCAGCTATTGTCATCTAATGCTGCTTGGGCAGCCATTGCTGACGCTGAATTCATACCTCTGCGGTTCATGCCTATCATTCTTAAGCCGGAATATTTATATGAGCATCAACAACCTGCAATTTAAAAATAATTCTGTTACTAAATAAACTTAAATAAATTACACACAAAGAAATCAAATCAAAAGCAATAATAAACTAATTTCTTTTAAATTGCATTCAATTTTCTCGTTTTTAAATGTATGGATGTTTTAAGATTTCTGTGTTTAATAGTAAAATAATGGTGTTTAATCCCAAAATGAAATAAACAATTTTGTATGTATACAAAAAAATTCAAAGCTGCACATTTTATTTGCTTTTGTAATAACAATTATACTAATATTTTTATGATCATAAAACATTACTATCACATTTAAAATTATATTACCAAAATTCACAATGTTATAAAAGTGTATAACTTCAAAACAGACATTTAATATAATCACACCTACATACAACTTTTTCAGGTAAAACATTAACTCCATCGATTTATTTCACAAACAAAAAAATGCCGACCAATGTTAAATTATCAACTGGTACAACATATTATATACGTACCACAACTTTGTTTCAATAATATACAGTATTCAAATTTTTTATAAATCAATATCGAACATAAAACAATTATAAAATGTTTTTCTATATTTTCCACATTAGCGATGACAAAAACAACGTATGAGTAGATTGTTATCGATAACATGAAATTTTTTGTGTGAGTGTTTGCATTTGTGACAGAAGTGACGAGCGCAAATGCGATTTCGGGGCGAAAATTTTAAGTGATTAAATACATTGAATTTTATTAAATTTTTATATTGTAAATAACAAAAAAAAAAAAGAATTGTTAATAAACATATTGTGTATTAAATTGTGTACTCTAATATTAAGTTATTTTTTTTTTCAAATTAACTTAATTTTGTAAAAATGAAATTAAGTTAATTTCGAAAGTGTTCATACTGCACCCAAATTAAGGAAATCATGTGTTTACAAATCAAATATTAAAAATTATATGCTCCAAACACCATTTGTACCTGGGAAATTTCAAAAGTTGATCATTATAACTATAAAGGATAGCATTCAGTAGTTTTATTAGCTTTAGTAAATTTCAGGCAGTGAATTATTATTTTTTACTCTATTTTAAATTAATTACAGTTACAGTTTTTTCTCTATATTCAAATTTAAACATTTGCCCTACTTTCAAAAAATTTTCCCCGTTTTATTAAATTCAACTGTCACTGACATTTATTTAAGGAAAAATCTCAACTTTATCCTTTGCTTAAAATTTATCTTACGCATAGTTGCATTTGAAATGTCCCTTAATTTTAGCCTTCGATTCAACGAAATTTTTCTTTTCGTTCTAAGGTTAGAAATTCATTATAACCTTAAAACTGAATTTTGTGTGGAAAAAAACAACTTAATATCACTGAAACGAAGCTGAAATAAAGATTTTTGCGAAATTAAGGTGTGTCTGAACATAGTATAAGTGAACTAATTATGTGATAAAAATATAGAATTTACTTCGGATACATACATACACATATATGTTTTTGTAATAAGCTAAAAAAATTTTTCTTCCTAATTCTATCTTCTCACATAAAATACTGTTTTGTGAAAAAAATATGTAAAATAACTGTTAATGTAACATTGGTAGTATATATTTAAAATAGGTCGCAGTGTAATGATTTCCGGACAGTTATAATTCTCTGAATTTATGCTTTAATATTTATTGTGGATATGTAAAACCAGTAGCGTGACACAATGTCGATAACGTTACATTTTTTTGAAAATTAATTTGTTTAGCGTTTAATAAGTTATTTTTGCAACGAGATAATTTTATTCAATTATTTGAGTTATATATTTTTCTAAAATCTTTCCGTATTTCTGAAGATGATAAAAGAAATTTATTTAGACATACATATATAAACAATAGTTCTGCAGTCACTGATATTGACACATTTACAAACAGATTTTAATTCAACATCCAGGCAAATATTCTCTTGTTATTATAATTTTCTCTCTGTGATAATATTCTTATTAATATAATTGTTGACAGGCTTAAAAAATATTTTTCTATGATCGTTTCATTTCATTTGATTGGAGTTTATCTCATGCATTAGAATTATAAATCGTCTATTTTTCTTTTCTCTGCTGATTATTAGGTTTCATCTAATGCCTTTAGGTTTATAAATGAGACATTATTCATATATATATATATATATATATATAAATTTTCCCGGTGCCGGTGCAATTAATATTATGAAATTGTCATTGATGGCTATAGAATTGTCTTAAGTCATGATGCTCTTTAAAAATTTCTGTAACACTGTAGTTATCCAGTGGTTGATATTATTTCTTATTAAAATTTATTTATATATTATTTTTTAAAATACTTTAACTTAAGATATCATCTTCAGATTCTTTTGGTTTTTTAGGCTGTGGTTGCATTTCATGCGATTTTTGTCTTGCGTGTTCGTACGAACAAATCAAATGTATGCAGTCATATAGCAACTGCAACAATATGACTGGTTACAGTTGCTGAGAACAGTTCGCGAGACGCGATTTCGTCAAAACGTAGTTCCTGTTTAAAGGGAGCTCTTTGTTAAAGGATTATTATTATCATTACTAATGATGATACTAATGAGCCCAAAGTTCTGCATTTCTTTTAAAAGTTCTTATAGCACAAACGCATTCAAAGATGTTAGTATTTATCATTCTCGTTATCTTATTTTTATACCTGTAAATATTTAAGTAGGCTCTGTTTTATTTTACACTTAGGTACTTGAAAAAGTTCTAAATAATAAACGTACTTCTAGTGACTCATTTTTCGGATAATTTTTTAATTTATACTGCACACTTATTGGTACAAAGTTCCAAATATGGAATTGGTACAAGGTATTGAAAAATATGAAATATATACAACTTAAGTGCACATTTCTGCATAACTTGATGCTGCCGTATGTTTTAAAATGCAGAACACGGAATTTTACTTTCAATTTTTATAGGAAATTTATTGTTAATTTTTTTTCTAGAGTTATTTGACTACCCAGAAGTAACTCATTAGAAATGGGTTTAGCCATATACTGACGACTCTGGAATTGTTAAGTGGGAAGATAGTTTTGTTTTTAGTAATGAGATAAAAATATAAACAAATGCTATAAAGTTTCTACTAAGGAAGCTATAGTTGAAATTTTGTTATTTATCACATAGAACCACATTTATACTATACTTTTAACTCCTTGAATACACATCAATTACATCAGTTAGGCTAGTTTTAAACAGATACACAACTTGAAACAAGATAGCGATATCGCAGGCAACTGGTTATATAGGTTGTCTTAGAAGTATATTCGAAATAACTGGCTTATCTAGACATGTGGCTGGAAAATGCGTTGAAAAAATAAAGTAAGAAAAGTTAATCGAATTGTAGACATCTACTTGCAAATTGTCGTTTCTTAAATAAAAGAAAAATCAAGCGTTCTTATTGCGATGCATAACAGAGATATCACTCTTATGACAGAGGTGCTGACGGTCTATGTCATTCCTTGCTATCAAATTGTATATTCTCTTCAACAATTCATGTCACTGCTATGAGAAAGATAAAGAACGTGCTTTACATTTTGTCATTGTCTAGCAGTTTATATTCTGGAGAATTAATTATGAAGAAAAGAATTATGTTACATTAAAGGTTCAAAATTATATGAAACTATATTAAGTGCTTCAAATATTCAAAGTTTCGGCAATTTTAATGTTCGCATATGATGTTCCTAAAGTATTTACAAAAAGAAAATTAAATGAAACATAAAGCAAATTTAATATGAAATATTTTTGAACAGTTGAACTGGAAATGTTTCCAAATGTTAGATCCAAAAGTTCAAATCAGTGGCGTAACTACAGGGAAGCAACTGGAAGCAACGCTTTCGGGCCCCCGAATTTAGGGGGCCCCACTATAAATGTTTGTAAACGTTTTTTGTTGGAAAAACTTCATATTGCATTTTAAATTTAAAGTACATAATATGTATGTACTTCAAATAAAATATTAAACCTAAATATAAAATAAAAAAGTTTTTCTAAGAAAAGTATGTGTCTTAATCGAGAGACACATACTATATCTAGATTTAAATCCATTTGAAAATAATTTTGTACGTTGTCTTTTGCAAATATCAGTACTGTATACACGAAATTCTATTTAAACACCTTTATTAAAAACGGAGAAACCTCATATCCGATTGTTAAGTTTATATCACAGCTACAAGACGTCCAATTTCAATCAAATCAAATGGTGAATAGGGTCGGCTGAAAGTATGTGTGCAAAGTTTCATTCGAAGAGTTCAAAAGCTGAGAGAGTAGTTTGAACTGAAAAAGTATATATATACTGTACTGATATATACTTAATGGTATTTCCGAAGTTTCCTTTAATGTGTCACGAAAATCTTGACAAACCTTATATACCCTTTTCACATTTTTCGTGTAAAGAGTATAAAAAGAGGGGCCCCTTAGTATGTTGATAGGGGCCCCTTAGTTAGAATTTGCTTACAGGCCTAAAAAATGTAGTTACGCCACTGGTTCAAATTCGAGTATTTTTGATTTGGTTGAACACGATAATGCTTGAACACTCTGAAGCATTATTTTAAACCCTTTGAGAGAATATATATTAGACAAAACAATGCATAACTAGGGTTAAATAGTCCCCAAGGATCAAACCTAAATAACTAGTATTATTTTAAAAAATAATTTAGCAATTTTTATCACATATATTAGTTAATTTAAAAGAATGATTTGCAACATTCTTCAAATCTTCTTTTTTTTTTATATCGTGTATTATGTGTATTAAAGACGTCATGTTAATTATTAAAAATTCGAAGTAATTGTTTTAATTCAGTAAGAAAAAAATATAATTTATTTAACGATACTATGTATGGTGAATATGCTTGTTTCTATGAATCATTTACAAATGATAAAAATTATATACTCACCGAATTCTTAAAATTTGAACATTTTTACTAAACTAAACATTAGAAATCTATACAGATCGTAAAGTTGTTTCAACTTTAACATTTTGTTACCTCGCTCAATTTCAAAAGTTGTACAGCCGCTCAATCATCTAGTTAAGTCATAAAACTGAGATATAGAGTCGTTAGTCGTTAGTTAATAGCAATAAATTTTTAGTTTACTCATTTCCCTAAAACATTTGAGCAATTATTGCTATCCTGTATTCGGGTTTGGGCACATTGGTAGCTGACTAAGTATATTGGTTTTTTTATGCTCTACAACGAACTCTAACTAACAATTTATTAATACTATGGCAGTAATCTTATTTTCCGTTGTTATCTAAAACTCCAAATATGAAATATCACATAGTTTATTTGCTATATTTGTAAAGCTCACATTTTAAATTCATAATATATCAGCGCAAACATATTGTCTCAAGGAAGAAGATATTAATTTCAGTTCACAGATTTAACAAAAATAGTCTGTTTAAATTGAATTTCAAACCAGGATCTCAGAAATTCAAGTGACAGTGAAAGTATTAAAATTGTCACAAATTTATTTGATATATATGTAAAGCTATATTTCAAATTATTTAATGTATCAGTGCAAACATATAGTCTCAAGGAGAAGATATTAATTTAAGTTCACAGATTTAACAAAAACAGCCTGTTCAAATCGAATTTCAAACCAAGATGTCGGAAAGTACCGTGGTAGTGAACATATATATATAAAAATCTTGTCACGATTATTGTTATTGTACGTAATAACAAATATGCGTAATTTAATATATTTTTTTAAAATAATCTGTTAAAAACTTCTACCGAGCTCTTGGCTCCACATTATAATTTGTAAATAATTTATAGTCATATCGTAGTAGATATATTCGTTTAAACTCAAAACCGAATTTCTATTTTGATTTTACAATTTCGAAAAATTGATTTACTGACTTTTTGGTAATTAATAAAAAAATATTATTTAAGAACTGAATCAATAACCAACATTTTTATTATAAATATCAAAGTTCATTTTTAAAGCTACAACCTTCTCGTACAAAAATTAATAACAATAAATCAATTATAAAGCACACATATTTCATAGGATTTGTGTTTCATTCTTTACAATTTTACAATTTGATTCCAGCATCTTCAGCTTGTTTTTGGTATTTCTTCAAGTAAATACCTTCTGGATCGTACTTAGTTTGCAATTGCTTCCATTCTTCAGGTTTCTTGTCAATGATATGCCTAAGTACTTTATCGGTGCTCTGTCTTTGTTTTTCACTGCATTTAGAGCATTCAGTTTTCAAGGCATCTGGTAATGTTTTTTTAAGTTCTCGGCCGTCTGGTGTACATTTTCCGGTATCCATTAAACACTTGAAGTAGTTATTAAATAAACGATCAGATTTCAGGATTTCATCCACATCTATATTATCATATTTTGTGGTATATTTATCTTGAGCCATAACCACAGCAATAGAGGCAAATAATGCAATATAGATAAAGGCCTTCATTTTTTTAGAACTGAAATTCAATAAAAAAATTTTATAAGCACTTATTAAAATTTAACACTAGTTTTTTTAAGTTAAAATTAATTCAGTTTTAGAAGTAAAAACTTGTTATTTAAAAAAAAAATTATATATAGAATTTTTTAGTTTGAAATTCTATATTTCGTTTTTTAAATACAAAAAATAAAATTACTTTTTTTCAACAAAAGACTTAAGACACAAGCGCGCAACACCTTACAATTTATATGAAATATACGACTAAATTTTACTACATTTAGTGTTTGCCTTTTATACTACATTTAAATAGCAATATTAATTACTATTGGTTCAGATTCAAGTCTTCTTTAAGTTAAATAATTTTTTTTCAGTAATAATTTTTCTTCAATTAAACTTTTGCGAACAGTGAACTCTCGAATTTTATGGCATCAGCTACTTGTACCTAAGTATATTAAGTATTATTTTAACATACAAATATTGTGCTTTATGAAGCGTCTTTATATCATATTTTGTATTTAATATTAATTGAATTAAAGTAGAAATATATATATAAATGTATAGAAAATTGAATAAAAAATAGTTTAGGGTCTACTGTTTCTTTTTACGTTTCTCTACTGTAACGCATATTGCAACATGCAAGATGTATTGTTTGTCATAAACACATATACACTAGTCTACATATGTAAATAGTAGTGAGTACACTGTATTTCGTTGTTGACACATATACATATAAAATTAAAGGTGAATTACGTATATGTATTATCGATTCCAATGTCCACGTTATTACGTAAAAATAAATCACATTAAATACCAAATCTGTCTGTTTGTTGTTAATACAATTTGTTTTCGGTCAATATGTTTAATATGATCGAATGAGGAATACATTTTGATCAATAAAAGATTGAACTATTGATACAGTTACGCGATATATGAAAAAAAAATGTTCATAGTAATCAATATGGATTCTATTTCATTTTTATGTTTTAACTTTTTTGGTATCTTTAATGGATTTTCTAATTCGTTTTCTTTTTGACGTTTTCCTAGTACTATTTTCGGTAAATTACAAAGTTATTAATTAAATTTTACTCGGGATTTCTATCGATTCGCTTTCTGAATAATTTTCAAACTAACCTAAATGGTTTTTCTATTGATCTAAATCACTTTAAAAACATTCTAGATTTGCTCTTTATGTTTAAGAATTTAAAGACCAATTTGACCAATTAGAATTTGATCATGGCTCAAAAGTATTAGTTAGTTTTTGACTAATGTAAATTTCAAATCGAAATGAACTGTAAAATGTTTCCATTTATTATGATTACATGTTATTATTTAACTTTTAGTCAATAGTTTAAATTTAAATAGTATTTCATTAATAAAATAAGCATGATATTTATTTTGAAATAATAAAAATTTCGTTTGAGTTCAAGAGGTTAATATATCATAAATTAATTAGTATTGTTGAAAAATTACTAATTAAAAATGTAAAATATATATAGTCAAATTTAGTATTTATTTAATCAAATTGATAATCGAAAGTTACTGATGAATTTACTATAATCACCTATAACTTTGGCTAATATACATATATCTAATAGATACTTCTTGAAATGCAATCAAAAACTACGTAAAGTAGCTTAAAAATAGTATTTTTTCTTTATATTTCACCACCGCTATTGTTAGCTTGATGTATTTATTATTGGTTTATATTTTATCGAAGTTTTCTTTTGAGGACAATCAAATCTAATTAAAAGAGTTCTAAAAAATAGATACTTGATTTTATGTAAACGTCTCTGGATTTAAACAATCCAAACAATGTTTTCTGATTATTTAAATTAATTATTTTGCTTGATATGCTATTTGACATAGTAATAATGTAATCCAATTTGTTCTTTTTCCTATATTCAGATTTTATACGTTTATTGACGTAACTCTTAGCTTTATAAATAAATACGTAGATAATCTACTTTTAATCAATAGGATTTTACATTTTTAAATCAATAAAACTAAAACGATATTACTTCAATTATATCTTTTAATGTAGTTATTTGCCTATAAAAACTATCAACCCCATGTCATACCATTTTATATATATGTATATTTAAGTTCATTCCTATGTATAAACTAAATGTATTAATATACTTATACAAACTTAAATTATTTTTATTTCATTCTCCAAGCTCTCCAAAGTATAATTTTTATAATAATATTTTCAAAAACAATCTAAAATGGAAGTCCTTTATAAGATGAATTATTGGACATTGTAGACTGAATTATTTTTGCAATCTTAAGTTTGAGCTTAACACATGCTAATGGCTCCAATAATTTTAATTGATTTTATTAAATATCTAATACTTTCTAAAATGATTTGTCTGTAGATAGGTATATAAAAGTTCATAATTCAAAGTTAAAAGTATTACAATTTTAAACTTGGCTACACCAAAGTAACGTTGCTATTTGTAGAAATCAATTGAAATTTGTTATGTTAATATAATGGAGGAGTAACGATAAATGGCCTATTGTGAAGAAGAAACATAGGTTTTCTTGATAAAATGTCAAAAAAAAAATAAGGTTTAATAACTGCTAAAATTGTAGCGATTTTTTTACAACTGACACTGACAACATTGTTTTTATTATATTAAATAATTTTACAATTGCTTTAAATTGTGAGTAATCTTTACACTCTGCATTTATCAAACGTAACTCAATCCTTAAATTTGTACATTTTACAAGGTCCACATACACTTACACTCATTAACCAATATTAACTATTACCGAAACCCAATTTTTGTTTTTATTAAAATTTGATCTTCAATATAATTCGTTGCTGTGTTTTCCGTTTGTTCAAATTATTCGTTAATTTTTTCGTTTCTGTTTTGACTTTAATGGTAACAATGTGTTTAGACATCGTACTTAAATAATCCGTACGAGATAAGCGCGTAATTATTTTTTTGATCCATTTAGTTAGTAAGTGCTTTATTAGATTATAAGTGCAATATAATAGTTATAAATGCTAGTTTTAATCAGAACAAAGGTAAAAATTTAAACAATTTTCAAATAAATTGTAAAGAAAAATAATACAATTAATAATAAAAATTTCTTACCTAAAATTAAATCAGATTTTTAGAATATAGAAAAATTTTATAAATTATTTTTTGTATATTTTTTAAGAAACTTAACTGTAAACAAATGAAAATTATGACGCGAACCGAATTGAACAGCAAATTTAAAAAATAACATTTCGTTTTAGGTAAACTTAATTAGGTAAACTTTGGAAGTTAATATGTGAACACTTAAATTTTACTTTGCAAAAATTGGTGAATTTCATAAAATAAGCTAAAGTTTAAACATGCTTTTAAATCGATTAATCACCTATATCATTTGTTTTTAATTTTTTTAGTTCGGAATTTAAACTGATCTGTTCTTAATTTTCTTTCTGTTATATTCGTTCACCTCATATTTTTTTTTTTGTATGTATTTTGTGTGAATAATAAGCTATTATATAATCTTGTATAATATATTATATAAATCAGTTGGAAAGCTAATATTGTAAACATATTATAGGCCATTTTGTGTGATGATTTTAATGTATTTATTATGATTACATGTTATTATTTAACTTTTAATCTATAGTTTAAATTTAAATGGTATTTAATTAATAAAATAAGTATCACATTATATTATTAATCAATTGGGTTTAACGTAAAACATAATATTGCTGTAAACATAATATAGGCCATTTTGTGAACCGATTTAAATGTTAGAGGTTATTCAACATATCAAATAGAGTTTAAAATGTTAAACGCAACGAAGTAACTTTACTCATATATATAAATTTTAGATTTATTATTATATTATCAAAACAAATTTATTTGTTGTTGTATATGAATTTTAAATTGATCTATTAATGCTTTTGTGTTAATTTTTTTCTAATAAAATGCAAAAATATTTAAAAAACGTACCTTGTTAAATCTAAAGATAATTAAACAAGTTATTTATTATTCAAATGAAATTTTCTAGATAATTTGAACTAATGATTTTAATTATCTTTACTTATATCGATCATTGATACTTATTTATAGTACTTACTATATATCATGTAGAAGTATATTACCTTTATTATTTACATATATAGTTTTTATATACATCATTCGTGATTTAATTATATTATCAATTATGATTTGAATTATTTAAATTAATGTTCTTAACAATCAAGACATTTTTCTCCTTTGTTGGGTGGCGTTCAATCTACAGTTTAGTCTACAGTTTTATCTATCGCTTTAAATAGAGCTGTGGGCAATTTTGCAAAGAGTAACCCACATATGCGAAACTACGAAAAGAAAATAAACCTAATAATTCAATAAATATTTCAATATTTTCTTTGATAAAGGTAAGCAAAAAATAATATAATAATAAAATTATAAAATAATTTTCAAAACTTAGTAAATTTATTTAGTTCGTGTTCAAGGTATGCTTCATGCATCATTTGAGCAAATTTATAAGCTAATGAAAAACATAAATTAAATTTATTTTGCTAATTAAGTGACTTAAAGAAAAAAAATAAGTGAAACTGTTATATCTGTGCCCGAATTGTGTTTAAGTAAGTAAATTCTAAAAAAGTAATGTACATATTTAATAAACATAATTTTATATTAGTTAAAATGTAGCATTCGTGTGTATTCATTGGCACGATATCAGTTCGATGTAATTATAACCTTAATTTAATTATATACATATATGTTTATGTATTTATATATTTGGCTTTCATGAATAATAATGTTATTTAGTTACAATTTTAAATGAATGGTACGTAAATCTTAATTTTTTTTTATTTTTTAATAACAATTATTTGATTAATTAATTAATTGATAACAATTATATATATATATGTATGGAAAACTTCAAATCATCTAAGAAAGATTTAAAATTTAAAAGATAGATATTATTTAATATTTAATAAATATTATTTTTGTGTAAGCCTTGCCTTTAATAAAGTTTTATAAATGCATACATACATACATTTATTTGGCATTAAATAAAACTTGAAGTGTATCTGTGAGGTTAAAAATAGACAATTGTGTACTGAAAGTAATTTTAAAATAATTGTATTCGATAGTAGCTTTGAGTACTGTTGTGTATGCATATATTTAAAATTATTTAGATTCTTTTGTTCGCATGTTTATTATGGTGATATTCATAACACTACAATAAAAACAGTTATAAATAATAATTAATCACTGTTCAATTTTAGGAGAGGAGACAACTGGAAATGTTCAAGTTTCATTACTTTAATAAGGTTAAGGGTCCCGGGTCAGTTGCGCAGTGTACATAACTCTAGAGCTGAGAGTTTTCTACACTACGCTAGAGCTGAGAGTTTTTTTCTAGATTCACTACCTAATTGGATATCTCGTAGATTATTTTGCTGATATCCCAAATAACGCAAACGTTTTTGATGCCATTATCATGTTTTAACTAGACACAGTCCAAACAATGTAAAGGCTCACTAGCTTCACTATTTACTAGCTTCACTTTAATTAA
The DNA here is from genome assembly GCF_002237135.1 of Teleopsis dalmanni. Lineage (NCBI taxonomy): Eukaryota > Metazoa > Arthropoda > Insecta > Diptera > Diopsidae > Teleopsis > Teleopsis dalmanni. The sequence goes on along the minus strand of NC_051847.1, from coordinate 234,157,980 downwards.
ATTTCTAAAATTGATTGAAGGCATATAAACAGTTTCTATGCCATTGCCACGGCTTAACTAATAAGAACATAATCTTAAACTGCGCTACTTTACTCACAGCTCACAACGCCTTGCTTTAAATTTAAAAATAATTTAAGTACTCTTATTTGTCACAGCATCTGACTGATAATGAAATAATGAACATTTTTGCAAAAGTTTTATAAGTACCCATGTAATCAAAAGAAAACTAATTAAATAAGACATGCTTCATGTGGAAAATCAATTCGATTATAATTACAACTGTTTTATAAATGAACTTTGGAATTTAGTTAGAATTGTAGGTTAATTTGGAGCAAGGACTTTATGTCTAAATGCGACTTGACTTCAAATAATGGCTTGTTGTTAAATCATGGATTTGCGTTATGCAGACTAGAGAGATTCCTAAAACGACCTCAATGTAATTTTCTGTTCTATTGCATGCATACGAATCCAACATGTTGACTTGCCGAAGCACTTGGTTGTGCGGTTAAATCTGCAGCACACATTTCAGTATATATCTTAAAATTTTGTCTCTCCCCTTTTAGCTGTGACACCAACGAATAAAAACCGCCTGATGTGCGGAAAAGTTGGCCGCACATTTATACGTTGCAAGTTTGTTCGATTTTGTTTCATTACTGCATAAACATGTATGGTTGTGAGTACAAATTCTATTGTTTGAAAAAATTTGGTTTGATGTTATAAGAAGTATGTGAAAAATCGTGTTTATTCCATATTGATATAATATTCAACTTATATATATGTATATAAATTATTAATTTAATTTATTTAATATGTTATTTTGTTATTGAAATTATAAATATTATATTATGCATATATTATTGCCTAATGTAATAT
>NC_051847.1:234130817-234157007 GCF_002237135.1 Teleopsis dalmanni | reverse complement strand
TCCACATAATCGTACATATTTATGCAGATATGCCTATGCAGATATGTAAGATATAATATACATACTATACATACACAAGGAGATTATTTCAGATAGGTGTTGTGAATCTAAAAAAAAACAAAAAGATCAACAAGTGGATGAAGTTTATTCCTTAGCTTTACTTAACCCAGACATACTATACTTTAAGCAAACTCATTATTTACTTAATCAAGTAATGTTAAAAGCACTTAATATTTGATGCCATTTAAAAAACATTTTTATTTTCCATTGAAATAACCTCTATGACTTATCAGTTCAACTGCTTGAACTTTCAGATACTTATGTATCTTGTAAAAACTAATTACAATGACTAAAGACTTTGACCAACACGACGTTATTAATTGCTTGTTCTGTCTTAAGTGGAATGCAAAGGAATACATTAACTCTAAACGTGCTCCAAAGCTTCCTATTCCATTAATATTCATACCGATGATTTGAGAACAATTGTACATTTTTGTGTATCTATACAAATGTAATAAATTTTTTAGTTTCACACTTATGGAAAACAAACAATGTCAGCTACATTATGTATGTAAGTTTGATTTGGTTAATTAATTAATGTTATTTTTGTGATATGCTTGGGGTTGACTTTAAGTAAGTTATAAACTGTAAATATCAGTACATTAACAAATTTATCAAAAAGCAGGGATGAGGATGGGTTAGACATGTGATAAGAATGCCGGATATGAGAGTACCGCTTAGGATTTATGAGAACGAAGTAGGAACCAGCAGAAGAAGAGGGCGACCAAGAAAACGATGGAAAGACAGTTTGCAGTAGAACTTGGAAGAAATAAGCATAAGAAATTGGAAAACAAGAGCAAAAAACAGAGAACAAAGGAAGACTGTTGTTAAATAGGTTTAAGTACTACATGGACTGTATAGTCACAGATGATGATGATGATGATGAAATATTTGTAGACTTTTCTTACATTTACACATATTTATATTCATGTTCATAATTGAGAAACTTTATTGCTTTGATCATAATTTTTTATTATTATTACACCATTTTTAAATTTACACTAATGGAATCGAAGAACTCGTTACTTGAGATCGTTAAATATACTCGAAATGATTTCTTTTCTGCAGCTTTGTACTTTTATTAAATTCCTGAACCACCAAGTTTAATAACATGCTTCTTTCTTCCTATTTCTTAATTTAACAATCCAGGGTGGGCTAGTATTTTCTTAACAATTTTTTTCAATGCTCCCTGTATTTCGTATTCTTACTTTAGTTTTGTATTCCCTTAAATAATTGTACACTGCATTAAAGTGTTTTAATGTGGGACTGTATAATGGTTGGATTGGGTAAAGAAAACTATTGTTAATACAAAAATCAACATTTCCACTCAGAGATGTTTATTACGCTTTATGAGTACCTTGATGTCGCCAGAGGAAGATACTATAACCGTAGTTTTCAATATAACTGCCTTAACCGATAACACCGTTGGGTGCGTGCTCGCGATTTTCAAAAACAAAATAAGCAGATCTTTAAAGATCGTCTAGTAAAATTTGAATATGAAAATGAGCGAAGAAAAAATATTGCCACACTTTCACAAATAAAGACAATACTTTTATATTGACACAGTAAACTGAGCCAATAAATCCAAGACCATATTCATTCTTTCTGTCAAGCCAATGAATAAAATATATTCTAGAGGTTAAAGTCGTTTCATCTGTAGATTGATGGATTATACCCTTTCTTTATCATAGTAGCTATTTCTCGGAATACGCGGCAATTGAATCAGCGACTCAATAGCAGAGTGCTCCGTTAACACTCCAATTAGCGCTAGAGTAAACCCCTTGCTGTTACCCCAACGAACTTTTATTTTTCTATCTAATCTAGTTCATCTAATCCCAGTGGCCTTAAATTATTACAATACAATATCCAACTTATGATAAGATCTGAAATAAAAAACCTGTAACTTATGTAAGTTCATCTTAGTGTTGTAGTTATGTGATATAATGCAAGTGTACGATTTTAAGTTATATATTGTAAATACAATAAAAAAATTATATATATATACGAGTATATGTTTATATAGGAATGTAATGTAGCGTAACATCTGTATTCGATCATTGCGCAATCATTTTGTTTATTGTATATATTATGTACTTTGCTTTTCTTGGAAGCCATTAAAATTTTTAACTCAAACATTAATTTTAAAAATTCATTTTTCTAAAGATGGCTTTATTGCACAAACATATAATATTTAATTGTTAAGTATACATATTAAATGGGAGAAAAAATGTAATTAAATATTTTAAAGGTAAGAAAAAATAAATATTTAATTGCAGGAATAGTTAGAAATTTTAGTCAAGCAAATTATCATACAAATATGTAATAGTAAATACTGTCAGTATATATTCCACATTACGGATCGGTAAAAGAAAATGGTTAAGTCTAGAGCCCTTAGCATTGCTTAAAAAGAGTATTGTAATAATAAAGACTGCCAGTAAAGATTCAACATTACTGATCGAGAGTATTGTAATAGTAAATACTGTCAGTATAGATTCCACACTACGGATCAGTAAAAGAAAATGGTTAAGTCTACAGCCCTTAGCATTACTTAAAAAGAGTATTGTAATAATAAAGACTGTCAGTAAAGATTCAACATTACTCATCGGGAAACGAAAATAGTTAAGCCTAGAGCGCTTATCATTGCTAAGAAAGAGTATTATAATAACATAATAAAGACTGCCAGTAAAGATTCAACATTACTGATCGGGAGTATTGTAATAATAAAGACTGTCAGCAAAAATTCAACATTACGGATCGACAAAATAAAATGGTTAAGTCTAGAGCCCTTGTCTTTGCTGAAAAAGAGTATTATTGCAGATAATGAAGAATCTGATAAAATGACTTAGATCTCTTATCTTCTTATTCAGTTTTATCAGTCTGATTATGTTTGTAACACTAAGAATCAGAACTGTAGTTCTATCTGAATTAGAACTTCTAAACTATCCAAGTAGTTGTTCGATGGCGAAAGTGAATATAATCGGACCTTTTTTGCTTAAGCTAACTAATATACAGTCATTATGAATATCCCTATTATTATTGTTAGTGGATGTGACACTGCTACCGTCGGGTCTATTGTGTCCCCTTCTGGGTTTAGAGTAGGTCTCTAAGCGCTGTTGCGTCAATAAAAAATAGTATAGAACCTATTTTACAAAGTTTTATTGCCTCTTCCGTAAGAATATACATTCCTAGGAGTTTCCTAGGTGCATTAGCGCAGGCTATAGATTCCTAAAGATGGAAGAAATTTGCGTTGTGTTTAATATAAAATCTGCACAATAAAGTTGCATATGATTACAAAGTTTTAGTTTAAGTGTTGTTAAAATACTGATTATTTACAATTATCTATTCATTACAATTTAAGTGCTATAAATTTTTTTAAAGGTATTTAAAATTACAAAAATTTTATGTTTGCCAATTATTGTGTAAGTAGATACAATTGCTTTAAACCAATAAAAATAGTACTAATTTTGTGTATATGATGTCATGAAGTGGCTAATTATTAGTAAATATCAAAGACTTTTTAATTTGTTAACTATGACAAACATAAATATGTTATAGAATAAATTGAATATTTTAAGATTCTAAAATAATTAAGTCCCGAATGCTTACTTTTACAGAGCGTTGTATTATATTATTGTATGTGGAGTTAATGTCTTTTAACACTATTTCTCCTAATAATGCCTCTAATACCTAAGCTAATATAACCGAAACTTGACAAGACAAAATCAATGGAAGCTGTTCACTACCTATTTGCAAGGCATTTTTTCAGAATACGAATGACCGTTTAAAAGTACTGTAGAATTTGTACGGATATCAATAAGAAGAATAACACATATTTTGTAGCTGCCTAGTTTTTGCTAGAAAATCTACAGTTTTATATTATATATGTATTACGAATATTTTATTATCCTTTGAGTCCATACCTTCTTTTATAAAGTGTTTTAAAAAGTATACGATAATATTTTACATATAGTTATTTTTTATATTATTGATTACTGACAAATTGATCAAAGAAGACAATAACCTATAAAGTACTAAAAACTATTATTTAATTATTAGTTATTTTTTACAGATGGAATGAAAAGTTTTTGGTCTGACATTTCTGAATAATACTCCAATGAACTCATCAAATTAATTGATTTTAACATATAATATCAGTTTAAATGATTACAGTTTTTAGTTTGACATGTAAAAAAACATTTTTGTATAATATTCAAATACCATAAACTAATGAAATGAATTTATATTTAATTATAATTTAACCATTTCTCTTCTTGCATAACAATTCATAGAATGATTTAAAAGAATGATTTGTCGAAACCTTTAAAATAGATTTATGTTTCGGCAACTGTTTTTTTTACTCGCCTTATATGCTTCTCACCAAACTGCCCTTTACAGATTTTCGAATAGGTAGATGTCCTACAGGGCCATATCTAGAGAATACATTAAGTTAGAAATCTAATCGAAGTGCAATACGCATTTTTTCGCAAAACTTTATATTGAAAATTATACTTTTCTTTTCTATTTTGGGTCTCTATTTTGCAACATCATCCAAACAAGGCCATAAAATATTTTAACTGTTTTCTACTTTTAATATAATTTATGAAAATTACACCGTGAACAATCTAAAATATAGATACCATAATTTTTTTGGTCGATTCTTAAATCTTTGGTCAATCATTTTGGTTGGCTTTCTTCTCTTAATGTCGACTTGTTTAATTACCGATGTGTTTCCAGAGAGTAGTGTTTAAGATAAGTTTCTTCTTCATTATAACATACTGCATAATGAAATCCATTTTATTATGCTTATATAGTGATCACATATATTTACGAAAACAATCACACTTTAAACAATCAAATAATTTCGAATGTATTGTTTGTTGGTTTGTATCTAAAAGAGTGTCAAGAAAATAAGGCTAAACAGTTAAGAGCGACTTCCTAAAATTTTAGAAATATTATAAACATACCAAGGTTTAGATAGACATAAGAACACATTCCAATATAAGTTTTATTCTGGAAATTCTGCGCAGGGCTTTTGTCCGAATTCAACTTGGAGGCTAACAATAAAACGAAAAATGTGGAAAGTGAGGTAACATGGAATGATATATGTGGAGAAACATTCAACAAAGTGTTGCCCTATATACTATTACATCGGATATCCAAAAACGAAATTAGTTTGGTTTTTTTCTTCAAATTTTAAATTGGAAAAACTTTGTACTCTTCCAAGCATTTAAAGTTGCAGGGATTTAAGTTCTTTAAAGTTCGAAATTTCAAAATTGAAGAATTATGGGACTGCAAAACAGTTTTTCTTTAAAATTACAGAATCGTTCGCAGGATCACCATAACATATAATAAATATGCTAATATTTATTTTTATATGCATAATCTTTTAGGTTCTTTACCGAATAACCTCTGTTAAGAGATTTGTAAATTAGCATATACAAGTCCCTAATTTTATTCTTCTTAATTTAAAAACAAGATGAAGAATTCTGCTCGTGTGAATTCAAAAATGCAGATACTTGACAAATAATAATGCACTTAAATATGATAATATTAGTATGAGCCGCTTAAATTAAAAATAATAAATTGAAACATATTAGATGTTTCATTAAGAATAATTATATTACATTAGGCAATAATATATGCATAATATAATATTTATAATTTCAATAACAAAATAACATATTAAATAAATTAAATTAATAATTTATATACATATATATAAGTTGAATATTATATCAATATGGAATAAACACGATTTTTCACATACTTCTTATAACATCAAACCAAATTTTTTCAAACAATAGAATTTGTACTCACAACCATACATGTTTATGCAGTAATGAAACAAAATCGAACAAACTTGCAACGTATAAATGTGCGGCCAACTTTTCCGCACATCAGGCGGTTTTTATTCGTTGGTGTCACAGCTAAAAGGGGAGAGACAAAATTTTAAGATATATACTGAAATGTGTGCTGCAGATTTAACCGCACAACCAAGTGCTTCGGCAAGTCAACATGTTGGATTCGTATGCATGCAATAGAACAGAAAATTACATTGAGGTCGTTTTAGGAATCTCTCTAGTCTGCATAACGCAAATCCATGATTTAACAACAAGCCATTATTTGAAGTCAAGTCGCATTTAGACATAAAGTCCTTGCTCCAAATTAACCTACAATTCTAACTAAATTCCAAAGTTCATTTATAAAACAGTTGTAATTATAATCGAATTGATTTTCCACATGAAGCATGTCTTATTTAATTAGTTTTCTTTTGATTACATGGGTACTTATAAAACTTTTGCAAAAATGTTCATTATTTCATTATCAGTCAGATGCTGTGACAAATAAGAGTACTTAAATTATTTTTAAATTTAAAGCAAGGCGTTGTGAGCTGTGAGTAAAGTAGCGCAGTTTAAGATTATGTTCTTATTAGTTAAGCCGTGGCAATGGCATAGAAACTGTTTATATGCCTTCAATCAATTTTAGAAATTTAATTAAAGTGAAGCTAGTAAATAGTGAAGCTAGTGAGCCTTTACATTGTTTGGACTGTGTCTAGTTAAAACATGATAATGGCATCAAAAACGTTTGCGTTATTTGGGATATCAGCAAAATAATCTACGAGATATCCAATTAGGTAGTGAATCTAGAAAAAAACTCTCAGCTCTAGCGTAGTGTAGAAAACTCTCAGCTCTAGAGTTATGTACACTGCGCAACTGACCCGGGACCCTTAACCTTATTAAAGTAATGAAACTTGAACATTTCCAGTTGTCTCCTCTCCTAAAATTGAACAGTGATTAATTATTATTTATAACTGTTTTTATTGTAGTGTTATGAATATCACCATAATAAACATGCGAACAAAAGAATCTAAATAATTTTAAATATATGCATACACAACAGTACTCAAAGCTACTATCGAATACAATTATTTTAAAATTACTTTCAGTACACAATTGTCTATTTTTAACCTCACAGATACACTTCAAGTTTTATTTAATGCCAAATAAATGTATGTATGTATGCATTTATAAAACTTTATTAAAGGCAAGGCTTACACAAAAATAATATTTATTAAATATTAAATAATATCTATCTTTTAAATTTTAAATCTTTCTTAGATGATTTGAAGTTTTCCATACATATATATATATAATTGTTATCAATTAATTAATTAATCAAATAATTGTTATTAAAAAATAAAAAAAAATTAAGATTTACGTACCATTCATTTAAAATTGTAACTAAATAACATTATTATTCATGAAAGCCAAATATATAAATACATAAACATATATGTATATAATTAAATTAAGGTTATAATTACATCGAACTGATATCGTGCCAATGAATACACACGAATGCTACATTTTAACTAATATAAAATTATGTTTATTAAATATGTACATTACTTTTTTAGAATTTACTTACTTAAACACAATTCGGGCACAGATATAACAGTTTCACTTATTTTTTTTCTTTAAGTCACTTAATTAGCAAAATAAATTTAATTTATGTTTTTCATTAGCTTATAAATTTGCTCAAATGATGCATGAAGCATACCTTGAACACGAACTAAATAAATTTACTAAGTTTTGAAAATTATTTTATAATTTTATTATTATATTATTTTTTGTTTACCTTTATCAAAGAAAATATTGAAATATTTATTGAATTATTAGGTTTATTTTCTTTTCGTAGTTTCGCATATGTGGGTTACTCTTTGCAAAATTGCCCACAGCTCTATTTAAAACTATAGACAAAACTGTAGACTAAACTGTAGATTGAACGCCACCCAACAAAGGAGAAAAATGTCTTGATTGTTAAGAACATTAATTTAAATAATTCAAATCATAATTGATAATATAATTAAATCACGAATGATGTATATAAAAACTATATATGTAAATAATAAAGGTAATATACTTCTATATGATATATAGTAAGTACTATAAATAAGCATCAATGGTCGATATAAGTGAAGATAATTAAAATCATTAGTTCAAATTATCTAGAAAATTTCATTTGAATAATAAATAACTTGTTTAATTATCTTTAGATTTAACAAGGTACGTTTTTTAAATATTTTTGCATTTTATTAGAAAAAAATTAACACAAAAACATTAATAGATCAATTTAAAATTCATATACAACAACAAATAAATTTGCTTTGATAATATAATAACAAATCTAAAACTTATATATATGAGTAAAGCTATTTCGTTGCATTTAACATTTTAAACTCTATTTGGAATGTTGAATAACCTCTAACATTTAAATCGGTTCACAAAATGGCCTATATTATGTTTACAGCAATATTATGTTTCACGTTAAAGCCAATTGATTAATAATATAATGTGATACTTATTTTATTAATTAAATACCACTTAAATTTAAACTATAGATTAAAAGTTAAATAATAACATGTAATCATAATAAATACATTAAAATCATCACACAAAATGGCCTATAATATGTTTACAATATTAGCTTTCCAACTGATTTATATAATATATTATACAGGATTATATAACTAGCTTATTTTTCACACAAAATCCATACAATGAAAAAAATGAGGTAAACGAATATAACAGAAAGAAAATTAAAAGCAGATCAGTTCAAATTCCGAACTAAAAAAATGAAAAACAAATGTTATAGGATTTCTCGTGATTAATCAAAAACATGTTTAAACTTTAGCTTATCTTATAAGATTCACCAATTTAAGATTTCCAAATCTTAAATTCCAAAATTTACCTAATTGGGAAAAAAGAAAAAACAAAATGTTGTTATTTTTAAAATTTGTTGTTCCATTCGATAATTCAATTTATAATTTTCCATTGTTTACAGTTAAGTTTCTAAAACAATATACCAAAAATAATTTATAAAATTTTTCTATATTCTAAAAATCTGATTTGATTTTGGGTAAGAAATTTTTATTATTCATTGCATTATTTTTCTTTACAATTTATTTGAAAATTGTTTAAATTTTTACCTTTGTTCTGATTAAAACTAGCACTTATAACTATTATATTGCACTTATAATCTAATAAAGCACTTACTAACTTAATGGACCAAAAAAATAATTACGCGCTTATCTCGTAAAAAAAGGATTAACGTTATAAACCTAAAAATAATTTAAGTAAGATGTCTAAACACATTGTTACTTAATTAACGTCAAAACAAAAACGAAAAAATTAACGAATAATTTAGAAATATCTTTATGAAATTTGAACAAACGGAAAACACAGCAACGAATTATATTGAAGATCAAATTTTAATAAAAACAAAAATTGGGTTTCGGTAATAGTTAATATTGGTTAATGAGTGTAAGTGTATGTGGACTTTGTAAAATTTACAAATTTAAGGATTGAGTTACGTTTGATAAATGCAGAGTGTAAAGATTACTCACAATTTAAAGCAATTGTGGTCGCAATTAAACTTGTAAAATTATTTAATATAATAAAAACAATGTTGTCAGTGTCAGTTGTAAAAAAATCGCTACAATTTTAGCAGTTACTGAATCTTATTTTTTTTTTTGACATTTTATCAAGAAAACCTATGTTTCTTCTTCACAATAGGCCATTTATCGTTGCTCCTCCATTATATTAACATAACAAATTTCAATTGATTTCCACAAATAGCAACGTTACTTTGGTGTAGCCAAGTTTAAAGTTGTAATACTTGTAACTTTGAATTATGAACTTTTATATACCTATCTACAGACAAATCATTTTAGAAAGTATTAGATATTTAATAAAATCAATTAAAATTATTGGAGCCATTAAGCTCAAACTTAAGATTGAAAAAATAATTCAGTCTACAACGTCCAATAATTTATCGTATAAAGGACTTCCATTTTAGCTTGTTTCTGAAAATATTATTATAAAAATTATACTTTGGAGAGCTCTCCAAAAATGATTTTAGTTTGTATAAGTTATTAATACATTTAGTTTATACATATGAATGAACTTAAATATACATATATATAAAATAGTATGACATGGGGTTGATAGTTTTTATAGGCAAATACTACATTAAAAGATATAATTGAAGTAAAACAAATTGGTTTATATTATTACTATGTCAAATAGAATATCAAGCAAAATAATTAATTTAAATAATCAGAAAACATTGTTTGGATTGTTTAAATCCAGAGACGTTTACATAAAATCAAGTATCTATTTTTTACAACTGTTTTAATTAGATTTGATTGTCCTTAAAAGAAAACTTCGATAAAATATAAACCAATAATAAATACATCAAGCTAACAATAGCGTTGGTGAAAAATAAAGAAAAAATACTATTTTTAAGCCACTCTACATAGTTTTTGATTGCATTTCAAGAAGTATCTATTAGATATATGTATATTAGCCAAAATATAATTTGGTACCATTTTTGTTCCCATTTAGTTATAGGTGATTATAGTAAATTTATCAATAACTTTCGATTATCAACTTGATTAAATAAATACTAAATTTGACTATATATATTTCACATTTTTAATTAGTAAATCTTTCAACAATACTAATTAATTTTTTGATATATTAACCTCTTGAACTCAAACGATATTTTTATTTTTTCAAAATAAATATCATGCTTATTTTATTAATGAGATACTATTTAAATTTAAACTATTGACTAAAAGTTAAATAATAACATGTAATCATAATAAATGCAAACATTTTAAAATTCATTTTGATTTGACATTCACATTAGTCAAAAACTAACTAATACTTTTAAGCCATGATCAAATTCTAATTGGTCTTTAAATTCTTAAACATAAAGAGCAAATCTAGAATGTTTTTAAAGTGATTTAGATCAACAGAAAAACCATTTAGGTTAGTTTGAAAATTATTCAGAAAGCGAATCGATAGAAATCCCGAGTAAAATTTAATTAATAACTTTGTAATTTACCGAAAATAGTACTAGGAAAACGTCAAAAAAAAAAATGAATTAGAAAATCCATTAAAGATACCAAAAAAGTTAAAACATAAAAATGAAATAGAATCCATATTGATTACTATGAACATTTTTTTTTTTTCATATATCGCGTAACTGTATCAATAGTTCAATCTTTTATTGATCAAAATGTATTCCTCATTCGATCATATTAAACATATTGACCGAAAACAAATTGTATTAACAACAAACAGACAGATTTGGTATTTAATGTGATTTATTTTTACGTAATAACGTGGACATTGGAATCGATAATACATATACGTAATTCACCTTTAATTTTATATGTATATGTGTCAACAACGAAATACAGTGTACTCACTACTATTTACATATGTAGACTAGTGTATATGTGTTTATGACAAACAATACATCTTGCATGTTGCAATATGCGTTACAGTAGAGAAACGTAAAAAGAAACAGTAGACCCTAAACTATTTTTTATTCAATTTTCTATACATTTATATATATATTTCTACTTTAATTCAATTAATATTAAATACAAAATATGATTTAAAGACGCTTCATAAAGCACAATATTTGTATGTTAAAATAATACTTAATATACTTAAGTACAAGTAGCTGATGCCATAAAATTCGAGAGTTCACTGTTCGCAAAAGTTTAATTGAAGAAAAATTATTACTGAAAAAAAATTATTTAACTTAAAGAAGACTTGAATCTGAACCAATAGTAATTAATATTGCTATTTAAATGTAGTATAAAAGGCAAACACTAAATGTAGTAAAATTTAGTCGTATATTTCATATAAATTGTAAGGTGTTGCGCGCTTGTGTCTTAAGTCTTTTGTTGAAAAAAAGTAATTTAATTTTTTGTATTTAACAAACGAAATATAGAATTTTAAACTAAAAAATTCTATATATAATTTTTTTTTTAAATAACAAGTTTTTACTTCTAAAACTGAATTAATTTTAACTTAAGAAAACTAGTGTTAAATTTTAATAAGTGCTTATAAAATTTTTTTATTGAATTTCAGTTCTAAAAAAATGAAGGCCTTTATCTATATTGCATTATTTGCCTCTATTGCTGTGGTTATGGCTCAAGATAAATATACCACAAAATATGATAATATAGATGTGGATGAAATCCTGAAATCTGATCGTTTATTTAATAACTACTTCAAGTGTTTAATGGATACCGGAAAATGTACACCAGACGGCCGAGAACTTAAAAAAACATTACCAGATGCCTTGAAAACTGAATGCTCTAAATGCAGTGAAAAACAAAGACAGAGCACCGATAAAGTACTTAGGCATATCATTGACAAGAAACCTGAAGAATGGAAGCAATTGCAAACTAAGTACGATCCAGAAGGTATTTACTTGAAGAAATACCAAAAACAAGCTGAAGATGCTGGAATCAAATTGTAAAATTGTAAAGAATGAAACACAAATCCTATGAAATATGTGTGCTTTATAATTGATTTATTGTTATTAATTTTTGTACGAGAAGGTTGTAGCTTTAAAAATGAACTTTGATATTTATAATAAAAATGTTGGTTATTGATTCAGTTCTTAAATAATATTTTTTTATTAATTACCAAAAAGTCAGTAAATCAATTTTTCGAAATTGTAAAATCAAAATAGAAATTCGGTTTTGAGTTTAAACGAATATATCTACTACGATATGACTATAAATTATTTACAAATTATAATGTGGAGCCAAGAGCTCGGTAGAAGTTTTTAACAGATTATTTTAAAAAAATATATTAAATTACGCATATTTGTTATTACGTACAATAACAATAATCGTGACAAGATTTTTATATATATATGTTCACTACCACGGTACTTTCCGACATCTTGGTTTGAAATTCGATTTGAACAGGCTGTTTTTGTTAAATCTGTGAACTTAAATTAATATCTTCTCCTTGAGACTATATGTTTGCACTGATACATTAAATAATTTGAAATATAGCTTTACATATATATCAAATAAATTTGTGACAATTTTAATACTTTCACTGTCACTTGAATTTCTGAGATCCTGGTTTGAAATTCAATTTAAACAGACTATTTTTGTTAAATCTGTGAACTGAAATTAATATCTTCTTCCTTGAGACAATATGTTTGCGCTGATATATTATGAATTTAAAATGTGAGCTTTACAAATATAGCAAATAAACTATGTGATATTTCATATTTGGAGTTTTAGATAACAACGGAAAATAAGATTACTGCCATAGTATTAATAAATTGTTAGTTAGAGTTCGTTGTAGAGCATAAAAAAACCAATATACTTAGTCAGCTACCAATGTGCCCAAACCCGAATACAGGATAGCAATAATTGCTCAAATGTTTTAGGGAAATGAGTAAACTAAAAATTTATTGCTATTAACTAACGACTAACGACTCTATATCTCAGTTTTATGACTTAACTAGATGATTGAGCGGCTGTACAACTTTTGAAATTGAGCGAGGTAACAAAATGTTAAAGTTGAAACAACTTTACGATCTGTATAGATTTCTAATGTTTAGTTTAGTAAAAATGTTCAAATTTTAAGAATTCGGTGAGTATATAATTTTTATCATTTGTAAATGATTCATAGAAACAAGCATATTCACCATACATAGTATCGTTAAATAAATTATATTTTTTTCTTACTGAATTAAAACAATTACTTCGAATTTTTAATAATTAACATGACGTCTTTAATACACATAATACACGATATAAAAAAAAAAGAAGATTTGAAGAATGTTGCAAATCATTCTTTTAAATTAACTAATATATGTGATAAAAATTGCAAAATTATTTTTTAAAATAATACTAGTTATTTAGGTTTGATCCTTGGGGACTATTTAACCCTAGTTATGCATTGTTTTGTCTAATATATATTCTCTCAAAGGGTTTAAAATAATGCTTCAGAGTGTTCAAGCATTATCGTGTTCAACCAAATCAAAAATACTCGAATTTGAACTTTTGGATCCAACATTTGGAAACATTTCCAGTTCAACTGTTCAAAAATATTTCATATTAAATTTGCTTTCATTTAATGTTTCATTTAATTTTCTTTTTGTAAATACTTTAGGAACATCATATGCGAACATTAAAATTGCCGAAACTTTGAATATTTGAGGCACTTAATATAGTTTAATATAATTTTGAACCTTTAATGTAACATAATTCTTTTTTTCATAATTAATTCTCCAGAATATAAACTGCTAGACAATGACAAAATGTAAAGCACGTTCTTTATCTTTCTCATAGCAGTGACATGAATTGTTGAAGAGAATATACAATTTGATAGCAAGGAAAGACATAGACCGTCAGCACCTCTGTCATAAGAGTGATATCTCTGTTATGCATCGCAATAAGAACGCTTGATTTTTCTTTTATTTAAGAAACGACAATTTGCAAGTAGATGTCTACAATTCGATGAACTTTTCTTACTTAATTTTTTCAACGCATTTTCCAGCCACATGTCTAGATAAGCCAGTTATTTCGAATATACTTCTAAGACAACCTATATAACCAGTTGCCTGCGATATCGCTATCTTGTTTCAAGTTGTGTATCTGCTTAAAACTAGCCTAACTGATGTAATTGATGTGTATTCAAGGAGTTAAAAGTATAGTATAAATGTGGTTCTATGTGATAAATAACAAAATTTCAACTATATACTTTATAGCATTTGTTTATATTTTTATCTCATTACTAAAAACAAAACTATCTTCCCACTTAACAATTCCAGAGTCGTTAGTATACATTAAGACTGAAAAGTTTTCGGAAATTCTCATTTAAAATTCGCGCGCTGTATATTTTTCGATATTTTAAGTTTATGTAGTTTGGCAGCACTGTCCTTAATTACTATGCCAAAAATGAGCTCGATCTGTCAGACAGTTCGTTTACGGCAGCTGTTGAAACCAGTTCACCTCAGTAGTGCGTTGCGAAATGTCTTCGACGGTCGTACGACCGTCCTGGAAGGCTTTGTACCACTCATAAACTTGAGTTTTCGATAAAACTGATTCCCCATAAGCCTTTTGTAGCATTCGCAACGATTCTGCACACGAAATTTCGTTCGAAACACAAAATTTGATGCAAACTCTTTGTTCAATATTTTTTTCCATTGTTTTTTTCGCAACGCCCTACTGAGGTGAACTGGTTTCAACAGCTGCCGTAAACGAACTGTCTGACAGATCGCGCTCATTTTTGGCATAGTAATTAAGGACAGTGCTGCCAAACTACATAAACTTAAAATATCGAAAAATATACAGCGCGCGAATTTTAAATGAGAATTTCCGAAAACTTTTCGGTCTTAATGTATGGCTAAACCCATTTCTAATGAGTTACTTCTGGGTAGTCAAATAACTCTAGAAAAAAAATTAACAATAAATTTCCTATAAAAATTGAAAGTAAAATTCCGTGTTCTGCATTTTAAAACATACGGCAGCATCAAGTTATGCAGAAATGTGCACTTAAGTTGTATATATTTCATATTTTTCAATACCTTGTACCAATTCCATATTTGGAACTTTGTACTAATAAGTGTGCAGTATAAATTAAAAAATTATCCGAAAAATGAGTCACTAGAAGTACGTTTATTATTTAGAACTTTTTCAAGTACCTAAGTGTAAAATAAAACAGAGCCTACTTAAATATTTACAGGTATAAAGATAAGATAACGAGAATGATAAATACTAACATCTTTGAATGCGTTTGTGCTATAAGAACTTTTAAAAGAAATGCAGAACTTTGGGCTCATTAGTATCATCATTAGTAATGATAATAATAATCCTTTAACAAAGAGCTCCCTTTAAACAGGAACTACGTTTTGACGAAATCGCGTCTCGCGAACTGTTCTCAGCAACTGTAACCAGTCATATAGTTACAGTTGCTATATGACTGCATACATTTGATTTGTTCGTACGAACACGCAAAACAAAAATCGCATGAAATGCAACCACAGCCTAAAAAATCAAAAGAATCTGAAGATGATATCTTAAGTTAAAGTATTTTAAAAAATAATATATAAATAAATTTTAATAAAAAATAATATCAACCTTTGGATAACTACAGTGTTACAGAAATTTTTAAAGAGCATCATGACTTAAGACAATTCTATAGCCATCAATGACAATTTCATAATATTAATTGCACCGGCACCGGGAAAATTTATATATATATATATATATATATATGAATAATGTCTCATTTATAAACCTAAAGGCATTAGATGAAACCTAATAATCAGCAGAGAAAAGAAAAATATACGATTTATAATTCTAATGCATGAGATAAACTCCAATCAAATGAAATGAAACGATCATAGAAAAATATTTTTTAAGCCTGCCCACAATTATATTAATAAGAATATTATTGTAAATGTGTCAATATCAGTGACTGCAGAACTATTGTTTATATATGTATGTCTAAATAAATTTCTTTTATCATCTTCAGAAATACGGAAAGATTTTAGAAAAATATATAACTCAAATAATTGAATAAAATTATCTGGTTGCAAAAATAACTTATTAAAATGTCTTTATACGAAAACTGTACATATCATTCCAGAATAATTGAGAAACATCACACGGCGAAATTATTACTCATGTAAATGTACGCACGAGTACATCAATCTGTCATCACTGAGACAAAAGTCTCAATATGAACCAAATGGAAAGTAGATTCAGGTTCTCTCATCGATTACTTAAAGATTACTAATTTTACTCTAATTGTCATTACTCGCTAAACAAATTAATTTTCAAAAAAATGTAACGTTGTCGACATTGTGTCACGCTACTGGTTTTATATATCCACAATAAATATTAAAGCATAAATTCAGAGAATTATAACTCTCCGGAAATCATTACACTGCGACCTATTTTAAATATATACTACCAATGTTACATTAACAGTTATTTTACATATTTTTTTCACAAAACAGTATTTTATGTGAGAAGATAGAATTAGGAAGAAAAATTTTTTTAACTTATTACAAAAACATATATGTGTATGTATGTATCCGAAGTAAATTCTATATTTTTATCACATAATTAGTTCACTTATACTATGTTCAGACACACCTTAATTTCGCAAAAATCTTTATTTCAGCTTCGTTTCAGTGATATTAAGTTGTTTTTTTACACACAAAATTCAGTTTTAAGGTTATAATGAAATTTCTAACCTTAGAACGAAAAGGAAAATTTCGTTGAAACGAAGGCTAAAATTAAGGGACATTTCAAATGCAACTATGCGTAAGATAAATTTTAAGCAAAGGATAAAGTTGAGATTTTTCCTTAAATAAATGTCAGTGACAGTTGAATTTAATAAAACGGGGAAAATTTTTTGAAAGTAGGGCAAATGTTTAAATTTGAATATAGAGAAAAAACTGTAACTGTAATTAATTTAAAATAGAGTAAAAAATAATAATTCACTGCCTGAAATTTACTAAAGCTAATAAAACTACTGAATGCTATCCTTTATAGTTATAATGATCAACTTTTGAAATTTCCCAGGTACAAATGGTGTTTGGAGCATATAATTTTTAATATTTGATTTGTAAACACATGATTTCCTTAATTTGGGTGCAGTATGAACACTTTCGAAATTAACTTAATTTCATTTTTACAAAATTAAGTTAATTTGAAAAAAAAAATAACTTAATATTAGAGTACACAATTTAATACACAATATGTTTATTAACAATTCTTTTTTTTTTTTGTTATTTACAATATAAAAATTTAATAAAATTCAATGTATTTAATCACTTAAAATTTTCGCCCCGAAATCGCATTTGCGCTCGTCACTTCTGTCACAAATGCAAACACTCACACAAAAAATTTCATGTTATCGATAACAATCTACTCATACGTTGTTTTTGTCATCGCTAATGTGGAAAATATAGAAAAACATTTTATAATTGTTTTATGTTCGATATTGATTTATAAAAAATTTGAATACTGTATATTATTGAAACAAAGTTGTGGTACGTATATAATATGTTGTACCAGTTGATAATTTAACATTGGTCGGCATTTTTTTGTTTGTGAAATAAATCGATGGAGTTAATGTTTTACCTGAAAAAGTTGTATGTAGGTGTGATTATATTAAATGTCTGTTTTGAAGTTATACACTTTTATAACATTGTGAATTTTGGTAATATAATTTTAAATGTGATAGTAATGTTTTATGATCATAAAAATATTAGTATAATTGTTATTACAAAAGCAAATAAAATGTGCAGCTTTGAATTTTTTTGTATACATACAAAATTGTTTATTTCATTTTGGGGTTAAACACCATTATTTTACGATTAAATACAGAAATCTTAAAACATCCATACATTTAAAAACAAGAAAATTGAATGCAATTTAAAAGAAATTAGTTTATTGTTGCTTTTGATTTGATTTCTTTGTGTGTAATTTATTCAAGTTTATTTAGTAACAGAATTGTTTTTAAATTGCAGGTTGTTGATGCTCATATAAATATTCCGGCTTAAGAATGATAGGTATGAACCGCAGAGGTATGAATTCAGCGTCAGCAATGGCTGCCCAAGCAGCATTAGATGACAATAGCTGGAAAGGCGTCAATGAAGGTGCGCCTCATTTATCCAATGCAAATAATGCAAATGCTATTAATCCAGATGGAGTAAGTCAAAGTGGATTTCCTCAAAATTCTATTCCATTCAATTCGTCTGGTACGCAGTATTCGCAAGCCGGTCAATCATCACCCGCTGGTAATCAATCAATGGTGTTCCAAAACTCGAATCAACCTGGTTCAAATACACCACAGTATACTTCATCTCCTGCACCCTCAGGTTCTTCAACGCCTGGTCCTGTCGGTCAACAAGGTTTAGGCAATAATTATGTGCAATCCGCAGGATCTGCTAATTTTAATGGTCCAGTTGGTGGTCCATTCGGATCTCCTTCTTCTGGTTTGTCACAATTTAATCGACCAGCAAGTTCTGGCACTCCTTTTAATAGTGGTCATTCTGGTCACTATCCTTCACAATCTGTATTTGGAGTTGGACAGTTTAACGCGTTGCCACCTACTGCACCTTTCGGGCACGGTACGCATCCTATGATGGGTGCATCTCAACAACTTGATCGTCTCGACCAAGGGTTTAGACGACATAATACATATTTCAGTCACACTGAACACCGTGTTTTTGAACTTAATAAACGTCTACAACAACGTACCGAAGAAAGTGATAACTGTTGGTGGGATTCTTTCACAACAGAATTTTTTGAAGACGATGCTAGATTAACAATTTTATTTTGTTTAGAAGATGGTCCAAAACGATATACAATTGGACGTACTTTAATACCAAGATTTTTCCGTAGCATATATGAAGGTGGCGTTTCTGATTTATATTTTCAACTTAAACATGCTAAGGAATCTTTTCACAATACTTCGATAACATTGGACTGTGATCAA
This sequence comes from Teleopsis dalmanni, assembly GCF_002237135.1. NCBI lineage: Eukaryota > Metazoa > Arthropoda > Insecta > Diptera > Diopsidae > Teleopsis > Teleopsis dalmanni. Next base: position 234,137,595 of record NC_051847.1, on the reverse strand, counting down.
TGCACAGTTATTACACAACATGGGAAACCATTTTTTACGAAAGTATGTGCTGACGCAAGACTTATATTAGAATTCATATATGATGACTATATGCGTATTAAATCTTGGCATATGACAATCAAAGGACACAGAGAGCTTATTCCTCGGTCGGTAATAGGTTCGTCACTTCCACCTGATCCAATGCTACTTGATCAAATTACAAAAAATATTACGCGTGCTGGAATAACAAACTCAACACTTAATTATTTACGGTTATGTGTTATATTAGAGCCAATGCAAGAACTTATGTCGCGGCACAAAGCATATGCTTTAAGTCCACGTGACTGTTTAAAAACTACACTTTTTCAAAAATGGCAAAGAATGGTTGCACCACCTGGTAAAAAAGATCCACAACGACCAGCAAATAAGAGACGTAAAAGAAAAGGATCAAATTCAGGAGGAGGGGCAAATCCTGGTGCCCAAAATGTAACTAATCAAAAAAGATCACCGTCTGGACCAAATTTCTCACTTTCTTCTCAAGATGTTATGGTAGTAGGCGAACCTACATTAATGGGTGGTGAATTTGGTGAAGAGGATGAAAGATTAATAACCAGACTTGAAAACACTCAATATGATGGGTCTAATGCAGTTGAACACGATAATCATCCAGGATTTGGACATGCGGATTCTCCAATTTCAGGGTCAAATCCTTGGAATCTTGATAGAACAGGGAATATAGCATCCAGTCCGGGTAATGGAGTAGTTCCGCAAAATAATGCCAACCTCTCTGAAATAGACAAAAAAAGTCCAATCGTGTCACAATAAAGTAATTTATATCTTTTAAGCATATGTAAAATATATTAATAAAGCTCTGTCACAGAATTTTGACAAAATTTCGTTTATTTTGTTTTAGTAGTATATATAGGATATAGGTAATCTATATCCATCAAATTTCTTAAAAATAGAATCTGCTTTCTTATACATATTGTTATAGAGAATTGATATATAAATATATGTGGTTTACAAGTACACTTCATTAAATTTACCTAAATTTTAGATAAGCTATTTTATAAATGTCTTCTATAAAGTATTTAATGTAAAAAGACTTTTGAACTTTTCAGAAACAAGTATTAATTTCAGATTATGTTTTTGCACTATTAAAACTTCGGTTATGCAAAACTCAAAACATTAGTATTTAGTAATAAAGTTCATAAATTCGTAAAATTTTCTATCGTGACTTTTTTAATGCAACTGTACGTATGATTTTATATATAATATTAAACAAAGTATATAAGTGCTATATTAGTTACAATTATAATCATTATAAAAACATGATGTGAATTATACAGCATACGAATAGCATTCGGTTACTGCCATAATTCTACTTCGACGAAGGACTAAAACGAATCAATATGAGAATTATACTGCACACAATGAATATACAGTTTTTTTCTGTTAGTGCTGTTTTGTGCCACTTTATATATTTTCTGTTGGTACTGTTCTGTACCACCTTTTATTTTCTGTTAGTGCTGTTTTGTACCCTTAATTTTCTGTTTGCGCTGCTTTTTTTATTTATTATTTTCTGCTGGTGTTATTTTGTGCCGCATTTTTTATTTTTTTTGTATTATTAATTTTATCAACTCTGCTTTTTTCCTTTAAATTAACCATTATTTAAATTTCAGCTCACCTTGTCCTGTTCATATCTTGACTTACGTATTTTTTGTTTTCGTTAGTTTTGACTTACAATGTAGGAAGAGGTCCCTAACCTCCTCTTTAGCGAGTTCAGTCTCGATGAAGGGACTGAACAACACTATGCTCTCCTCAAGCAGATGCAAATCCCGACCTTTGCGTCCATCCTCCAAAAGGGACTACTCCAGTTCTTTTGAAGAGTTTCCCCTTTCCTTATTATGAAGAGGACTTTAAAACCGCTCTCGCGGTGACTTTGCGCAAATTTTCTTCACTAATATTAACAAATCCTCCCTGTCAAACGCAACCCATGCAAATATGATACCTCCTCCCTCTGAGAGCTGCACCCAGCTCATGGCACTGATATCGTATCGTTGCTCATTCTCCCTAAATAGGTCTCCCTTTCTCTCACCCGGCGTTTCTTTGAATATGCATTAATGTGACCAGGCTGTGTAACGGTTTATTAAGTGCCAACTTATCCTAGCTGATTGCTAAGATGCAGCTAGCTAGACTCCCTGCAAAGTTACACTGACCCCAACCCCCTTCACCAAGACAACACTAATATGGTCCACGTTTTCTGACTTAGATGAATTTAGTTTCGCTTAAATATTAAGCCTCTCTGTTCTCTCTCTGCCGTTGCATCCGCTTTTCGCGGCATCCATTTTCATTCCTAAGAGGTGGTTTTAGTGAGTTCAAGTCTCACACTGTGCCTTGCGATGCTTTCCACCTACTGCAAAAAAAAGCAATCCGTTTATATGTCAGTTCCGTTCCTATGAAAGCTAACTTAAAACAAACCAATATTGACATTACGATGACTATATACATTTGACTTATGTATGTAAATCTTGAAATTTATTTAATTTCTAATTTGTGAATTATAATTGAATAAAGTTGAATGTTTTTATTAAAAATTTATAAAAAAAAGTATTTCTTGATTTACTATATCTAAATCTTACACATATACAATGATATAATCTAACATAGTACTAAACTGTTTGCAAGTACGATTTTATGATGACATGAGCGTAAAAGTAGATTATTAATGTTCTATTTAGTTAAAAGTTAGCAAAAAAATTAAATATGTTTTTGCTTTCAATTCATTATTTATAAGTAAGTTATATAAAATTAATTTTAAATAATAATATATATATTTTATGTATATAAAACATCTACAAATATATATAATTACAATAATATAAATGAGTTGTATAAATTAAAAATAAAATGAAATTATATGTAATAGAGATGTATGACATAATTAAATTTTAAATTAATTTAAATCTAAAAAATTAAATACATTTCGCTAAAGATTTTGCAACTTTCTTTTTATATAAAAGAAGATGATTTATTATGTATTAGCACTTTTTTAATCAAATACAAGAAAAGATTATAAAAATTGTATGTATATATGTATACAAATATAATAATAATAATATTTCTATAACATTTATTTTTCATTTCGTTTTATTTTTGTTTGTGATGTGATGCAAAATGTATCGATTAACATTTCAGAACAAAAAGTCTGGCAATACTAATAATTAATTGTACCACCCTGCGCTTAATATGCCACTAATATTTGGACTGAATTATTATTGCTAATAATATATAAAAATATTTAATAAAATGAGTGGAGTCCATAGAGAAGCTATACAAAAGCAAATACATCAAGACTGGGCAAATCGGGAATATATTGAAGTGATCACAGCCAGTATCAAAAGGATAACAGATTTTCTTAATTCCTTTGGTATGTAAAACACCGAAGATATTTACAAATTGTGTCAGTATTAAAGAAATATTGATATTAATATAATAATTAATATATATTTATTTAGTTTGAGTTAGGTAAATATTTATTTTACAATTGATTTATTACATATAAGGGTTAATATTTCTAGAAATGTTATTAAACTAAAATTACGAAAAAATTTATTTAGTTTAACTGATTTAGTAAATTAATTTATTGTTTTTGTTGTTTCTCGTTGGACAATTTCATCAAGTGAAAGGTGTAACTCCAACGGAAGTGGTGGTGACTGAAAACCGTTGCAGTTATAGTTGTGGAAGAGTTTATGTCGCGGAATCTCTTGTTCAGACGACCAACAGTTATTCGTCGCTCCTAAAACGAGTTAAAAAAATTAACTGTAGTTGACCAGTTCTTCTTGCACTTGAACCAATTTTGTGTAGAATCCAGAAGATTGTTATTTATGACGATCAAGTAGCATTCGCGATTAGTAGCTTATACTTATACTTGAAAGAAACACTTAAGAAAACAACAGTTTTTGATTTATTGATGTTATGGTTGCATCAATTAAATTGGATTTTAAATATTATTTTTTTGTACATTAATTTTATAGTATTTCTTTTTAATTTTTCATAAATAATAATGTTATAAATTTAGTTGTTGTTTTTTCCTGTAATGTGATGGTTTATGGGTTTTACTTCTTTAATTAAATCAAAATAAAATATTCTTTTAAACTGTTGAAAAAAAGAAATTATATCTCATATTAGTTAGGTAAGACCCTTTTATACGCTTTTAGATATATTGTTAATTGTCACTGCCAATGACAAAAAGAGGTACAACGCACTTGTTATCACCTCAGTGCTACGTGCTACGATGATATGAATTTTTCTTACAATTGCGATATACAATATAGAAACCTGTTAAAAACTTTCTAAATGAAAAATGAATTTTAAAAAATAGTTAATATTATTGTTCATATATATATATATCTATATATTCATAGAATGTAAATTTTTTTTATATCGCAAAGCATTTTGAAACAACACACTATATCTACAACTTAATTTGTATTTTTCAGATATGTCGTGCAGGTCCCGTTTGGCAGTTTTGAATGAAAAATTAACAATTTTAGAACGACGTATTGATTATTTGGAGGCTTGTGTTACGCAAGGTGAAACGCTGACATAAACATATTTTCTGTTCTCTAAATAAATATAATTGCTTTTTAAAACACTGACTGTTTTAATGCATATATATATATATATACTATTTCATATTCGGAACTGTTTTATTTACTACTTTTATTTGAACTAAATAGATTAAATTATATATGTATTATATCAATAAATATTGTTTTTGATAAAAACACTAATGTAGCATAACACAATTTTAAATTTTTGCAAAACTGACGTTGTATTTGCAATACAAAAAAATGCCAAATATGCATATTGATCGTATTGAAATAAAAATTTACGTATTTTTAGTAAATATAAATTATTAGTTTATTTCTTATTATACAATAAATTTGGTGTTACCCAATTTAAAGTAATTGAAACATTTTCTTGACATTATTTTGTATGTCACAATTATTACTAATATAAACAATATAGAAAACAATAATAAATGTAAACACATGGATATTGATTTAATAGCTCAAATGCTGCACAAATATTAAAAGTATGTATATTTTATTGTAAACAATTTATTTTTCTTGATTTTAAGTATTGTATGGTCATAGCACTTCTTGTAGGAATGAACCTAAATACAAGCAAACAATTCACTTGTTTTAAATTCTGGGACATTGGAGGTGTAGAAGGAAACGTAAAAGGTGATGAAAAAACGTAAAGGGTGATGACAAAGACCTATAAAAACTATCACAACCCTCCCTGCAACATAAAAAGGAAGTCACTAAATCTCAATACTTCTTCTATTAATAAAACACTTTACAATAGTAATTTCCGCACCATTATATATTAATAGCATATGATGAAAAGATATACTTGTCGGAAACCGTTAATTGCAAACAAAGCTACATACCCAAAACTAAAGAAACTTTAATGTGATATATGCATTTTTGGTCTGCCATGCACTATCTGTCATCAATCAAACTCAATTTTATCTTTTAATTTTTACTTAATCAATTTTTTTATTGCTTTACTTTAATTAAAAGAAATGCTTATTATTAATATATTTAATTTTATTTGTGATTTAAAGCTATAATACTAAGTTTTTGATTGTTTAGATGAAAGCTTTTCAAATCAAAAATTAAAGCGGATATAGTATTTATTTATGTATTAAAATTTTATGTTTTAAAAGACATTGAATTTTTTTTTTTTGTTATTGTATACTTAAAAATTCTTTAAATGACAATTTTATGTTGACTAGTTCATCGTGTATGTCGTTTTTTATATATGTATATCTTTACGTTACAAAGCGTGCTTTAAATTTTCGAATCGTTCTTAATAATCCTATTAAAATATAAGTAATATAGGAAGATTTATTCTAGCTTAAGCATCTAATCAGCATTTTGATATTTTTTAAGAAGCATTGTCCAAACATCAGGATATCTAGTTTGCAAAAATGTTGTAAGTTTTTGAGCGTTTTCGGCTTGTTGAGGCGAGCAATTACGGCATTTTCGTACAATCACTTCTGGAAGTGCAGCTAAAAATATTAAAAATAAAACATTAATTATAACTGATAAATATAAAATATTTGAAGCTACAATCTAAAGTACAAAATAATTCAAATTCAAATGTAATATATAAAGCTTATGTCAGCCTTCCAAAACTAGATAATATTGAGTTGAAGCTAACTCAAGTGAAACATCTGGTACGGAGGATATTCTACAGCTTTCGGGAGTTGTTAGAAATCCATAGGTTGGAAATGTGTTTAAAATCATTTAGTAATTCTGTGGATTTATTCGGCAGTAGCGGAAGCAATGTTTCTGTTCTACTGCCTACTGTAGTGGGTCATTTTGTTTGAAATAATTAATAAAAATTCCTAGACAAGGCTACAAGAATTATTACTCTTTCGATAAGTTCAATCGGAACATTTGTTGTTCTCCACTGGCTGTTAAGTGACCTTCGGACTCGACAGCAAACCTAAAATAATACGAATAGGCTTCACACTAATAGCTTATAATCCAAAGTAGGCACGGGACACTTGACTCCCACTGTCATTCCTAATATTTGCTAGGGTGCAACACCTTCACCACTTGATCGTAAGTTCTTTACTTGTATCCCTACAAGACGAGACTAGGTTAAAAATAAGGTGATCTCATAAGTGACTCAAGACTTAAATACAAACTTGGTGTTAATATATTCTATAAGGAACTCAATTCAATCACTGTAGTGACATTCTTTAAATAATTTCGCA
>NC_051847.1:234119113-234130717 GCF_002237135.1 Teleopsis dalmanni | reverse complement strand
AATCATCGCAGTCAAATACCAAAACAGGAGGTTAGTGATCACAAAAAACTAATTATACATTTACGAGCTTTAGTCACTTCTTCATAAGAAGTCATAAATTCAAACGATATTATGTCGTTTTTCATATTAAAGGAAAGCAATATTGTGTGTGTACTTTTCATTTTTTAATTTCCAGCAATAGAAGGTTTTTTTAATTTAATAATATTATTTTACCCATTTTAATTTTTTTTAATTACGTCTATATAATCTAAATAAATATATTTACTAGTTTATTTACATATTATTAAATTAAGTAAATATTAAGTTGTAATTTTTGTAATAATTTAATAAAATTTTGAAAAATATTTTAATTTAATACATATGCTACTGTTTTGAAATAGTTAATATTCAGAATAAACACTTTTCATTAAAACAAATCGTTTAATTTAAAAATATTTCAATTTATTTCATAATATAATATTATAAAACATTTAAGCATTGCTTATAAAAATCTTCTCTTATGACGTATATTTAAGGTACTTTTAAGTTTAATTATTGTAAATGGAATAAACAAATCTGAAACCGTAGTTTTGAATGTAGTGTTTACATATTGGAAACAAGCTACGTGAAGCACTAATTTTCTCGCTCATAATTTTTATTTCTTTATTAATTTTTGTTTTTATTTAATTATTGTAAATCAATTTTGTATAATTATGCTAATTTTTCCATTACAAATAATTTAAATATTTACGGAAGTAGATAATAACATTTAACAAGATTATATAAAAAGATAAATGGAAGTTCGTACTGCTATTTAAACTACAGCACTCAGCTGTAAAATTCAAAATTTTTGGATAATATTCGTTCCAAAATGATATTCTATGAATATTATTTAAAGTTTTATATTCAAAATTATCATTAATATTTAAAAAAGTTCTATTTAACTTATTATAGGGACTCCATTTTACATAAACATTAGATATTGTAGGGTTGGAAGTTTTTGCAAAATTAGCCCAAAGAGTCATTACTATATCTGAAATTTTTTTATCTGTATAATTCCATTCTTTAACGAGTTCGTAATTATTCATGTACGGTACGCCCCATATAAATATTTGATCATAAAATTTTGGTACGCTTACCCAAGTAGGTAGTTCGTAAAACTTGGTTTTTGGTTTTATATTAAAGAAGTATGTATATATACTTTCACTTTCAGTTAAAATATCTGCAAGTTGACATGTAGGTGCAGCATACATTTTGTCCGTATAAAAATTAACAAAACTGTTAAGTACATCTCCGCCGTTTCTAACGTCGTATATATAATCGATTGAATCAATTACTATTTGCGAATGCGAGCACACACTTTCAAATTCTGGTTCATAAAGTTTTTTAAGATCATTTAAAGCAATATCTGAAATCACTTTATAAAAATCTTCACTTGTTATTTTATTTGTATTATCGTTTTCAATGATAAGTAAAGCATCTTCCATATCTGTCAATCCGATTAAAAGTGGGACTTTATGATAGTTTCCTACTTTAAAAGACATAATTGGTTCAGTTTCAATGAATGGCAACGAAGTATTGCTTAATCCTCCATCAATAACTGGACCCCATTCAATTGGCGGCATGTTATCTATAATAGTTTTTGCATCGTGACGTTTTAAACATTGTATCAATAGATAAGTTGGTTTGTTTGGACAATCAAATACATTTGCAATCATATCTAAAGTTTTTGCGTATTCAGTTGGATTTTTAACAACATCTTTTGCCAAATGGTTTCCCGACATCATAACAGCTTTCTGAAAAGCATCTTTCGACCATTCTCGTGAAGTTAAATGTAAGCCTACACTAATAGCACCTGCTGAATGTCCCATTATAGTTATTTTGTTTGGATCGCCTCCAAAAAGATGAATGTTTTTTCGTACCCAATATAATCCAGCTGATTGATCCATAAGTCCATAATTTCCTGGCGATTCTCCATCACCAGTAGATAGAAACCCAAAAATATTTAAACGGTAAGCAATAGTAACAACTATTACATTTTGTTTGAAAACCAAATGAAAGGGATCTATGGTTGTTGAGCTCCCATATGAAAAATCACCAGCATGTATCCAAACTATTACTGCAAAACCAGTAGAACCAGCAAAACCTATAAGTACATAAATTAAGATATTAAATATATATTAAATTAATATATATATTTTTAACAGTTTAACTGTGTTAACAAATAGTTTTTAATATTTTGAAAAATCGAAGAGAACTTTAAATTATCTAGATTTGATACAAAAAAAACAATGGATTAATGGGTTACGAAATATTATTAATAAGAATAACCAAAAATATGACAAAAAATGGGGTACAAAAATAAATCCATTTAATTTAGATCGATTCTGTTAAATGTGGATCCCATAAAATAAACTATGATATAATTAAATTTTTAAATAACTATAAACGAATATATTATCAGTAGTCATGATATGCAATTGTGTATAATTTTTGTATTAAAACCAAATTTTAAAGGTCAACTTGTGTAGCCAACGAAATTGCATCAACTCAAATGAAACTTAGGAGATTATAATCAATAGAATTTTATTTGCTTATTTAAAATTGCAAAATGAGCAAGTTAAATGAATATATCACATACATATATAATAATATTATAAACCTTTTAAGAAGTTTTTATATCACACTGTATATGTTATGATTCATTCTCACACAATAAATAAGTTAAATATTTATTGTTTGAATCGGGACAATCGTTGACAAATCTGCAACCGTATACAAATAACGACATCTGCACTATTTTTATATTTATATATATTGTACATAAAGAGGTTTTTTTCGAACAATAGTAAACTGCAATAACAAAAATTCAGTTTATATTATTTTTTAATTAATTGAATTTTTAACTGACCACACAGCTATTTCGAGTATGGCCAAATACCCATCATCTGTGTTCTTGGAAATAATTCTTCTATATAATTATTCGTAAATAATTTTTCAAGACTACAAGTACCAGAAATAGAACTCGTGTCCTACCAATTTTAAAGCTCAAAGTCAGCGGTCCTTAACCAACTGACCCAAAGTCGTACTTGACATTTATGTTCACACAATTTTCTGGAGTTTTGTTAATTTGCTGTGAAATTATTAATTTAATATTATTATTAATTCATTCACTTGCTGTGTTTATATTAGAACGAAATCATAAACCAGCTGTAGAATAATTGAATTAATTTTATTTTAATTTTAGTTGTCAAACTTCAACACTATTCTGTTTGTAAGGCATTATTTGTTGCATGATTTATATCTTCTTTCTTATGTATAGAACTTAATTTAGGAATGTAATACTGAGAAAGTTACTCCACGATTCGCCCGGGTGAGACCATATATTTTGTGAATATAAGTTGTAATTTAACGTCAATTTTCGTCTAAAAGAAAGTGACTATTATATTTAATAGAAACTAGTTTATTTCATAATGAGGTCTTTTTTGAAAAGTAGTGAACTACAACAGCAAAAATTCTTTTCAATGACAAATCTGTTTTTATATTTTTATATATTGTACATATATAAACCAAAACCTCTGAATAAAATACGATTGTTACAGTCCTATGGATCTATAGGAATTAATGAAACAGTAGCGAAAATTCACTAGAAACGCATTTACTGTGATTTTCTATGTTCATGCACAAAACAGTAAATAATAAAAGAAATAATAATATTGATAACAAAATTTTAATATAAAAGACAAATAAATCATAATGTGATTTATAATATTTAAACTATACATAAATAAATTAAAAACTAAAACTATTTAAACTAAATAAATCAAATTCGATTTATATAACGAAATTTATTTTTTATTTAAATTTATTTATTTATGTGTTAATATTTAATATTAATATTTAGTAATGAACTCACCATCTGGTAGAAATATATTGAGGTTTAAACAGTTTTCATCATATATATTTTGATCGAGATTTGATTTTTGATTACTTAATAAATCAAATATTATTTTGGTGTTCATATCCAAATTCTTTGAAGACTTTTGCCAACAGTTAGGTCCATAACTTGTTGCATTACGTACACCTGGCCATTTCAAATTACCAATTTCTGGAGGAGCAAAACGTGGAGCCTGTGCAAATGGAATCCCAAGATATGCTTTTATATTTTGTGTTCGAAACATTTTAAGATATGTTCCAACAACTGTTCCTTGATCTGGTATCGTTATTGGTGGAGCATCTAGGAGATGTACGATTTTTAGATTGAAATGAGTACATACTAAGATTATATATAAATATTTAGGAAACCGTATTCGAAAGTTAAATTTTGTCCTCATTCTGACAATTTTGAAATGACTTAAGTGCAGTGATTTTTTTCTAGAGAAACCCCAAAAATTATGTTGTCATGGAGTTCTTGAAATATAACGAATAATTATGAAGCAGTGAAAATAAATTCGTAACACTGGCAACCGTCGTCAAAAATTAGAAATTGGCATGCAAAGCCTCGAGGGACGCTACAAAAACAAAACAATTTGGGCATATTTATGCATGTTTATGGGTATCTAAATAGTAAATTACTTTGTTCTTATATATTTATATAGTTTTTTCTTGTAATAGTCCCATAATTTTGTTGTGGCAGCATTTTTAGTCAATATTACTATTGCCTATCCATTCAGAATTTTTCAAAACTAATAATATTAACAGAAAATGTAAGGAACTCAGCAGAACATACTGATGAAATACGTTTTAGTAAAATGCGATTTTAATAGATGTATGTGCATCCTTCACTATATATACAATATACCATTAAATATTTTTAAATATTTTAATTGCATTATATGAAAAAATATTTATATAAAATGTACACCAGTTTGTTCAAGATTTAACAAATATTTATAAAAGTATTAAGCTTGAGTCATTTATTAAAATTAATTTTAAATTATTGAATGGATTTATTTTAAATAATGAATTCCTAATTAAATTAATAATAATAATTGTTATAATAACCAATAAAAAATATGAAATAAAAAATATTAATGCCAGAAAATGCAATTGCGTGCTGTTGAAATAACTTTGACCTACTCCAAACTCCACTTATCAACCCTCACTAAGGATATCAATAACATTAAATAAATATGCAACAAAAAGTATTATAAAAATTTATTCTTTTATAAAATAAATAATAAATAAATATTTACAATATTTAGTGTTTGTTTTATACAGATCAAAGCGTTGCATGTAGAAAATAAAGAAATCCAAAAAGAGTTTTAAACGACTTACCTACCTCAAATTATTTATTCTTTTCGGTTAAACGACTAACGCCACTCTTTAATATAATTAGAAGAGTATCTATTCTTTTGCAGAATACTTTCGATCAACCACTCTATAATTACTGCACAACTTTAAGTTTACTCTCACAATAGACCTTATTTCAATAAAGCTAGAGAGATTAGTTAAAATAATCTTAAAAAGAAAAAGCATGAAGTCAAAAATTTACTTAATAATGTCCTTAGCAGATCTGATATCGATAAATAATTGTTCTAAGATTGAACTCAAACTAATATATATCAAAACGATATAAGTGGTACTACCGAATAGTTGGAGTAACTAAATTATATTCCTACTTAGTTGGCCATAAAAACTCATTATTTAATTTCGATAGATAATGAGCGGATATCAGGTGCGGTTACAGCTCCATCAACTTGATTACTCCATTTCAGTCACATTCTGAATTTAGGTTTTATATCTTCAACTGTCAGGTTAAACACAATTTTCGCTATAGCAGCGTCTTCCATTTTTACGATATGATACAGCTAGTGAAGACACTGTAATGTTGTAATTAAGTTCGGGTATTTGGGTTGTGCTAAATTGGCATTCGCTAACTTGTAGAGATCCAAGGATCAAAAGAACTTTTCACTCCAACACTGCCTCTTCATTATTTCATGAGAAAGAAAGGATAAGGGATGTATAGATTGTAAAATTTATCTAAATATATCTAAATATCGAGACAGAGAGCTGTACATCCTAATTGCCTATAAAGCCCATAGTAGAACCTATTAGCATTGGTAACCCTTCGCCTGATTTCCAAGTTGACCCTGTTTGTTATTAGTTTTGGCGGTGCCAAGATAAATGAAATCCTTGACACCTTTAAAATTGTAAACACTACCTCGTACATTTCTTATAGCAGTATGTAGCAGACATATACTTCTTTTACTTCTACACTATGAATAAAATTCATTTCGAAATTGTGTATCAATTTAAATTACTTTGAATTTAAAAAGTGAAATCAACCTATTGAAAAACCTAATCAACCTATTCATATTCTTACTTACTGTAGGATAGTAATTTCGAGCAATTGCTCGTAGATTAACGCAAAAACTTACAGAAAATTTATAGCACTATGAGGAGCCCACCTCATTCCCAATCTGTTAAAACGACGAAATAGAAACAATGTCTTATCGCTTTAGGTGACAGCCACTTACTAAAAAGACAATGTAGGAAAATAATATTTGTCAAAGTGTTCATCGTGGTCAAGAAAAAAGCGTCACAAAAATGGATGATTTGAATAAAAACTAAAGAAAAAAGTTAAGAATAGAAAGAGTGATGGAATGAAATGAACAAAAATTCACTAATCTATCCAGGATACTTATGCTAAGAAAGAAGACGTAATAGCATATTATCGACTCTATCAAACCGTGAGGATTTTTCTAAATAAACATGTTCACTTGTTTCCTTTGGAGACAATTCTACTTATTTTCAGTTCTACGCTTACAAATGATTTAATGGCAACTCGATTGCACTTAAAGATTGTTTTCCTCTTAGTTATCTAGGGTTAGTCATAATTATTTAATTCATATATTTTGAAAGGTGATAAAACAATTGACTTCAGCTCTATACTCACGGAGTTAAACAAATACAAATAAAGATTAAATCACAAAAAAAAAATGTTGGTGAGTAAACAAAAAGTCGAACCTATGTTAACAATAGAAAAGGCTTCATTATTTTGCCTTATTCAAATTCCAACATATACACACATGATGACAAACAATGCTTGCTAATCCACTATCCCACTAATCCAATGTATCCAATCTAAAATCCTTAAGTATGAATTTAATATTCTTAATATACCATATCTATATAATAGATATGAAATACATTGCCTTTTTATTGAGATGAAACAGTGTTTTGTAATCCAGAATACGGATATTAAATATGTTAGCGTAGCTTACAACTTTTTATGTGTTCTGCTTTATTTCTACTGCGTGTATTTCAGATATCAGTTTAAATAATCTGCAATATTAGTTACTTGATAAGCATAGATAATATAAAAGAGTGTACAAGCCTAACAAGAAAATCCCTCAAAAACTTAAATGATTCTTGAATATACTTGATTTTTAAAAACAGATATTTATAATGTAAACTAATGTAGAACCTTAAAACATACTTTTTTAAAATGTTTAATACAGCTGCAAGAATTTCGCCTAAAAAGTATTTAAGGTTCCAGATGCCTTAAAACACATCACATAAACCCATAAATCTAAGTGGGTCTTTATTATCACTGTTATAACTACTAACTCATCTAAGCTACAGTAGATCCCTGATATACTATCAAAAAAGAAAAAACAAAAACGTTTTAGATGAAAGGATTTTCCCGAAAAAGCTGATGCGGAAACCCGTTAACAGTTATCACCATTTTTAACAAAAAATTTGGTCATGTCAGTCAATTCATGCGGAACAATATTTGTAAAACATTACGTTAATACCGAAATGCGATACATTAATGTTTTTGACCTGTTCAAATTTCAATTTCATAAATTTTAATTAACATTTTGTCTGATCTCTGATGTACTCAGGCACAGTTATAGTGATATATACGATTATCATGGATTTTTGTTGACTAACATTTTGTTAATAATTTTGTCATACACTTGGTTCATTAATTGTAACATTTGAACATAAATCAACCTACCAAAAATGTATGGAGAACTCGGTCAAGCGCTGTCGTACCAGTATTGTACGTGATGACTACAAATTTTAAATCTTAATTGATCATTTTTTTCTTGTTTTATTGAATAACCTATCTCACCACCAACACAAGTAGTTCAGTTAAACGGCCTCACAACAAAAGTCCTATTTATTTAATAGTCTACGAATAATTAAATATAAGAAATAACATCAAGACCACTGATGATGGGTATTTGGCAATACTTGAAACAACTGTATGGTTAGCAAAAAATTCAATTAATTGAAATAATATAAAAAGGATTTTTGTTGTTGTAGCTCACTACTTTTCGAAACCTCTATATTAAACACAATACTGTCTAAAATAGTCACTACCGTCATATTAACGTTAAAATCAATTTAATAATCTACCTTATAGTATTTATATCTAGTTCACTGAACTGTTTAGACGGTTGTCTTGTTAATTTGTTATTTTATTGACTATTTAAATGTTAATTCCATTGTGGCCTACTACACATATAATGTAAATACTTTACTATAAATAAGTAATTTATTTGAAGGCAACTTATAAATCTTAAAAGGCATTAAACGATCCCTACAAGAAAAAAATACCTGTAATTTCAGACAATTATTCATTACGTTTTTTCATATCACAATACTTTTAAAAAATCGGCAGAGATAAATCCAGATGATCCACCACTGAAAAAATACTTGGACAAATATTTATTTAAAGTTTAGTAATTTTGCATCATTCATTTCATTAATTGATGTCAAAAGCGAAATAAATATTTACCTTAAATATGTGATTTTCAAAATATCGTTTTTTGAATAAATTTAATTGAACAGAATTTTAAGCAAGAGCTTATAATTTTATGTCATCGCTACATTAATAATTATACTTACAACAGCTTAGTACACTAAGCCATACAAAGTATAATTAGATAGCTCAAATAAAAATACGGTTATTTGTAATACTTTGCAATTTTTTTTGTTTTACTCGTTATTCTATTGATAAAAGTTGAAAATCATATAATCAAATGAACTCAAATCAAATGTGTGTTAATAATAGAAAATATCCAAATTAGGAAAAGGACATTAACAAATCGTTATCATGCTTCCCTAACAAAACTAATTATTTTAAATTAGTTAATATGTCTGTAAAAAATAAACTCTTCCTTTTCGATTTTTAAAATATAATATTACATAAGAGTAAACTTCTTTCTAAATAAAGGATACATTCTTATTTATTTATTTATTATTCATAAAAGTATATATATACTAATATATTTACTTTTATTTATTATATATATATTTTTTTTAAAATTTTTTTTTTAATAAAAAATATTAAATTTATTATTACTCTTTACATTATTAAGATGTAATAAGTTCGGTTATACATAATTTTATCATCTATATAATTGGCATATACAAATATACTCCTTTTTGCTAATATTACATTTAAAAAATTGTTTAAAATTTCTATAAAAGTGTACAACAGCAGTATGTTTTTTTCTGGCGCTTTTCTTGTGTAATATTCATTTCTCGGACTATGGTTGCAAAGACTTCATTTACATTTATTCTATCCTTTGCGGATGCTTCAATAAACGGACATTCCCATAATTGTGCTAAAGCGTTTCCTTAAATATGAATTATAATTATAGATTATGTTAATATAATTATAAAAATATAAATACCTTCAGCTGTTGAAACCTCTCTTTGGCAATCTAAGTCAAATTTATTGGCGACTAGTAAAATTGGTGCTGGCTGACTTCCTTTTACACGAGTTATTACATTTTTCATGCTTGAAATATCCTAAAAAGAAAATAAAACAATTTTTTATTATATAAAATTATTAAATAAAGTAAAAATATAAGACGACCGGAGTAAAACGAAAAACAGTACGCTGATTTCAATATGTTCTAATTAATTTTGACTCAGCTCAGGTCAGGTCAAAATCATCTATACAATTACGTTAGGTTAATCCAGTATTCAGTTAAATTGACCAAGTCATTTAATATCTGCAGGTCTATTGTAATGCTACTACTTAGAATGGAAACTTCACTGTTCTATTATTCGCTTAATATCTAACTACAACTGACTATATGCGAAATAAGTGTTTCATCCTTCTCGGTAACTTCGCAACTGTCGCAGTATTCATAACAGGGAACCATTAGCCAACCAGTTGGTGAAATGTTACACAATTGACAACCTTAGAAATATTTTTTTTTAGTAGAATACGCAGGATCCTTGGTTCTTTGCTATTAAGTGTCGACCACATTAGAATAGAAATTTAAAAAGTCTTCCCTCTTGCTCAAGATCCGTTGGCCTCATGAAAGACACTGTTCTCCAACAATAATTTACAGATGGTGATAGTACCACCAAGTACCAGCTTCCAACTATTTACTCTTTTTAATGTCCTTCTATCATGGCACCATGGATGTACCTTGTCTACAAGGACCTCAGAATAAGCCGATCTTTCATAACAGAACAGCAGCAACATAAGAACAAGACACAAGAATATAATATAATATACATAAGTACACATAATATTTTGTGTGTGATATTTTGCATAAGAGCCATCTTAGTTTCCATTGGTTCTTTTATTCAAAACATTTCAAAAAGAGGTGAATACTGTAATATTTACCGGTTAAAAAAACTATTGTATTGTAGGTTGGTGATATTAATATTTTATACATTGTGACCGAAAAGTTTCCGGAAATTCTCATTTAAAATTCGCGCGCTGTATATTCTTCGATATTTTAAGTTTATGTAGTTTGGCAGCAATTAAGGACAATTACTATGCCAAAAATGAGCGCGATCTGTCAGACAGTTCGTTTACGGCAGCTGTTTAAACCAGTTCACCTCAGTAGTGCGTTGCGAAAAAAACAATGGAAAAAAATATTGAACAAAGAGTTTGCATCAAATTTTGTGTTTCGAACGAAATTTCGTGTGCAGAATCTTTGCGAATGCTACAAAAGGCTTATGGGGAATCAGTTTTATCGAAAACTCAAGTTTATGAGTGGTACAAAGCCTTTCAGGACGGTCGTACGACCGTCGAAGACATGCCGCGTTCTGGACGACCTTCGACCTCTACCCCCGACGAAAACATTGAAAAGGCAAAGGAAATCGTGTTCCAAAATCCTCATGTGAGTGTTAGAGAGATAGCACGAGAGCTAGGCATCGGTCGTGAGATGGCTCGTTTGATTTTGGTGGAAAATTTGTGTATGCGACGTGTCAACGCTCGGCTTGTTCCGATTCACCTCAATTTGTTCCAACATTATCAACGATTTTAAGGCCAAACATCCAATAAATACCATCGAACAGCCACCGTATTCACCTGATCTTGCACCGTGTGACTTTTTCCTGTTTCCCAAACTCAAATTACCACTCAGAGGAACGCGTTTTGAATCCATAGAAGACGTAAAACAGAATTCGCAGAGGGAACTCAAAGCCATACCGGAAAGCGCCTATAAAAAATGTTTTGATGATTGGAAGAAACGTTGGCATTTATGTATCGCTTCTAATGGAGCATATTTTGAAGGAGATAAAAATAAATATTGATGAAGATTAAGAATTTTGCGTTTTATTTAAAATTTCCGGAAACTTTTCGGTCACAATGTATGTTAGAAGCGTAAAACATATTTTTTATTTTATTTTTATATATCA
>NC_051847.1:234110551-234119013 GCF_002237135.1 Teleopsis dalmanni | reverse complement strand
AGCATATTTTGAAGGAGATAAAATAAATATTGATGAAGATTAAGAATTTTGCGTTTTATTTAAAATTTCCGGAAACTTTTCGGTCACAATGTAGAAGTAACATACTACTTAACACGGGATCTTAAGCGTTTTGACTTGCGTAAATTATGAATTGCACAAGTCTAATGATAAACTTTGATAGAACTCTATTTTAGAATTGTTTACCTAAATAATCAAATTTAAAAAAATGCATATAAGCTATATCTACAAAATATGGTGAATGAAGTGTAGTTCACAGCTTAATAATATTTTTTTATAATGTTGCAGTATAGTTTTTCTTAGCCAAGGGTCTCTACGATTACTCATTTACTTCAAGGGTAGAAAAAACAGTGACCACTACAGAAGTCAGCCTCTGTGATGGCCCACATTTTCGACCTCGTTTGATAAACTTCATTGTTCCCGTAATGCTACAATTCAGATATTACTGTTGGATTTATGTTTTATAAATTAAATGAAATCGAT
The DNA here is from genome assembly GCF_002237135.1 of Teleopsis dalmanni. Classification (NCBI taxonomy): domain Eukaryota; kingdom Metazoa; phylum Arthropoda; class Insecta; order Diptera; family Diopsidae; genus Teleopsis; species Teleopsis dalmanni. Next base: position 234,118,512 of record NC_051847.1, on the reverse strand, counting down.
CGAAAAATTTAGAATAAAAACAAGTACAATACAAGTACTATTTAAATGTACAAAAACTATAATCATTTGACGATTTGATTATATGGATACTACATGGTGTTGTGATTCTGTTCGAGAAATTCTCTCGCTTGTTAAGAAAAACAACTTCTTCCTCATGTATCGAATGTGGGAACTTTTACGGGATTTGGTACTTTATGAGAAGCAAATCTGGCAAACAAATCGATCGCCTTTTAAACTAGAACTACGTAATAAAATTGATCGATTTCATGTATATTTGCTTTTCACTTACGGAATAAAAAAGTGTCTTTGGTATGGCATAGACAAAAAGCGAACAAATATTAAAAGATTGGAAGCGTCCAATCTTTTAATATTATTTTAATTTGGAGTATATTCTAACTCCAAATAGAATATATGAGAGTCAACCCATTGCTGTCTTCTTTCAGTTTCTCTTTTTAAAATGATCGTTCTAGAGCATTATAAAAAAGTCTAACCTGAGAAAGATGAAGAAACTTCGATCTTTCGTAAGAAATTTCAATTTTTAATTTAATATATTGTATTGGTAATTAATAGCGTGCATATTTGTCTATACAGACAGTTGCAATAAGTATATAACTCTTCACGAATTTTTTTCGGGAAGTCGGACAAACTGCTCTTATATTACAGCTATTAAAGTAGAATTGTATGGATGAAGCTACGGATTATATAACAAAAAACAGAATTTTTTTGTGTAATAAGTTGGTAACAGTTGGAACTTTGTGCAGCAAAACAGTCTTATCTTCATTCATCAGGCAAGATGTCTGATGCTATGGTATCCTAAATCCCCATATTATTTAATCTAATTTTTATATATCTTTCAGTTTATACAGTAGCTATCTCTAACATTGAAATAATATTTAAAATACATAAGAAAATACAGTTTCTAATATTTAGTCTATATAAGACGGTTATAACAACGTCATTTCTAAAATTTCTACGTATCAAAACCTAATTTTACTAATATTACAATATATTTAAAACGAATACCTTTATAATAATATTTAATATTAACATTTAATATTAATTTTACCTGAAAGGTTTGATGGTTTGTCAATGAATACATTACAATAAATCCATGTCCATTTTTTATATATAAATCTCTCATTGATGCAAACTGCTCTGTTCCAGCAGTATCTAAAATTTCCAAAACGCAAGGAGAATTATCAACCTGAAAGCAATAATATATATATAATTATGTACAAAATATTATTATTGGTACAAAATTTAAAATAGAATAATTGAGAACAATTGAGAACAACTAATAATACATAAAATAATAAATGAATTCTAAACACAGTTGCGATTTATTATTCTGGATCAAAAATATTTATTATAGAGACAGACTACAATGTTTTGTTTTGAATTTGAAGTCATTATATAAGAATCTGTTTCTAATCTGTTTCTAAATTAAGCACAGTTTCTCTTTCCCTCTTGATAATTAATTAACAATGAGTCACTCCTTAGACTTTGCTGTTGGTAAACAGACGCTATTTTTTTACTAAACCTTTAAATACATAAATACAGAACAATGTGGTTTAAATTCTATATAAATACCTTCTAAATTATGGACCCTAGACAGCTGTTACAAATACAGTCAGTAATAATCTGCTCAGAAGATAAATGAAAAACGAGGCTGATTTTTATCTCTATGTTTTATTTTTCAAGTGATGAAAGGGAAAACACTGACTCATATAGTTCCTATACTTAGAGTTGTGAAATATTATATTTTCTTAAAGAATTTATTTAAAGACAATATTTTTATTGGGGTAAAAGCCAGTACCAAAACTAGCTTACCACTTCAGTAACGTTTTATTAACATTTTTAAAAATAATTATTTAAAAGACTAGTTCTTTATATCATATATGTTAAATATAATAAATATAAAATATATCAGCAGATATATATATAAATTAAAATGACTTCAATAATATGGAAGTAGCTGGGGGTTGACCTTCCCCCATTTTCCCAATGATTTCATGATTGAGAACCGATTTCTAAACTGTAAGTGTTGAGTTGAAAAATTTAAATAACGTCGATATAAAACTAGATAAGCCTAGGCAGTGGCATTAAAGTGTAATTAACAAACCCAGCCTTTCATCTCCGTTTTAAAGCTCAGTGCTGCATAAAGCTTCAGTCGCTTATGTAATTCAATTGAAAATAGTGTGCCTAGTGCAACAAATTTTAAAAACAATAAATCATAAAAAATTAACAATCTAATCTAATACATTCTCGATTTTTGTTGTCGTTTCCACTACAAAAAGCAAAAGCAACACCATTTGGTTAGTATATCCCCAAGTCCTATATTTGCCCTAATTTAGATGGCTAAAGGCTATTATAATTCAATGTTTCTTTGATTTTTATTTACATAATTATTTAAGCTATAAACATATATACATATAACTATTAAGTATAAATAGCAAGTTAAATTTGATTTATGGCAAAAAAATTATGTTCTTCACATCATTTTTAACCAGTAAAAAAAAACTGATAACATATTTAAAGTAGATTAGAATAACACGTAGATCTTTAGCATTTGCGACAATAGAATCCACTATCGTATGTCATCTGCTGAACCAATCATGAGATGGTGAAAGATCTATACCATAGAACAAAAAAAAAACATCTGAAAAAAAATAGTAAAACGTATTAAAATGTCACGAAAAATATGGAGTCAAACAATCTAAAACTATCTGCAAATCGTTTAATATATAATTGGTAAATTTCATACTTTTTCTTATGACAGGAGTGCTTTTGGAAAATTAACGTTTAAAGAAGCAACCCCACAATATATTACTTTGACTTAAAATTTAGGTACAGAAAACGTCGTGTGTATACACAGCCCTGCAAATACCCTAATAAAGAGCTAACTATAGATACTACTTAATATACTATAGATACTACTTGAAATCTCGAATGGCCTGCTCCAAACAGATCTTAGAATTGACCTCTAAAGGTTCTTCTCATTTGTAAAAAATTAGAGCATTCTTCTTCACACGTTTGTCAACTGCTTCATGCCTGTCGAATCTCTTATAGCCAGATAGATATTTATACTAATGTTACTTTTTATTCGTAATAGTCAGCTCAAATATTGGGGAAGCTAAGTTATCTTAACGTAAGATATACAAAATCTGAAAGTCAGAGTTAATCTGATGACTTTCAACTTTAAATATGTCGTCCAAGTTCGTCTTCTATATAGTAGAGAATATCAAGAAGTCAAAAAGTGCTTTTCATTACTTTACACTTTGAAAACACCTTCAATTAATACATTTATATGTATCAAATTATTAAATATTCAATTGCACATTTATTGCTTAATTTGAGTAAAATGGATTGTTTCATTAGGCGGAACTCAAAATGATCTATATATAATAAGATCGTTCTATATAATCACATTCTAGAAGGTCTGGCGTTAAGAACACAACTAAGGGAAGCGTCAGTAAACAAAACTTACATTTGATTCAAGATTTTCAAAATGAAGCTGCAATAGAAATACTGATATACATCTTGATCTCAGTATATTTACGATTAAAGCAGGAAATTTGGAATCAATCAGATGAACACATTCATTGAGCTCAAAGAGCAAGGAAGTGACGTTTTCAACATTTCAAGTCTCAATAGACGATTGCAATGTCTTCTTTAAGTTTAACTAAGATAAAAAGGCATTTTTTGCATTTTATTTGCCTTATTTAAGTAACTAAAATTAAACTACTTGCTAGTCAACTAACTATATGTAGTTGTATCAAACTTTATAAATTTTATAAAACCTTATAATAATGGACCTTAAAATTTTAGGTACATTATACATCTTAAAAATTTTTTTAAGGAAAACATTAGCTGCATTTTATCTGCGTTTATAAACTGTATTTAATTTTTATTTACGTCTGTTTCGATTATAGTTTTTAACCAATTTTCAAAACAGTCGTTTGATATCACAATGTATTATATCATTTAGATTTATTTCTTTAATTTGAAATAAGAAAAACATGTGTTAGATAATCATTTAATATACATTATAGTACGACCGATAACAAATACCACATAACTCATAACAATTTTATTATTAACATTTTTATAGGGGAATTCTTTTATCAATTGTGATAGAAATAGACGATAATACAGTGAGTGGACATTTCAATGATGTTTTTCATTGTTCCAATCCACCACATTTTAACTACGTACGGTCACCAAATCGGGCACAAATCTGTTCGGTATACATTGTTTAAACAGAAAAATCAAACAAAGAAATGTCAGAATATTGATGAGCTCTAGAAAGCCCTTCTTCGGTAATGGATGAAGTTTATGCAAATACACATTCATGCAGGATGCGAATCTGTTTTCGACCAACTCAAAAAAGGGAGTTCGCTGCAAAAACAGCCATATTTAAAATTAATAATTTTTCTTGTTTGCTGAATAAAATTCAATTTGAATAAAAACTAAATACTCTTAAAAAAGTTTTATTTTGCCTACCTTATATATTAAGAAAAATATATTCTACCCATCTTTTTTTAATAACACAAACTATATAATGGAAGAAAAATAATTTAATAAATATTGTTTATAACATACTCCAAGACAATACTATTCCTGAAAAATATACAGTATTCCTGATAATAAAATATATATTTTATTCAGAAATTTATTGATTTATTTAATGTTTATAACTTAAAAAGTGTCTTTAGCTTATAAAATATTTATAAAAAAAATGTATGTGACAAGTATTATTAAATTTATTTTTGTAGATGTTAAAAAAAAATAGAACTAACATAAATAAGTAGTTAGTAGTTACGCTAAAACGCTTCATACAGTTATATCATCAGATCTTTAATCTAAACATTTTTTATATACTTTTGCTAGAAACGATAATATCACACCAAATAGTAGATTACTAATTTAATCTGTTTTACATACAGCCTCCGGTTTTAACATACATAGGTCTCCCATATTTATGAAAGGAGAAAAAATAAAGCTTTTATTCCATAAGAATTATGCGCTATCAGAAATTTAATTATAAATATGTTATATATATATGTTTTCGCGCATATATATATAATAGCTTACATAAGTATATATGTAGACTAAAGCTATGACTATGAGCAGTAAAGCGAATTGGTCTTGATACAAAGATTATATTAGTGTTAGCATCTCTGTTCCAGAGCCAACGGTTTGGATAGACAAGGACCGGTCACACCACCGAACTGTTACCACCAGGTATAGCATAGTACCTTAAAGATTATTATGTTCATATAACATGGACAACTATTAAAATTTTTTTCAAAGTCACAATCATTTTTAATTAAAGTTCTATTAAAGGAACTTAATAACAGTAAAGTAAATTATTATATACTCCACACTGGCATTGATATAAAGGAACTATGTATAGGCAATTGCAATGACTAATAAAATTATCCTTAATTGCCGTACTCTTTTTTTTTTAATTTAAAGTGCATTAAAGTTTTTTCTTAGATTCCTTCTTTCATTTTCCTTTTATTAGTGACTTTGCTATGAAAGTTCTGAATAATATTATGGTATTATTGAGAGAAACATTACAATATAATAAAATGATAAAATCTATCTACATACACGTATACATAAGTATTGGTGAATCAAACTAAATGATTCAATTAAATACAGGTGGGCATATAGTTTGTTAAATGTTTTACTTGAACATTTTAATAAATATAAAACAGTTGGTATTTAAAATTATTTTAAAACAATAAAATATAATTATTTTTAACATTTTTTAGAATAATACAAACGCATTCGTCTTTTCAAGTCTCATTCATACTTTTATCTTTTTTATAGTTTTTGTTGTTGTTTTTTATAACACCAAATATATAACTTTATATGCCTGAACAAATACACACTTAAATGCATGAATAATATAACAAAAAAAAATCACAGAATGTTTCTAAAATAATAATTATGTGATTATAATTTTATATATCGAAACAATCAGATATCTTAGAAAATGTATATATTTAATATGTGTTCGAAAAGCATATAAATATATACTTTTATGTATAAATATATATACTATTGATTGATTCATTTGTGACTATATATACATACCTCAATCTCCTTTCGGTAAAAATCTTCAATTGTGGGATCATATTTCTCAATAAAGCATCCTGAAACAAATTGCACGGTAAGAGCAGATTTACCCACACCACCAGAGCCTAAGACGACAACCTTAAATTCCCGCATTTCTGCGACAAGTGCAATACTCTTCCAGTTTGGCCAAGTCCGTTGCAAGCGGACAAAAAAGGCCAAGTTGAATGCTCTTTGAGCAAAAAACTTAACTATTAGATATTTTTATATAAATTAAACCGTACTTTACCACGCGAAATATACTTTTTGTACGATTTATTACGATTATACGAATTAAATGCAATTTATTATTAGCAAATACACTAAGGGCGTTGGTAAAATCTAACACGCGGTCATATATACTTGAAATTCTTTGTTATTTTTATATTTTTACTAAAATTAAACTTATATTAATTCATATGAATTACATATTTCTATAATTATATATTAATTTTGTATTCTTCATCGTCTGCCTTTGTTTTTTGTTTTTTTTTTCTTCAATTCACACGCAAGTACAACGAAAACTCCAGGTTCTGCAAAAACACAAAGTGTTTGACTACAAATGTCATTTCTATATACCAGAAGACTTGGTTGGTATGAAACATTTTATTAAATTAAGAGATGCCATATTATTGCAATTAATTGGCAAAATTACGGGATTTTTTCTTAGCAGGTTTTTATATATATGTATAATAAAAATAAATTTTTTATATATATTTTAATGTCGTCTCATTTATAATATATTGTAAAAATACATATTATAAAAAAATTATTAAAATATGATAAAAAATATTATTTGTTTACTTTTTGCGCTATGAAATAAACAAAAAATTTCATCAAATCACAGTTTTTCTCCAAAAGAATTATTTTTTATGGCAGTGTGCAATTTCAAGTAAATGGATAATAAATTGAGGGAAATAGTAAATTATGTTGGTATGGGAGCGAATGTTGGTATATACCAGAATTTCGAGTAAGGTAAATTAGATAAAAATTAGGTATATTAGGTGTTACCATTATGAAAATTTTATAAGATGTTTAATAAATAAATTTGAAAACCTTCAACCAAATAATAATAATAAATAAGTGCAATAAATAAATATTTACATAAGTGCAGTGCAAAAAATCTCTAAGAAATTTCAATTTACTTTACCTCAATTTACTCGAACTTGCACACGGGCTATATATAAATATTAAAGTTATTATTATAAAATATAGACTATTTAGAGCAAAAACTAAGCAAAGAATTCATCTTTAGTATATCCAAAACTAAAATAAAGAAAGAATTGTATGTATTAAGAATGCTCTCGATATTTATTAATATCATAATATCATATTAATATCATAAAAACTCATTGTACATAAAAATTAACCTATTGCTAAGTACAGCTTCAATACTAATACTATATATATATTGTATTAATATGAAAAAGGAAAAATTTTAATTTTTAGACAAAACTGCACAGCAATGCCAATTAAAAATTGCACACAGCTGTTTTAAAATTTTCTACCTTAAATTAGCTGATCTATGCTAAATGTTTTCTACATAATTTGCTTCACTGAAATAAGTAAATGTATAATACAAAATGTGTTTTATGCATAATATTATTTAACATTGCGTCTACCGATAGGAGCCTTTCAATAGCATAAACTGTTTTTATTCTTTCATGTATATTTATTTCATTTTCTTTATGTTCTGCAAGGTAAAATACGTTGTCTTAAAAAAACAGTCTTTCCGAAACTGATAACCTTTTATAGCTGGATAGAATTGTCGCGACATCTATGTCTAATATCGGAAATATTTGCATTTGTGAACAATAAAAAGTTAATACATATATGAT
>NC_051847.1:234094864-234110451 GCF_002237135.1 Teleopsis dalmanni | reverse complement strand
CATTGAAACTGATGTGCACAGGCACTTTTTAAAGATTTTGTTGTTCATTTATTGATAAGATACTAAATATTGTATAGGCATTTATTGGCATAGTATAGAAGTTATACTAAAGATAAGTTTAATTTAACTTAAGATAATTATGTACAATAATATAGTTTATATTATTTATATGTAGCCCACCTTTTTAGTTATATATGTTTATATATAAATTATTTGTTAGTACAAATCATAAAAATAAAGATAAAAACAGTTTTAAGGTTTTATTGTGGATGCTATTTGAAAGGCTATGAAACACCGTAAAGTATCGAGCTTAATATTTTTTTAACATTTAAATTTATTTAAAAAAAACTAAAGTTGTCATTCCTACAAATATCTAAGAAATAACTAGTACTAGTAGCTTATTTTAAAAATATTACTGAGTAATATATACTATATTTTAGATTATAAATGATACTATCTAAAAATTTCCAAATGCACAAATTTCATAAATTACTTTTGTATATTTTGAACATAATACATAAGTTTTCAAGTACACTTTAAATAAATTACTTAGTTTAATCTTATAAAATGTATAAACAGTAGTATACCAAATAATTTTTTAATTAAATAATTTTATAATTTTTAAAAAACTAACATTAGTTATTAATATTTTAGAATTTTTGAATTTTTCATCTGCCCAGTTTTCAGACAATATCTATTTTAGTTAAGTTTTTATAAACCTACCAAATATTTCGTCAATATTTATGTTTATAAAGTTACTAAAATTTGCAGAATGGTACATTTATATTCGTATATACATTTTAAAAACGATTAAAGTAAACCAATCGAATTGTTTTATTATCAAAATGTGTCTTAGCGTTACCACTGAGTAGAAGTGTTGTTAGTAGAATATTTTATAACTTAAGTCTTAGTGATCGCTTCTTTTTACGGAATAAAAATGTATCTCTCTGTATAATCTTTTTGAAACAAATTCATTCTAAAAAATTGAAAAATAATTTACGAGTAGAATGATTGGTGGTGGAAAAGTAATAATCTACTATGTTCAAGATTGTATACATTTTCAAATCGTTAGCGCTACTTTCAGCTTTATACTTGCTATAGACTATTCACTGGTATTGGTTCTTTATTCTGTTTATTGTTGAAAATTGTTCTAGCTTTTTGTATTATTGAGGTTTTGGTATATTATCTTAAATTTTAATAAATAATAAAATTAAAGATATATTATGATATTATTATTCTCTATATCTTTAAGACTTTGTTTTTTAAGTAAGTATTGGTTTCGAAATAGTAAATGTTGTAAACTGTGAAGATCTCATTCTGATCATTCAGCTATAAATATTAATTTAAGCACTTAAATAGTCTAGTAGCAATTATATATTCTCACCAAAAATACGAACATTAAATTGTCGATATACTAATCTAATATTCCAATAACTTCTGTAGTGGAAGAACAAAAGTTTGTACTTAATTATCACGTTATTACAGGCTATCAAGCTACCCTGTAGAGCGACAAGCTTGATACAAAATTGTTTACATACATGCTGAAATAGAGTAAATTTTTTTAAATTCTAAGATACAAGTTATAATAAAACAATCAAAATGGGCAGAAATAGTGGTGACACTGAAATATAAAAACCAGGTAACATAGAAATCATGAAAATCAACTAATTTATTGACAATGTTTTCTTAAATATTTGTAATACTATTAATCACCAAATTATTGCCATTAATGATGATTAATAACAATTTACTATTAACAGGCCCGGTATATCGGAACTTGTCTACACAATAATGAGAATAATTATCACACAGCATTAAAATTAAACAATATTGTACTGCGATATTCGTATATGTATATTCAACAAACATTGGCTATGCCTGTGTGATCGATATTTTATAAAAAAGATCGTTACCATATTTTTGTTACACATACAATTTACAAGAGCAGGATTTACTACATTATTTAAAATAAAATTAAAACTAATATAAAATTTTGTTATTTTTTTCACCATAACCCTCTTTATATAATAATAGTTTTAATCATTATTTAAAAATACACGAAAAATAAAAATTTAATTTGAATTACCTAACCTATATGATATGGTTGTTACGGTTATCCCAGGGGTCCATTTTGGCCCCTTGTCTTGCCGTATAATTCTCGAAAGAAATCACATAACAATACAATGCAGTACAAGAAAATACATATTCTGTTTATAAAAGACATAGTAAATTTCTTTAGTTAGTTTCGTCTCCCTTGGGACCTGCTGTCACTGGTTTATATACACACACTCTCTTATGTCGGTCGAATCTACGCAACGAATTGGCCAAATGCTTTTCATATATAAGAAACATTGTACAATAATATTTTATATTTCAAAAACCAGCTGCAATGAGAAACTTGTATCTCCTACAGTCAAGCTGCTATAAGAACAACAACAAGAAAATATATAAGCTTATTAGGGTTACTTCGGTATAGTATATTACTTTGGTATAATTATCTTGGTAACATTAAAAAAGAGAAATAAATATAATGAATAGTTGTGAATTCGGAATTTTGATTCTGGCACAAAAGTAAAAAATTTAATAGATGATAAAAGGAAACTTTATGAAATAACAATAAGTTAAAAGTTATTAAATACTCGTAGTGAAATATTAGCAAAGAATTTTATTTAAAGATATTATACAATATTACCAAGGAGTAATATAAACTATATATGTATACTAGGGATGCAATGAAATATCTTTAATGTATAAGAACTTCAACTTATGTACTAGGCTAGTTACCCGAGGAGTGATAAATTATCATTATTAACTACTGTGTTATATAAAACTGACTAAATAACTCGTATAATTTTGAAATACAACTGAAACTTGAAACAGAGATGTAAAGACATTATATCCTTTTTGGGTTTTTATGTATATCTCTTGCGCTGATTTACTCGTCGGTACCGCCTTTGATGACTAATATTCACACCCGATATTCAACAGATCGATCACATTTTCCCATATTTTTAAAATTTAAATATTGTTCTTAACTTTCTGGCTGAAAAAATATGGCTTGATAAATATCAAGTCTATTAACATTTCTTTTTTGCCATTCCTGTAAGGAATAGGATTTAAAGTGTTTGGTGACATACTTCATTCAAAAGTGGTTTCTTTGAGTTTAATCTTGCACTGTCGATTTCAATGTTTTTGTTTTATTTATATTAAAAGAGGTTTTAGTACGAGTAAATCCTACTATCTTTTTTAGTATGTAGAAATTTTTCAATTTTATTTTTCCTGTTTAGTTAATTAATATTGTATTATATATTATATCTGGGTACTACTTTTCCAAACATCGGTAGTTTTCTGTAATTTCATTGTCTTAATGGTCTTAATGCGAACGGTTTTTCGTTAGGTTAATTGCAGGTAGTTAGGTTAGCATTATTTCCGTTGTGCAAGGAGCATAAAAATCTAATAATAAATTATAAAAGTTCTTCCACTATTTCCAATTAAAATATTTTCTCAACAAAATAGCTTTTATATAATTACGATAGTTAAAATATATAAACATACATTTGAATGTGTATGAATAGCAAATTATGCGGTTATAGTATTTAAAATTTTAGTGCTAAAAGTATTTTCCCGGGAAACAGAGAGTGTTTTTTAAAATGGGAATTTTGCCAAAAAAACAACGCATTCTGTAATTCAAATAGACACTCTCATGAAAAAAATATTTTTCTCATTGTGTTCAGTCGCCGTCGATCATTTCTAAAGCGCAATCTTTTTCCTAGCAGTATTATTTGGCTAGGCTAAAATTGCTTATATAATTTAAAATATAAGTTCGGGTTCGAAACAAAAAATAAAAATAATTGTAAGTTAATAAACAAAGTTTCTAAATAAATCATTTTAAGTAAAAGTTAAGAAGTTTCATACTATGTGAGGATTTATTATTTTTATAAAAATGTATGACAACAATTAAGTGCATATGTGAAAAAATCGAAACTCTGATAAATACTAAATAAATATGTATTTAAAACACAACTTCCAATATATGTATAAAAATCCTTTAAACAAAGGAATTATGCAATAACCATTACAACATTCAGTAACGTTAAAGAAATTATAAAAATAAAAACAAAGAAAACATTAAATAATTCTAAAAATAATACACAATGCAAGTGTGCAAAACACCTGGAAACATAGTGTAAAAATTAGAAATAAATATATATGTACACATAGATATATATATATATATATATATATATATATATATGTATATTTATATATATATTATTTTTCAAATGAGCACGACTTTATTTATATAAAATACATTTTTTTCATAACTATGCCTGATGTTGTTATAAATAAAATGTGCTTTTTGACGTATCTAGATATTTTCCCATAGATCAATGTATATATGTATATAAAAAAACATTTATCATACTGTAATATACATATAAAACCAAATGAGCTTTGGGCCAAAAAAATATTGAAAATTGAATTTAACTAAAATAAAAATTTGCTTTGGTATTTGTATTTATGTTAATATAATATACATATAAATATTTTTATACATATGATAAACTATAATATAAAAAAAGTGTACTTTATATATGTATATATTTATTTTTATATTCTTTATACCCTTATTTATGTATTAAATTTAAAAAAAAATTACTGTATTAACAACAAAAACTTATATATTTATATTTGTATTATAAATGACAAAAAATTTACAAAAAATATTTACATATTATTTATATTGTATATTTACATATAATATTAATGTGTGTATGTAATACGTGTGTAATTTATATAATATATATATATATATAATATATATATAAATTCTTTTAAAATTATAAAAGAATAATTTTTAATACATTGACATAATATATAAAAATATTATTGATTACTTAAACAGTGACAATTATTTGACTAACTTTGAAATATATAGATTTCTTTATCTAATATTTTGCTAAATGCACTATTTTTCAAAAAATTTATCATACATTGTCAAGGATTATCACTCCATTCATTAGTATGTTATAGGTAATCAAAGTCATTTATTATGTACAAAGCTTTTTTCTCTCTGCTGTGTAAATCGATTTTCCAGGGCCCTTCTACAAGGTCGAATGTTTGAACATCTGAAGAATAGAACGTATAATGCAAAATATAACAATAAAGTAATATAATGATTTGGTACTTGTGTGCTACAGGTATTTCTTTATTAAGAGCAATTTAAGACCAGGAATTTAGTGTCACAATTATAATTTTTAATACTTTTTCACACTAATATGTCTGTATATGTATATATGTATATAATTAATTGGACGGTTGCCCGTCGTAATGATTTTGTTTGCAGTACACACAGAACTATTTAAGTGTAATTTTAAAAAATATGAATATCTGCCTCTAACATTTATATTATTAATTTAAGCTCATTTATTCTTGAGGTCTTATGTTGTATAAAAGCTTTTTATCTAATAATATACCATTTTAATCTGTCTGAGACTGTTGTACCGTTGTGAACTTACGTACAAAGGTCTCGAATTTAATAAAAAAAAATAAAACGTCTTTCATACATGTCAAAAAATAAATTTTTCAGTTAATTATTAACATTTTATTAATACTAAAAGAACGAAAAATTTTTTTAAATAATTGAACCAAACTAATAAATGAATTGCAAAAAATTTTATATTTTCATAAAATTTATAATACAATTTCAATATTAACTTTAGGCTTTGTTTGTCCAAATTACCTTAAATTATCAGACTTTCTTTAAAGACAGTACATTAGATATCAAAGGTGGTGGTGTAAACATTTCCCCTTTAATAATTAATGAAATAATAATAATAGTAATAATAACACAACTAACTTTATAGATGTTGACAGTAACTAATAAATATATAAAGAAGAGATAAAAAACAATGGAAATAATTGTACATGTACATATTTAATTTAACAATACTATATAAACAAAAATTCTTATTAAATTTAATTTTTGTAAATAAAAAAAAGAAATATTCAATGTTACTACAAGATTCATTAGTAATGTAATAATAACAGGTTAGTGTAATGAATTAATATATATATGTACATATATATATATATATATATATGTATATTTGTTAATATTTTTATTACACGCAATAATAGTTTTTTTATGTTAATATCATCATTCCCCAACAGATATCGATAATTGTATGTATTTCTTTATTTATAACCTCAATTTTATTAGCTTCAGAAGTACATAAAATTATTAAAATTTTTTTAAGGCATCAATCCTTTAAACTAGCGATGCTCATATGTTTTACTCATATATTTATTAAAGAATGGTAGGTATATATTCCTTAAAGTTTTGTATAACATCTTATTTAATACCTCTTTTAAAAAAATAGAGATGTGAAAAACAATATTAATTATTTATAGAAAAATGACTACGTAATAAATAGGTCTAGTAGAAGTTCTAAAATTGTTTTAATTTAAGTCAGTTTTTTATATTTATTAATTTTACCTCAAGAAATAAGTAACACAAGTTATCATGTTATTATTAACATTTATTCAAAAACGTTTATGTTAAGTCATAGCAGAATGATAATAAAATTAAATTTCAATATCAAGTCTTTATATCTTACGTAAGGCATACATATTCATATACACATACATATAAAACAACTTTTACTAATTGTAATGTATCTAAAATATATTCTTTTGATAGTTTATTTATTTACAGAATATAAATAATAATAATCAAAATAACTTCTGAAAAACCAAACGCTAATGCTGTATTTTTACTCTTTTATTGACATGAAATACTAACAGTTATCGAAATATGTGTATGTAAAAAATGTATTGAATATACACTATAAAAAATTATATAATTTTACTAAATTGTTTTGTATGTTAATATGTATATAGTAAGAGACAAAATGTTATTAAACATAATAGCACAAGACACTATATTTTATAATAAAATATATTAATCTGTTTGAAAATATCTGTGTACTCATGAAATTTTAAAATGTATACTCATGTTAAAAATCATTAACAATAATGTTGTTGAAGTATATGAACATTAAAATGATATAGACTACTAATGGAAATCTGTTTTAAAACGTTCAAATAATATAAAATAAAATTTTTATCATATACTTTAATGTCATTATATAAAATTAAATTTTTTTTCTTTTTTCATTTTAACAAAATAAAATGAGGAATTGTTTGCAATTCCTCGTCCTTAGTTTGAGAAAAATAAATTTATAGAAAAACTGTATGTTTATTGCAATATATGTTTTATTATGAAATTCGAAAAATTAATTTTAAGTAATGTTTTTGTGTTAAAAAAATGACTTATCAAAAATAAATCGTTTACGCGTGGTATGACAAATACAATGTGGAAATAACCAGGGTAGTATTTGTGTTTAGTACCTTTTCAATTTTATCGGTCAAATACTCAAGATTAGAATCGATTAAATATGTAGACAAAAAACATTGTTGTATTACGTTGCGCTTTTAGGTAGAATACTTATGAATTAAACACATAGAAAAAATTTCTCCTTGCCTGATGCAAAAGTTAAATATATAAATCACATTGTAAAGTTTAGTGGTTGTAAAGATATTTTAACACCTTAAGAGACACGTAAGTTTGTAAGTTTTTTTTTTTTGCTTTAGTAAATCACATTTGTTATGATGAAAATTCGTTTGTTAAATGTGAATGCGTGAATTGCTTGCAAAACGCGATATTTTCTAATTATAAAATTGGTAACAAAAAATTATAGTGATTAAAAAGAAGAATTTACGAAAAAGTAATTTGAATAAATAATATTCTTAATAATGTGAAATAATTTTAATCGTGTTTATATTAATTGTCTTTTTATATATTATAGAGTTGTGTGTGTCGTCATTTAAGTAACTATGGAAGACGGTCATTCTAAAACCGTCGAACAGGCCTTAAATTTTTTTGGCACTGATCCAGAACGTGGGCTTAGCGGAGATCAAGTAAAAAATAACCAAAAGAAATACGGACCAAATGGTATAAGCAATGTAAATTTTTTTCTTCTAATTATTAAAATACACATATTTCTACAGAATTACCAACGGAAGAAGGTAAATCAATATGGCAGCTCGTATTAGAACAATTCGACGATCTTCTGGTTAAAATTTTACTTTTAGCAGCTATTATATCCTTTGTAAGTTATTAATTTAGTATCCTTTCATCCTTAAAACTATTACACAATAAGCACAAAAACCATATAAGTTAAAAGATAAGTTTGGAAAAGATTATATATAAATGTGTGTTTCACTTTTAATTAATACTGAGAGGCTCTTAAATGTTATTCCTCTTAAAAGCCTCTTAATCTGCACTTATGTGCGTGTCTTGATTTTGTTGTTGTAACAAAAGTATTTTAAGTAAATTTATCATATCTTTTACAATAACAATATATAAATAAACTAATATTCTTATCTATATTTAATTAAGTATTTAAAATTTAAACATAAAATATTTATTTTAGGTTTTGGCGCTTTTTGAAGAACATGAAGACACATTCACAGCTTTTGTGGAACCTTTAGTTATATTGTTAATTTTAATAGCAAACGCAGTTGTCGGTGTTTGGCAAGAAAGAAATGCAGAGTCAGCTATCGAAGCTCTTAAAGAATACGAACCAGAAATGGGCAAAGTTGTGCGACAAGACAAATCTGGTATTCAAAAAATAAGAGCAAAAGAAATTGTACCCGGCGATATAGTTGAAGTTTCTGTCGGTGATAAAATTCCAGCAGATATACGTATCACTCACATATACTCAACTACACTCAGGATAGATCAGTCTATCTTAACTGGTGAATCGGTTTCAGTAATAAAGCACACTGACGCGATACCTGACCCTAGGGCGGTTAATCAAGATAAGAAAAATATACTTTTCTCAGGCACAAATGTTGCTGCAGGAAAAGCAAAAGGTGTTGTAATTGGAACTGGACTTAACACAGCTATAGGTAAAATTCGCACAGAAATGTCAGAGACTGAAGAAATTAAAACTCCATTGCAACAAAAATTGGATGAATTTGGTGAACAATTGTCAAAAGTTATTTCCATCATTTGTGTTGCCGTATGGGCAATTAACATTGGTCATTTTAATGATCCCGCCCATGGAGGATCTTGGATTAAAGGCGCTATTTACTATTTCAAAATTGCAGTAGCTTTAGCTGTAGCCGCTATCCCTGAAGGTTTGCCTGCTGTCATTACCACTTGTTTGGCTTTAGGTACACGCCGTATGGCAAAGAAAAATGCTATTGTACGCTCACTTCCATCTGTAGAAACTCTTGGTTGCACTTCTGTAATTTGCTCAGATAAAACAGGAACACTTACCACTAATCAAATGTCAGTTTCTCGCATGTTCATTTTTGATAAAGTTGAGGGCAACGATAGTAGTTTCCTTGAGTTCGAGTTAACCGGTTCCACATATGAACCAATTGGTGAGCTGTTCTTAGGTGGCCAAAAAGCTAAAGCAAGTGAATATGATGCATTACAGGAATTGGCTACCATTTGTATTATGTGCAATGATTCTGCTATTGATTACAATGAATTCAAACAATGTTTCGAAAAAGTTGGTGAAGCAACTGAAACTGCTTTAATCGTACTTGCAGAAAAATTGAATCCATTCTCAGTCAACAAATCTGGATTAGATCGTCGTTCTGCCGCTATTGCTGTACGTCAAGAAATTGAAACGAAATGGAAGAAGGAATTTACTCTTGAATTCTCTCGCGATCGTAAATCAATGTCTTCCTATTGCACACCATTGAAATCATCTCGCTTAGGTACTGGTCCAAAACTTTTCGTTAAGGGTGCACCAGAAGGTGTTTTAGAACGTTGCACACATGCCAGAGTTGGTACAAGTAAAGTCCCATTAACATCTGCTCTTAAAAACAAAATCCTATCACTTACTGGTCAATATGGTACTGGCAGAGATACTTTACGTTGTTTGGGTCTTGCTGTTGCTGACAGCCCTATGCGCCCAGAAGAAATGGACTTGGGTGATTCAACGAAATTCTTCCAATACGAAATCAATTTGACTTTCGTTGGTGTTGTTGGTATGCTTGATCCACCAAGAAAGGAAGTATTTGATTCAATCGTACGTTGTCGTGCTGCTGGTATTCGTGTAATTGTTATTACTGGTGATAACAAAGCCACTGCTGAGGCTATTTGCCGTCGTATTGGAGTATTTGGTGAAGATGAAGATACTACTGGAAAATCATATTCTGGTCGCGAATTTGATGATCTATCACCTGCTGATCAAAAGGCTGCATGTGCACGATCTCGCCTATTCTCACGTGTAGAACCACAGCACAAATCAAAGATTGTAGAATACTTACAAGGTATGAATGAAATTTCAGCTATGACAGGTGATGGTGTAAACGATGCTCCTGCTTTGAAGAAAGCAGAAATTGGTATTGCAATGGGTTCTGGTACTGCTGTTGCAAAATCGGCGGCTGAAATGGTACTTGCTGATGATAACTTCTCATCAATTGTGTCTGCAGTAGAAGAGGGTCGTGCAATTTACAATAATATGAAACAATTTATTCGTTATCTTATTTCATCCAACATTGGTGAAGTAGTCTCTATATTTTTGACCGCAGCTCTTGGTCTTCCAGAAGCTTTGATTCCTGTACAACTTTTGTGGGTCAATTTGGTAATACTCTTATATAATAATGTGTAAACATTAAGATATAATATAAGTTATTTAAATAGGTAACTGATGGTCTCCCAGCTACAGCACTTGGCTTCAATCCTCCAGATTTAGATATTATGGAAAAACCACCACGTAAAGCTGATGAAGGTCTAATTTCTGGCTGGTTGTTCTTCCGGTAAATATTTTTGTTTACTTTAAAAGACTGTGGCAAAAAAAGAATTACTGATTTGAAAAACAAAAACATATACATTTGTTATTTACAGCCTTGTTGTGATATGTAAAAAAATAACTAAAGATTTTTATTTTGAAAGACTATATAAACTATATAAATTAAAAAATTTAGTTATAAAGAAATTTAAACTTACATTATTAAAACTATATATTCTCTTCAGTTATATGGCTATTGGTGGTTATGTTGGTGCCGCTACTGTTGGTGCGGCGGCATGGTGGTTCATTTTTGCTGAGAATGGTCCACATCTAACTTACTGGCAGTTGACACATCACTTGGCATGTTTGGGTAACGGAGACGACTTCAAGGGAGTTGACTGTAAAATCTTTGCTGATCCTCATGCAATGACAATGGCACTTTCAGTACTTGTAACAATAGAAATGTTAAACGCCATGAACAGGTATATTTGAGTATAAATTTCATTTTTTTAAACTTTTAATAATGTGAATGATATTTTTCTTAGTTTATCTGAAAATCAATCTTTAATAACAATGCCCCCATGGTGCAATATGTGGTTGATTGGTTCAATGGCTCTCTCCTTTACATTGCACTTTGTTATTTTATACGTGGATGTACTTTCCGTAAGTGTACATATAGTATTTGTATAAATTGTAATAATTTAATTATAATATTTCATATTTATGATGTGTATTCTAATTTAATATATAATTTTATTTCTATTAATAGACTGTTTTCCAAGTTACACCGTTGTCTGGCGAAGAATGGATGACTGTGATGAAATTCTCAATTCCTGTAGTTTTATTAGACGAAACACTTAAGTTTGTTGCACGTAAAATAGCTGATGGTGAGAGCCCCTTTCTGAAAATGCATGGAATAGTGTTAATGTGGGCTGTATTTTTTGGCCTCTTATATGTTATAACGCTTTAAATATAACAACTACTTTTAAATTAAATAAGTAACAATAAACAAAACAAAGAAACCGATACTAATTTGCATTATAACAAACGATGCTAACAATATAAGTCTTTTATAATATTTAATTTAATATAAAATTTTAAAGTATAAATTTTTTAGTAAATCAACTATGTATAAAAATTTACAATAAGTTATAATAACCGAATAACATAAATTTACAAACATAGAGTTAGCAAATATTGTTTTTGTTATTTCACTTTTTGCTAAAACAAAAAAAGCCTGTATAATGTCAACTCTGTACAAAAATCGAAAGTTCGATAATATTGACTTAATCGAATTAAATTTAACTGAATTTAATTTTAACTGAATAACTTCCAAACTGATACTGATATCTGCATGCAAAATCCGAACTGGTTCACATACTAAACAATTTGTAATGTTGTACGATTAGCACTTTAATTTGAAGGCAACACCAATATAACATATTATATAAATGCAAAATACGATCTTATTAGGTATTGAAATGCGTTTTGGAGTTCTTTTTTAATTTTCATCCTTTGCTTTAAAAAGTAGCACATACAATCAATAATATATAATTTATATACTCTTATGACAATAGCTATATTATGTATTGACTTTCTACTTATTGCCCTCCTTTCCATACATATTTAACGATTCTTCCCTATTATTATAATATATTTGAAATGATCGCATTTCTCATAATTTCAAACTTATCGATTTCTCCAAGCATTTAATTCAATTGTGATATTCTTCAGGGGAATCAAAATAGTAGATCGTTAGTAAAATGACAGATAATTACATATGTATGTTCATTTTAATATATTTCTATTGACATTGATTTTTGTAAAAACAGATTATATATAAATGTTTTTATTTTTATTTTTCCGTTGAGGAAGTTGAGAAAACTTTTTATGTATTTATTGTTCTTTGTATTATAGTTTAATATATGTCAAGGGTTGTCAAATATTTGAGAACTAGAAATATGTTCCAAAAATCTACAGAACATCCATCTCTTCGATGTAATTTTTAAACCATATATAGTTAACAGATTTTTGTGTAATATAATAACAGAAAATTAGAATAAAGTTAAAATAATATAAATATGATACAAATCGAATTGTGCTAGTAAAAATTTAAATAATTAAAAAAATTTGTTATAAAATATTAGGAATTTCATTTGTTGTATATAGTGTTTCAAAGTCTTAAATGTATAGCATAAAAGTGTTTTATATCTAACAGTGTACATGTATGAAAAGTTTGATATGATTCAACGAAGTTCTTCGAATGATGAGAATGCTGAGAACGATTAGAACAACTAATTGCTTTTTGTTTGTACTATACTAAACAACCAAAGGATTTAAGTTGACGGAAGATAGGCTTGCTAAAGTTAAAACGTTTTTTTAAAACTTGTAATTGGTACATCGCAGCTTGTAAAACAAAAATAAGATTTTAATCGTCGAATGACTAAAAATCGTATTTCCATCAAATTTAATATAATTGACAACATAAGCATAAACATATTTTTAAATCCTTTGGTTTGATTAACTGTGTATGTAAAACTTAAAAAATAACATTATTTTCAGAGACACTACAAAGTTAATTAAAAATTTTAATATTTTTATACAGTTAATCCCGACTTTCATTAGGACTCCCCCCAAAAAGTGTGCTGTTAAATTTTACAATAAAGAAATAACTGTTTTGGATTTCACTGATGATGGCTAAACCATTTACACCTCATAAACCCCAGAGAAAAGCTTGGTCATTATTAAAACATAAATAATTTTTTATGAAAAATACATTTCGGCTAACTTTCTTTTATTGTAATATTAAATGATTTGGAATTTAATGTAATTATTTATTTTTCTATTATGTAAGAAAAACCTTATAAAAAATATTAAACCAACCGTTAAGTGGTTTGAAACAAATAAATATAATTTTTTAGCCATTAATACCACTTACCACCAAACCATAAACCCTGCTGATTCCTGCTTGACATTAATTGGTTACACTTGTTATTACATTTATGAGCGATTAATATTTAAATTCGTTTTTATAGTTCCTGAAGCTGTCGTCGATAAGTGGACCCACTGAAATAAATACCGAAACTAAAGCAAGAGTTTCCAACAGTTTACTTGTTTCAGAGCTGCCGTTTATAATATCGGATCCGAATCAATTTAGTGTTTTGTTAACATATATTTGATTTAGTCCTAATAAAAATAAAAACAAACTTATTTTCTTTTTTTTATTTCCTAAAATTAAAAAAAAAAAGGTAAAAAGGTAAAAAGGTAAGGTAAAAAAGGGTAAAAAAAGAAATAAAACATAAAAAATTGAAAAAAATGAATACATACGACATCAACACAAATATCCGTAAGAGAAAGTTTGGTTGGATTGGTCACACCTTACGAAAGCTGTGAAGTGAAATTTGTTTTCAAGCCCTTACGTATAATCCGCAAGGCAATAGATGAAGAGGAAGGCCTAAGATTACCTTATCAGAGTAGTGGCAGAAAGAAGGCAAAGATGGAGGTCATTTTTTAAATAAACAAGTGCTTGAGAATAGCGAATAATATTTTTCTCAAGTAGATCACACAAAAATGATAAACGGATGTTTACAATAATATGAATTTTTGAAGATTTCGTGAACTTTTTCTTTTTATGTTCTGCTGTAGTTCCTCTAAGGGAATTTGAAAACAATGGCCTAAAAACCATACACAAAGGGAGATTGTTTGAAATAAGTGATGGACGAAGCCAAAGATCAATAGGGTTAAATTAGTTTTTGCATTAGTATATAAGCACAGTTGGGCATCGTCGTAGAAAGTACTGCTTTAGTTAGGGAACACATTTTTAATTGATGTGTTGATATATCCTGTCTATCAACTGACCTCAATTGGGCTAGGACAATTTTTGCTACTTGAGCAAAGAGGCTGTCGTTCGTAAAGATATCAGGGAAACGACTGATATTGATATGATAGCACTGATGGCTCTATTGGAGTAGGTATCGATTCATGATACGAAGACGGATCGATGCGATGGGTGCAGAGTAGAGGGATAGCTGTACTAAATATGTTGCCATTAGCTTGCACATCTACATTGTGACCGAAAAGCTTTCGGAAATTCTCATTTAAAATTCGCGCGCTGTATATTTTTCGATATTTTAAGTTTATGTAGTTTGGCAGCACTGTCCTTAATTACTATGCCAAAAATGAGCGCGATCTGTCAGACAGTTCGTTTACGGCAGCTGTTGAAACCAGTTCACCTCAGTAGTGCGTTGCGAAAAAAACAATGGAAAAAAATATTGAACAAAGAGTTTGCATCAAATTTTTTGTTTCGAACGAAATTTCGTGTGCAGAATCGTTGCGAATGCTACAAAAGGCTTATGGGGAATCAGTTTTATCGAAAACTCAAGTTTATGAGTGGTACAAAGCCTTTCAGGACGGTCGTACGACCGTCGAAGACATGCCGCGTTCTGGACGACCTTCGACCCCTACCACCGACGAAAACATTGAAAAGGCAAAGGAAATCGTGTTCCAAAATCCTCATGTGAGTGTTAGAGAGATAGCACGAGAGCTAGGCATCGGTCGTGAAATGGCTCGTTTGATTTTGGTGGACAATTTGTGTATGCGACGTGTCAACGCTCGGCTTGTTCCGATTCACCTCAATTTGTTCAACATTATCAACGATTTTAAGGCCAAAAATTCAATAAATACCATCGAACAGCCACCGTATTCACCTGATCTTGCACCGTGTGACTTTTTCCTGTTTCCCAAACTCAAATTACCACTCAGAGGAACGCG
>NC_051847.1:234084836-234094764 GCF_002237135.1 Teleopsis dalmanni | reverse complement strand
AGTTTGGAAGACGATCTACATTGGGTGCATCGCATTTCTATATTTCTCGTTAGAGTTAACGGAACCTTTTGATAATGTCAGCAGATTTTGGTTCTCTGCTAATAATCTAGCCTCTGGTGGTTTTACGTATTTTGCAACAGGAATTATGTGATCAAAATTTGCGAAAATTTTTTGCTTCACGGAACTTCTTTGTACCGTACTTGAGGCGATGATGGAATTTGCCTTACTGTTTTGAGTATGATTTGATTTTTTATACGGTGCTGCTCGCGTTCCCCGATTTTCTTTTCGTGATTTTCCATTTCGTACTGGACCGAAAGAATTTTTCATATTGCATACACTTGGGATGGGCGCTTTAGTATCTTGTATGGCTTTCGAATAAACATCCTTTTTTGATGTTTTTCGGGGTATAATGGATATTTTACTATCTGGATCAAATAAGTTTGGCTCGTTCGCATGAATCACTGAAGGTGTTGATTTCTTCATCATTCTTGTGTGATTTTTACATTGTGTATTGAGTTGAACTGTTTTCGCTTTCTTATGTTCTAGGTCGAACGGTTTTGAATCGTCATCAAATAAATCTGGCATTGAAGGTGCTATTATTACTTCCTTACCATTAGTTTTTTTCCTTAAGCAGTCATCATACTTCGATGTCCGTTTGATTTTTTTATCTTCGCGTTTCATGTCCTTCGAACCATCAGGCTGTTTCAATACTATTTGGTTTGTTTCCGGGTTCCTGCTTTCTATTGATTTGTGGTCATACAAATTGATGGAACTACTCTTCTTCTCTAACATTGAATCTGACAATATTTTTACTGATTTTATTTCCTTTTGTTTGTCTTTACTAGAATGCGTAGTATTTAGCCGCTTATTCTCCTGCGATATTTCTTTTGTAGTTTTCGGCTTCACATTCTGTTTTTCTGATGCTTCTTGTTCTTTTGTATTACATGCATTCAATATATCCGATATTAAAAGTGATGACTGTTCATTTGATGGTAACATTAGGCCATGTTCTTCAAGTGTTCTTTTCGGTATCGCAGACAGTTTGCCATTACTCAGAACACCATACCGATTGTCTGATTTGTGAGCTATTCTTCTCTTTATTTGTCTTGGTATTTGATCTTTATTTTGAATTGGCTGGTTGGGTGCAATTATCTCTTCTATATTTTCATTTTCTTTAGTTTGTTCATCATATTCTGTGTCTATATGGTCAGGTGATACCTTACGGAATGCTGTTGATGCTATTTTTACAGCATTATCAAAAGTTTTATCAAAGTCCTCTTGCCATGCAGAGTCAGACATTGGTTCATTTGTTTTTATATCTTCATCAAATCTTCCACCGGCGGCGACTACTGTTTCAAGTAGCAAGTCAAATTGTAACTGCCAATTGTCGTTGAATTCCATTTAAGTGTTCACTATATGTTAGGATCCCTATACGAATAAATTGCATTCAAAACAAATTGAATTCGAAAGTTTATTAACATTTTTTAAAAATAATTCCATATAATAAAAAGATGAAAAGATGAAACTGATAATCTGTAAATTTATTTATTTAAGTTTATTTATTAAAGATTTATTAAAGTTTTTTAGTTTTTTTGCTGACTAAATTAAAATGTCGCTTTGAAGGATTGATTTAAATGAAAGAAATCTTTTCAATTATTGTAAAAATTATTATTATGTCATAAAAATTTCATTTTAATTACAATATATATTTCTTAGTCTAATTTATAATATGTACATTAATATTTAATTTACCACAAATTCGGTAAATGATCTATTTTAAGTATTTGAACCGACTTATGTACCGGTTTAGGATTGACGTCGGGGTTTGGTTTTCCAGTCAAATTTTTTGGTAATGTCAATAAATTTTTATTAACTGTTGACAGCCTGGGCTCTGGTGGTTTTGTGTATTTTGCAACAGGACCAATATCTTCAAAACTTGCGAATATTTTTTGTTTTAAAGAACTTCTTTGTATCACATTTAATTCGATGGAATTTGCTTTACCATTTTGAGTACCTTTCGATTTTTTATAAGGGACTGGTGGCACACATCGATTTTCTTTTCTTAATTTGCTACTCCGTTCTGGACCCAAAGATTTTTTCTCCTTCACACCGTTAGTTTATTAAGGGAAAGTTCTTGCTAGCCAATTTTATTATCCTTTTTACTCTAATATACATACGTACAAAGAATAGAGCTTCTAGTACATTGTATGGCCTTCGAGCAGTCAGACCTTTCTGATGTTTTTTTAAGTGTAATAAATATTTTTCTATCTGAATTAAATAATTTTGGATGAAATAATATTTGCATGAAATAATGGAGAGTGTTGAATTCTTCATCACATTCGTGATGAACATTTGTGTCATCTTAATATTTTGTACTTTTTAAACATAATGTTGAGCTGCTTGTGCTCTTTAACGGTTTGATTCAAACAATTTTGATTCAATATCCACCAATGCTTTAATCTGGCATTGGTGCATTCAGTTGTTAAATAATACATATACTATATATTTATTAATACTACATGGTATTTATATAATACATACTATTGATTAAATCCGGTGTGGATTTTACATATATAAAAGTTTTATATACATAATTATATATAAAATTAATACAAACCTCTCAGTTACCAAAAACTGAACCAAAAACGATTTTATACTATTATCTTATAAAATTGTTATAAGAGATCGCGGTTCTTAGGATCTCTATACTGTTCATTTTGTTTATATTTCAAATTCCCGTGAAAATAAAATTTTACACATTTAGTTCTGTTATTGAGTCGATAGCTTTTCCCACTAAATTATTGTTTTTCCTCAGACTGAAGATTTTACAGATGATTAAATACATGGTATTTGAGCATGATGTGAATGTCGCCTAAAAAGTTTGATTTAAAGGAAAAAATCTTTTAAATTTTTAATAATGTTTTTATTATTTATATTAAATATTTTTTTTAATTACAATATTGAATAATATTTTAAGTATATTGAAAATTTAGTCTTAACTAAAAGTAGTAGTGATAGTAATCTTGATAGTTTGGAAGACGATCTACATTGGGTGCATCGCATTTCTATATTTCTTGTTAGAGTTAACGGAATCTTTTGATAATGTCAGCAGATTTTGGTTCTCTGCTAATAATCTAGCCTCTGGTGGTTTTACGTATTTTGCAACAGGAATTATGTGATCAAAATTTGCGAAAATTTTTTGCTTCACGGAACTTCTTTGTACCGTACTTGAGGCGATGATGGAATTTGCCTTACTGTTTTGAGTATGATTTGGTTTTTTATACGGTGCTGCTCGCGTTCCCCGATTTTCTTTTCGTGATTTTCCATTTCGTACTGAACCGAAAGAGTTTTTCATATTGCATACACTTGGGATGGGCGCTTTAGTATCTTGTATGGCTTTTGAATAAACATCCTTTTTTGATGTTTTTCGGGGTATAATGGATATTTTACTATCTGGATCAAATAAGTTTGGCTCGTTCGCATGAATCACTGAAGGTGTTGATTTCTTCATCATTTTTGTGTCATTTTTACATTGTGTATTGAGTTGAACTGTTTTCGCTTTCTTATGTTCTACGTCGAACGGTTTGAATCGTCATCAATTAAATCTGGCATTGATGGTGCTATTATTACTTCCTTACCATTAGTTTTTTTCCTTAAGCAGTCATCATACTTCGATGTCCGTTTGATTTTTTTATCTTCGCGTTTCATGTCCTTCGAACCATCAGGCTGTTTCAATACTATTTGGTTTGTTTCCGGGTTCCTGCTTTCTATTGATTTGTGGTCATACAAATTGATGGAACTACTCTTCTTCTCTAACATTGAATCTGACAATATTTTTACTGATTTTGTTTTCTTTTGTTTGTCTTTACTAGAATGCGTAGTATTTAGCCGCTTATTCTCTTGCGATATTTCTTTTGTGGTTTTCGGCTTCACATTCTGTTTTTCTGATGCTTCTTGTTCTTTTGTATTAAATGCATTCAATATATCCGATATTAAAAGTGATGACTGTTCGTTTGATGGTAACATTAGGCCATGTTCTTCAAGTTTTCTTTTCGGTATCGCAGACATTTTGCCATTACTCAGAACACCATACCGATTGTCTGATTTGTGAGCTATTCTTCTCTTTATTTGTCTTGGTATTTGATCTTTATTTTGAATTGGCTGGTTGGGTGCAATTATCTCTTCTATATTTTCATTTTCTTTAGTTTGTTCATCATATTCTGTGTCTATATGGTCAGGTGATACCTTACGGAATGCTGTTGATGCTATTTTTACAGCATTATCAAAAGTTTTATCAAAGTCCTCTTGCCATGCAGAGTCAGACATTGGTTCATTTGTTTTTATATCTTCATCAAATCTTCCACCGGCAGCGACTACTGTTTCAAGTAGCAAGTCAAATTGTAACTGCCAATTGTCGTTGAATTCCATTTAAGTGTTCACTATATGTTAGGATCCCTATACGAATAAATTGCATTCAAAACAAATTGAATTCGAAAGTTTATTAACATTTTTTAAAAATAATTCCATATAATAAAAAGATGAAAAGATGAAACTGATAATCTGTAAATTTATTTATTTAAGTTTATTTATTAAAGATTTATTAAATTTTTTTAGTTTTTTTGCTGACTAAATTAAAATGTCGCTTTGAAGGATTGATTTAAATGAAAGAAATCTTTTAAATTATTGTAAAAATTATTATTATGTCATAAAAATTTCATTTTAATTACAATATATATTTCTTAGTCTAATTTATAATATGTACATTAATATTTAATTTACCACAAATTCGGTAAATGATCTATTTTAAGTATTTGAACCGACTTATGTACCGGTTTAGGATTGACGTCGGGGTTTGGTTTTCCAGTCAAATTTTTTGGTAATGTCAATAAATTTTTATTAACTGTTGACAGCCTGGGCTCTGGTGGTTTTGTGTATTTTGCAACAGGACCAATATCTTCAAAACTTGCGAATATTTTTTGTTTTAAAGAACTTCTTTGTATCACATTTAATTCGATGGAAATTGCTTTACCATTTTGAGTACCTTTCGATTTTTTATAAGGGACTGGTGGCACACATCGATTTTCTTTTCTTAATTTGCTACTCCGTTCTGGACCCAAAGATTTTTTCTCCTTCACACCGTTAGTTTATTAAGGGAAAGTTCTTGCTAGCCAATTTTATTATCCTTTTTACTCTAATATACATACGTACAAAGAATAGAGCTTCTAGTACATTGTATGGCCTTCGAGCAGTCAGACCTTTCTGATGTTTTTTTAAGTGTAATAAATATTTTTCTATCTGAATTAAATAATTTTGGATGAAATAATATTTGCATGAAATAATGGAGAGTGTTGAATTCTTCATCACATTCGTGATGAACATTTGTGTCATCTTAATATTTTGTACTTTTTAAACATAATGTTGAGCTGCTTGTGCTCTTTAACGGTTTGATTCAAACAATTTTGATTCAATATCCACCAATGCTTTAATCTGGCATTGGTGCATTCAGTTGTTAAATAATACATTTACTATATATTTATTAATACTACATGGTATTTATATAATACATACTATTGATTAAATCCGGTGTGGATTTTACATATATAAAAGTTTTATATACATAATTATATATAAAATTAATACAAACCTCTCAGTTACCAAAAACTGAACCAAAAACGACTTTATACTATTATCTTATAAAATTGTTATAAGAGATCGCGGTTCTTAGGATCTCTATACTGTTCATTTTGTTTATATTTCAAATTCCCGTGAAAATAAAATTTTACACATTTAGTTCTGTTATTGAGTCGATAGCTTTTCCCACTAAATTATTGTTTTTCCTCAGACTGAAGATTTTACAGATGATTAAATACATGGTATTTGAGCATGATGTGAATGTCGCCTAAAAAGTTTGATTTAAAGGAAAAAATCTTTTAAATTTTTAATAATGTTTTTATTATTTATATTAAATATTTTTTTTAATTACAATATTGAATAATATTTTAAGTATATTGAAAATTTAGTCTTAACTAAAAGTAGTAGTGATAGTAATCTTGATAGTTTGGAAGACGATCTACATTGGGTGCATCGCATTTCTATATTTCTTGTTAGAGTTAACGGAACCTTTTGATAATGTCAGCAGATTTTGGTTCTCTGCTAATAATCTAGCCTCTGGTGGTTTTACGTATATCAATTATTTGCGAAAATTTTTTGCTTCACGGAACTTCTTTGTACCGTACTTGAGGCGATGATGGAATTTGCCTTACTGTTTTGAGTATGATTTGGTTTTTTATACGGTGCTGCTCGCGTTCCCCGATTTTCTTTTCGTGATTTTCCATTTCGTACTGAACCGAAAGAGTTTTTCATATTGCATACACTTGGGATGGGCGCTTTAGTATCTTGTATGGCTTTTGAATAAACATCCTTTTTTGATGTTTTTCGGGGTATAATGGATATTTTACTATCTGGATCAAATAAGTTTGGCTCGTTCGCATGAATCACTGAAGGTGTTGATTTCTTCATCATTTTTGTGTCATTTTTACATTGTGTATTGAGTTGAACTGTTTTCGCTTTCTTATGTTCTACGTCGAACGGTTTGAATCGTCATCAATTAAATCTGGCATTGATGGTGCTATTATTACTTCCTTACCATTAGTTTTTTTCCTTAAGCAGTCATCATACTTCGATGTCCGTTTGATTTTTTTATCTTCGCGTTTCATGTCCTTCGAACCATCAGGCTGTTTCAATACTATTTGGTTTGTTTCCGGGTTCCTGATTTCTATTGATTTGTGGTCATACAAATTGATGGAACTACTCTTCTTCTCTAACATTGAATCTGACAATATTTTTACTGATTTTATTTTCTTTTGTTTGTCTTTACTAGAATGCGTAGTATTTAGCCGCTTATTCTCTTGCGCTATTTTTTTTGTGGTTTTCGGCTTCACATTCTGTTTTTCTGATGCTTCTTGTTCTTTTGTATTAAATGCATTCAATATATCCGATATTAAAAGTGATGACTGTTCGTTTGATGGTAACATTAGGTCATGTTCTTCAAGTGTTCTTTTCGGTATCGCAGACAGTTTGCCATTACTCAGAACACCATACCGATTGTCTGATTTGTGAGCTATTCTTCTCTTTATTTGTCTTGGTATTTGATCTTTATTTTGAATTGGCTGGTTGGGTGCAATTATCTCTTCTATATTTTCATTTTCTTTAGTTTGTTCATCATATTCTGTGTCTATATGGTCAGGTGATACCTTACGGAATGCTGTTGATGCTATTTTTACAGCATTATCAAAAGTTTTATCAAAGTCCTTTTGCCATGCAGAGTCAGACATTGGTTCATTTTTCTTTATATCTTCATCAAATCTTCCACCGGCGGCGACTACTGTTTCAAGTAGCAAGTCAAATTGTAACTGCCAATTGTCGTTGAATTCCATTTAAGTGTTCACTATATGTTAGGATCCCTATACGAATAAATTGCATTCAAAACAAATTGAATTCGAAAGTTTATTAACATTTTTTAAAAATAATTCCATATAATAAAAAGATGAAAAGATGAAACTGATAATCTGTAAATTTATTTATTTAAGTTTATTTATTAAAGATTTATTAAAGTTTTTTAGTTTTTTTGCTGACTAAATTAAAATGTCGCTTTGAAGGATTGATTTAAATGAAAGAAATCTTTTCAATTATTGTAAAAATTATTATTATGTCATAAAAATTTCATTTTAATTACAATATATATTTCTTAGTCTAATTTATAATATGTACATTAATATTTAATTTACCACAAATTCGGTAAATGATCTATTTTAAGTATTTGAACCGACTTATGTACCGGTTTAGGATTGACGTCGGGGTTTGGTTTTCCAGTCAAATTTTTTGGTAATGTCAATAAATTTTTATTAACTGTTGACAGCCTGGGCTCTGGTGGTTTTGTGTATTTTGCAACAGGACCAATATCTTCAAAACTTGCGAATATTTTTTGTTTTAAAGAACTTCTTTGTATCACATTTAATTCGATGGAATTTGCTTTACCATTTTGAGTACCTTTCGATTTTTTATAAGGGACTGGTGGTACACATCGATTTTCTTTTCTTAATTTGCTACCCCGTTCTGGACCCAAAGATTTTTTCTCCTTCGCACCGTTAGTTTATTAAGGGAAAGTTCTTGCTAGCCAATTTTATTATCCTTTTTACTCTAATATACATACGTACAAAGAATAGGGCTTCTAGTACATTGTATGGCCTTCGAGCAGTCAGACCTTTCTGATGTTTTTTTAAGTGTAATAAATATTTTTCTATCTGAATTAAATAATTTTGGATGAAATAATATTTGCATGAAATAATGGAGAGTGTTGAATTCTTCATCACATTCGTGATGAACATTTGTGTCATCTTAATATTTTGTACTTTTTAAACATAATGTTGAGCTGCTTGTGCTCTTTAACGGTTTGATTCAAACAATTTTGATTCAATATCCACCAATGCTTTAATCTGGCATTGGTGCATTCAGTTGTTAAATAATACATATACTATATATTT
Source organism: Teleopsis dalmanni (assembly GCF_002237135.1). Classification (NCBI taxonomy): domain Eukaryota; kingdom Metazoa; phylum Arthropoda; class Insecta; order Diptera; family Diopsidae; genus Teleopsis; species Teleopsis dalmanni. The sequence continues at coordinate 234,086,221 of NC_051847.1, read as the reverse complement.
ATTAATACTACATGGTATTTATATAATACATACTATTGATTAAATCCGGTGTGGATTTTACATATATAAAAGTTTTATATACATAATTATATATAAAATTAATACAAACCTCTCAGTTACCAAAAACTGAACCAAAAACGACTTTATACTATTATCTTATAAAATTGTTATAAGAGATCGCGGTTCTTAGGATCACTATACTGTTCATTTTGTTTATATTTCAAATTCCCGTGAAAATAAAATTTTACACATTTAGTTCTGTTATTGAGTCGATAGCTTTTCCCACTAAATTATTGTTTTTCCTCAGACTGAAGATTTTACAGATGATTAAATACATGGTATTTGAGCATGATGTGAATGTCGCCTAAAAAGTTTGATTTAAAGGAAAAAATCTTTTAAATTTTTAATAATGTTTTTATTATTTATATTAAATATTTTTTTTAATTACAATATTGAATAATATTTTAAGTATATTGAAAATTTAGTCTTAACTAAAAGTAGTAGTGATAGTAATCTTGATAGTTTGGAAGACGATCTACTTTGAGTGCATCGCATTTCTATATTTCTTGTTAGAGTTAACGGAATCTTTTGATAATGTCAGCAGATTTTGGTTCTCTGCTAATAATCTAGCCTCTGGTGGTTTTACGTATTTTGCAACAGGAATTATGTGATCAAAATTTGCGAAAATTTTTTGCTTCACGGAACTTCTTTGTACCGTACTTGAGGCTATGATGGAATTTGCCTTACTGTTTTGAGTATGATTTGATTTTTTATACGGTGCTGCTCGCGTTCCTCGATTTTCTTTTCGTGATTTTCCATCTCGTACTGGACCGAAAGATTTTTTCATATTGCATACACTTGGGATGGGCGCTTTAGTATCTTGTATGGCTTTTGAATAATCATCCTTTTTTGACGTTTTTCGGGGTATAATGGATATTTTACTATCTGGATCAAATAAGTTTGGCTCGTTCGCATGAATCTCTGACAGTGTTGACTTCTTCATCATTTTTGTGTGATTTTTACATTGTGTATTGAGTTGAACTGTTTTCGCTTTCTTATGTTCTAGGTCGAACGGTTTTGAATCGTCATCAAATAATTCTGGCATTGAAGGTGCTATTATTACTTCCTTATCATTAGTTTTTTTCCTTATGCAGTCATCATACTCCGATGTCTGTTTGATTTTTTTATCTTCGCGTTTCATGTCCTTCGAACCATCAGGCTGTTTCAATACTATTTGGTTTGTTTCCGGTTTCCTGCTTTCTATTGATTTGTGGTCATACAAATTGATGGAACTACTCTTCTTCTCTAACATTGAAACTGACAATATTTTTACTGATTTTATTTTCTTTTGTTTGTCTTTACTAGAATGCGTAGTATTTAGCCGC
>NC_051847.1:234064433-234084736 GCF_002237135.1 Teleopsis dalmanni | reverse complement strand
AAAAGAAAAATTCAAATATTTCAATGAAATTTGAATATTTCGAATATCAAATTATTCGAATTAAGTGAACAGCGCTGCTATTACACACTCCTTGCTCAAAAACTAAAATTATCGAAATTTCTGGTTAATATTAGTACTAAAATATAAAAACAAAAATATATATTAGAATTATATAATTTTTAGTATCTTCACCTTATATTGTCAACCGGAGATCATCCCCTTAATTCCCCGAATACACCACTGGATATATAAATGCCTTCTTTGTGTAGATTTTTAATTATTCTGTTTTATTTAACAAAGATTTTAATTTTTTTTTAACATTTTTATGCCAATTTTTAAAAAAATATAAAAAAATGTTCCTTTACATATACCATAGAAAGAAATGCAGACATTTTTTATATGTTGTATATATGCAATGTGGGTCATTTAACATAAGGCGATATCTCACAAATTTTAATTAAAATTTTGACATATTTCAAAGAAACGAATTAAAACCAAATAATAAATTGCAATAATATAATAAGTTTAATAAACTTTTGCATTTTTACAACAACAAGCTATAAAATCATAAGAAAAAATTTTGCCCATACAACAATAACTACACCCACATTTTTTAAACTATAGGCACATAACAGCACCACCAATATTTTCAATGACTGCTTACTCTGTTGACTCTGCTATTATATATACCACTAAACAATTCCATAAACATCGGGTATTAGCAATTAAAACAAAAACGAAATTTTTTTTAAACTTTTAAACAATTTTATGCCTTTTTTTTATACATAAAATATTTCTCGTTTCATATATTTTTTTTAGCATTTTTATTTCATATTTTTAAAATATTTAAAAATATATATATTTATACAAAGACTTTCTAGTTTAAGTATTATTTTCGATTTTGTTAACCTACAATTCATTTTTGATGCTGTTAGTTAGCACTTCTGTGTGGTTTAAGTGTTTTCTTTCCGGTAAGTGGAGATCACTGAAGATGATAAGAAAGAAATAATGAAGTTTCCACCCATTCGACAGTGAAAGTCAAAATTCCAAAATCCCCGTCTCAGTAATTAAGAACGAAAATAGAACTAAATATGCTTAACATCGAAAAATCTAAACTTATCAAAACCAAAAGGCGAGGACGGCGGTGAAAGATGTTTAACTAGTAAAGATGCTGGTATATCAAGGATAGAATCACAGAGAGGTTATTAACTATAGACTTTGTAAATGGAAGAGTCAAAATAACAGACGAAACTTCATCAAAGTAGAGTGAAAGTTGTTGGTCGTGTATCTCCTAAAACACGTCAAAACTGCAGTTACAATCTGCAAAAAAAACTATTTATCCATAAGTCAGACCTATGCAAATATTGCTATTAATATAATAAATTTTATTAACTTAATACCCTAGTATATATTAAGCTTTGTAGTTGATAATTGAAAATTGAAATTAACATAGCAGAATGGATTACAGTTCAAGAACCTAAAACAATTTCTTAATCAAAATAACAAACTGAAAAAATGCGGTAAGAAAATGATATTTTCCATTTCACGGTTGTCTAAACATATAGTAATGACGTGACACCATATAGAAATGAATCAGGCAGGTACGCTAATGGATTAAAAAACTATGTAAGTAACTTATAGCCTAGACAGATTCACATAGTTTACCGTCGTTTTCTTTCTGACTTCTAAGCGTATATATGTATATCTATAATTTTAAACTCATATTTATATTGAAAATAGATTTTAACCATAGATGCTATCGAAATATTTTGTAAATATTTTTTAAATTCAAACGGTAAGTTCCTTTATTTGAGCTATATGAAAATTATGTGAGATTAAGTATATTACTAAATGTTCAAATTTTTATATAAAATAATTGTAGAATAATATGAAGAATAGTCTTACTAAGGATTACTTATAATGGTTTTGAATGATATTTTACTTCCCTAAAAATCTTTGCCTAAAAGAGTGTTTATTGATCGATCATTTCATTCCTTTGCTTGAAGATAACTATTTATGTGAATAATAAATCGATAAAGATATATTATGAAGAAGAAACGTCTGAAGACTATACTGCAATGTACAATTATATTAAAATGTATAAGTAACTTAGAAATGTTATCATCTTTTTTGAAAAATTATATTAGCAATGTTACAATTAAATTAAATTTAATTAAATATTAAAACAATTGATATAATAAAAAATGCAATTAATTTAATTAAATGCAATTAAAATTAATTGGTTCTTATTTTTATAAGAATCGTATTTTTTTTGCATTTTAAATCGTATATCAATAAAAAATTACTATATACTTACTTTATACTTGTATTATAATATACTAATATTATTTGTACCTATAGATTTATACAGTTTATATTCAGAGGCGAGGCGTCGAATGGTTCAGAGTGTTCACTTTAAAGCTTCCTTTAAGATCTTTTTTTTTTTAGGTAAATAATCTCGCTATTTTGTTACTTAACATTTTTTATAATAGCTTTTCCAAACAGATTAACATAAACACAAAACGTACAATACAAACAAAATCACACATACATAACATTAATAAAAGAGAAAACACATTCCTCGTAAAATATACTAAGGTTCAGAATAAAAACTGCACCGCGCTGCTTACAAAGCATGCAAATGAAATAACATTCACATTGGGAATATGTTCAATATTGAATAAACACAAAACATACAAACAAATATAAAAATAAAAGAGAAAACAAGCCCCGCAGAATATGTACGTAAAATAATCATAACTCTTAAATTAATGCGTGCAAGCGGTTCAATAAAAAAAGTGAACCACCAATGTTATGCAAAGTAAATACAAAAGAGAAAAGAAATGACTGAGCGAAAATCGCTTACATTTGACTAGAGGTTCAGTCGACTAAACTGAACTTTAAGTTCATACAAAGCGTGCAAATACAATCAAAGTCACGGATGCCGTTTTATATGACCAAATGGTTCAGTAAAAAAACTGAACCGCGCATAGTAAATACAAAGTAAAAGAGTAAATGAATGCATGAGAATTTCTTACTCTTATGTAGAGGTTGGAAATAAACCAAATCAAAGTTTTATACTAGCAAAAAAGTAAAGAAAAAAATTAAAGAAATTTGAAGTGAAAAATAATATTTAGAAATGGATTAATGTGTGATTAAAAATTTGATTCAAATATTTTTTTTTAAACGATCTTCTGAAAAAAAGGTTTTTATTCATAAAATGAATAGACCGACTCCAGATATGAAGAATTTGGTACCTGATGTAAAAATGTCGAAATCCGTGGTAAGTCGCCGTTTTCCTACAGTTATTTACCATAAAAACCAGTGGATCACAGGCTGCGAACATTTAATAAATTGTTTCGTTGGTCTTGTACGCTATTTACTTGTGGAAAGGACAAAACTCAGGAGTAGGGGGAATACGTTATAGTTGGAATTCTGTTTTGATCAAATTGTGAACACCTTGCCAAAAAGCTGACGCCTCGCTGCTGTTTATATTATTTATATCATCTGCAATAGCTTTATGAATATTTTATGTTTCAAGTTAATATCATGTGCGAATAGCTCCGTAAGACATAAACTTGACATTTAAAGAAATATCTACCAATCGATATAGTTTGTATCTATCAACTTTAACTTGAATTTTGAGTTTATACCTGTATTTGAGTTTTAGTTATAATTATTAATATTTTACCATTTATTTACACTTTAGCAATGATCTGTTCACCTTGCTAATTAATAAAACTCTAAAAATTTTCAATGTTAATAAACTTTTATTCAACTTTTTACAGAGAGAAAAATCGAAACGTTCTCATCAATCAAAACAAAAACTTAAAAATATTTGAAATTGAATTTTACTTTTTAAATTCAATAAATGCACAGCCAACTGGGTCGCCACAGTACCCCCTCCTAGCGATGGAGTACTAGCAACAACGCGACACCACAACTAAGTCGACAACACCACTCTTAATCACGAAATTCCGCTAACCTTGCTGGGAAACGCACTACTCTACCAGCTCGTGTCACTTTCGGAATCGGCAACAGGGATTCACGCCTACAATCACCAGAAGTCACTAACTGATCACCATTCAACAGCGCTGAAGGCTGACGCGTTTCTGGAACAACCTGTTCAAGATCATCACACGTTAAGTACGCCGCCTTCAACCTATCATTCGAAACAGTCACCTCTCTCCCACGGCAAACAATAACAGACGTCTTCTCATTACGACTCAGCACCTCAAATGGACCTTCGTAAGGCTGCTCAAGTGGAGCTCGAGCACGATCCACTCGAAGAAAAACGTGCTTACAATTAATAACGTCACGCGGAACATACACAGATGGATGACAATGTCTTGTTGATTCAACGGATTTAACCTTAGCTAAAGTCCTTCGCAACGCCGACACAAAATCAGTCTCGGACGACTTCTGCTTGAAAATCCGAAAGCATCTGCCCTGGAACACAAAGAGGATTTCCAAACAACATCTCTGAAGGACTAGCATTTAGGTCTAACTTCGGTGTCGTTCGCAATCCCAACAACACAAGCGGAAGAGACTGCGTCCAATTACTTGAGGAATGACATCGAATGGCTGCCTTCAATGTTCTATGGAAACGTTCAACCATACCATTTGCTTGAGGATGATAAGCCGTGGTATGAAAGTGTTTCACTCCAAGCAATCTCGTCAGTTCCCGAAATACAGCAGACTCAAACTGCCGACCCAAATCAGTGGTAATAGCCTGCGGAGAACCAAAACTTGCCCCCCAACCGTCGATAAAAGCCGCTGCAACTTCTTCTGCCGTAATGCCCGACAGAGGCACAGCAACAGGCCACCGAGAAAAACGATCGACGCAAGTCAAACAATAACGCTTCCCCTGAGACAAAGGCAATGGACCCACAATGTCAACATGAACATGCTGGAACCGACTATCAATATCAGCAAACGAACCAATTGGTGTTTTAGTATGCCGCTGAATCTTGGACTTCTGACACGCAATGCAACTACGCACAAACACAGCTACATCCTTAACCAAACCAAGCCAAACATACCTAGCCTGCACCAATTTCCGCGTTGCTCGAATACCAGGATGAGCCAAACCGTGGAGTTTTGAGAGTACCAGCTGCCGACAGTTTGCGGGAACAAAAGGACGAACACGACTGCCTGACACATCACAGTACAGTTCAATACTCGAATCCGGCAATCTCAACTTCTTCAACCCAACACCATCTTCAGACTGGCTCTTCAGCTGAGCGAGCAACTCTGCATCAGTCTTCTGCCCCTCAGCAATTAACTCAATAACATTTGCCTCCAACTGAACCGTAGCAACCCGAGACAAAGAGTCAGCCACCGTATTATCTGCACCAGCCAGATGACGAATATCAGTGCAATACTGACTAATAAACTCCAGCTGTCTTGCACGACGAGGAGATGCCTTCTCACTTATTTGCCTGAACGCAAACGTTAATGGTTTGTGATCCGTAAAAATGACGAAATCACGACCCTCTAATGCATACTTAAAATGCTGGACAGCTTGATAGATAGCAGTCAACTCACGATCATAAGCACTATACTTAGTCTGCGCTGGACTCAAACCTTTTGAATAAAATGCCAATGGCTGAGTCACACCTTTCACTACTTGTTGGAGAACAGCACCCACCGCAACGTCTGAAGCATCAGTCGTGAGCGTCAATTGTGCATCCAGAGCCATGAAGTTAAGCAACGTAGCTTGGGCAAGATCATTCTTGCAAGCCTCAAAAACCTCTACATCTTCTGGAGTCCAAGAAATCACCGACTTATCATTCTTGCGGTTACCTGGTGTAAGATGAAACAACCGCTGCTGATTCTGCACAGCGTTACGCAGAAACGGCCGATAAAAGTTCACCATGCCTAAGAATTGTCTAAGCTGTTTAACCGTTGCTGGCAGAGGAAAATCACGAACAGCTTGAACTTTACTCTCCGGAGGACGTAAACCCTTTGCACTAATAACGTGCCCAAGGAACTCGATCTCGGAACAGCCGAACTTACACTTGGCAAAATTCACGGTCAAACCAGTTTCTCTAAGTCGATCTAAAACCAGTCGCAAATGCATTCTGTGTTCTGCTTCATCTTTTGACGCAATTAAAATATCGTCGATGTACGCAAAAACGAAATTAAGATCACCTAGAGTCTCATTCATAAAACGCTGAAACGTCTGGGCAGCATTACGGAGACCGAAAGTCATAAAGCGAAACTCGAACAGGCCAAACGGAGTTGTAATAGCTGTCTTCGGAATGTCTGCCAGTGCAAGCGGTATCTGATGATACGCTTTCTGCAAATCTATCTTCGAAAACATAGTTTTACCATGAAGAATACTCGTCACATCATGAATGAACGGAATCGGATACCGATCAGGTTTAGTTTGCGCGTTGAGCATGCGATAATCGCCACACGGTCTCCAACTTCCATCGCCTTTGCGAACCATGTGAAGTGGACTTGCCCAACAGCTTTTCGAAGGTTGACAAATCCCCGTCTGGACTAAAAATTGGAATTCCTTCTTGGCTTCTTCAAGTTTGGCTCCAACTAAACGTCGGGGACGAGCAAATGACGGCGCACCAAATGTCTCGATGCAATGTTCAACCTTAGTAACTAAACCCATCCGATTTGCACTCATAATGCCTAAATCACGGTATTCATTAACCAGCTCAGCATAAGCTGAAACTGAACCACACACACGCACAGTATCTTCTTGAGACACAGCAGCCTTACCCTTCATCATCAAAGTCGTCTTCGAATCAACTAACCGCTTCCTTTTCAAATCCACTAACAAATCATAGTGATTAAGGAAGTCGGCTCCAACAATAGGACAGCTAACATCCGCAATCACGAACGTCCACGGGAAATCTCTACGCAAACCCAAAGACAAAAGCAGTCGACGCTCGCCAAATGTTTGAATAGGCGTACCATTAGCGGCATATAAATTAACTGATGCAACACTGTTAGCCCTTTGCTTCCAACGACAGAACGACTTCGGTAAAACTGATATGTCCGCACCAGTATCAATGAGGAAAACGGTCGACGTGGCGGGATCTTTAATACTAAGTCGAGCTATACGAACACTAACCCCTTCTCGGCTCGACGACGTAGAAGGAGTGCCTAGTTTTTTGACTGATGAGAGCTTGCCACAAAACTACAGGGCTGCCGACAAGCATTAGCTCTATCACCAAACCTTTCGTGATACCAGCACCAATCTGGATGACTTCCTGGTCGGGAACGAGTTCGCCTACGCCTCCTCGATGACGATCGACTTTGCACCGACTCACTACGACGTAAATCCAAACGACTCAGACGCTGTTCGATTTGCTCAAGCCTTCGTAAAATCACAGCATTCTCAGAATAGGCTGGACAATCAGAGGCTGACGCTACAGCTATCTGTTGAAAATCACCCGCCTCGCAAATACGGTCTGCTAATTTCGCCAGTTCTGCTAGTGCCACATTCGATGCCTGCAGAATAGCGCGCACTTGTGGTGGCAAACGCTTCAGCCAAAGAGACTTAAGGAACTCATCGCTCACCTTGTCTTTAGCTAACGCTGTCAACTCCGTTAGCAACTGTGTTGGGCGTCTATCACCAAGTTCAACTTCTGACAACAACCGTTGAATCTTCCGCTGCTCGCTCTCACTGTACCGCTCTATGATGCAAGCCTTTAAATTAGCGTAACTTCCAGTTTCAGGAGGATGAAGCACTGCATCACTTACATCGGCGATAACACTTGACTCAATCGCTGCTACTACCGTGTTGAACTGTGTGATGTCACTCGTAATGGCAGCTACTGCAAATTGCGCCTCGATCTGAGCAAACCAAATCTCCGGTCGCTCGTGCCAAAACGGTGGCACCTTCACTGCTACACGGTTTACGACACTTCCACTATCAGAAGCCATAACTACACCTTCGTCTGCAACTGACATCACAGCTCGATAATTAGATATTTAGCTCAGAAGTTAATATTTCTAAATTTAAACTTTTTCGAGATCACGTCGGGGTCACCAATTTAGCAATGATCTGTTCACCTTGCTAATTAATAAAACTCTAAAAATTTTCAATGTTAATAAACTTTTATTCAACTTTTTACAGAGAGAAAAATCGAAACGTTCTCATCAATCAAAACAAAAACTTAAAAATATTTGAAATTGAATTTTACTTTTTAAATTCAATAAATGCACAGCCAACTGGGTCGCCACAACACAAATCAATTCGCTCAAGGAGGTTTATTAAAATTTGCAGAGTAATAATTATACCCATAACAACAATATTAATAATATAATACAACATATTAGAGCTGGTAAGTTACATTTTCATATTTCCAATTTTCATATAGAGTTTTCTATTTTAACTAAGTTGCAGTAATTATCATCTTTCTAAATTTTTATAAAGATGTAATTAACTTGAATATCGTCAGTAATCGAATAATTGTTATTATTATTTTTTTTAATATTATAAGGTTGTTTGGATGATTTTCATACAGTGATTAAGTTTTTTATTATAATTTATATTATTAAACCATCCAATAGAAAAAGTGAACTCGAATATAAATGTTTTGAGGTAAATATATAAAAGATAAATACTATCTTTTTGAAGTGGTAATGATATCTCACTGGTTTTTTATTGTTCGTTACTTTATCAATCTTGACTTTATAACTAACATATAATACTACTTTAGAGACAAGTTTTCCACAATGAAGAAACAGTCAAAATTTTGAAAAACTTGTGGGGTTGGATGAGGTGATAATAAAATGATGTAAAACTCTTTACACTTGATGAACACAAGCTTTGTATCAGTGATGATTTGATTGCTTTAATATAATGTTTAGTTTCCTGATGCTGACTTTAGACTAAAATCAAGATCTCAAACAAATAAAAATTGTTGCAAAATAAATTGTGATTTCTTTTTATTAGTTTTTATTTTCCAACATTAAAAAAAAAAATTTGACCAATTTTATATAACCTTTAAGCCCAATTAAACCCATAATAAAATAGAGAAAAGCTAAAAAAAAATATACTAAATCAATGAAATTAACTAATCCGAGATTACTTAATCTTATAAGTAACGAGACATACTAGTATATATTTGCAATGAACTGCAACTAAACTTCAGAAACTGTGTCATAAACATATTGGTTGACTAGAGCACTGCTTTGGGTACACATAGGTACCTGGGCTGTTTGAAATTTACAAGTAATAGAAACACATTAAATATTCAAAAATAAGTATTGCAGCCAAAAGTGTCATAAATTTTATTATGTGGTATGATTTATTTTATTCAAAACAAATTTAAAAATATCTGAAGCAATGACATTAAAATACAGAACTAAGTAAACGGAATCCATTAGTATTTTGGTAAGCAATTTAAAGCCTAAACTGGAATTAAATTGCGTCTGAATGAAAAAATGTACGGTTAACATAGTATAGTTTTTTTTTTATAAACATAACATAGGTAAGAATCAAAAATATTTTATTTGGAATTAAATATTTATTTGGGAGTAACTTCGAATCTACAAAATTTTATATTTATATAATCTGTTATATATACATAACATATATAACAGATTTTAATTATTTATTGTCTGTTCAACAGTGTCCACACGTACTTTTACAACTTCACAACTTCTACTACTTAAATCTATGCTTCGCCTAAAGCCTGTAATAACCTCCAATACTTTCTCTAAAAGCTTTATTTGATCCAATAATCTCAAAAATTTAATGTACTTATAGAAAGTCTGTAATAAGAGTAACTTTTTAATGTTCAAATTGAATAAACACTGAGTAGTTGTTAATAGAAAATATGATTTTTTCAAAATATAAATAAATCGATCAGTAACAAATCGAGCATAATTGGTAGATAATTGGCTTATTAGCGAAAATTAAGTTGGAAAGACTATACAAGTCTTAACGATTGAAACAAAAACATAGAAATATTTCTATGTTTTAGAAGAACTAATGTATATCGGGAGTTAGTCATGAACATATTATGAATACTTACCGCAGATTTTTAAATAATGAATTATAATTTTTCGATTTGTATTAAGTTTATATGTTAAACTAAATAAGATAATAAATCCATTATAAAAAACGTTATTAATGATAGATTTCATAAGAACAATAATAATAACTAATCATTCCATTTCGATCTAATGATATTTAACTATAAAATTTGATGGCCGTAAAGAAAAAAAGAATATAAGATTGAATGTGTATTTCTTTGGTGTTAAATTTATCTAATGTCTTGAGTTTCATAATAAATATTTTACAATTGAATTCTTAATAATGTTTAACATCAATAATAAATTAGGACTGAATAAAAATGCATTTATCTACAACAAATGCTGTTGGATTGCCAAAATCTAAAAACTAAAGTTTAACCGCAAAAGTGGAAAATGCAAACAACTCTGTGTGAACATTGCAAATTCTGGCCTCGATCGTTAGCAGTTTTTACAAATCCGTTAAATGTAAGCCGTATTTGTAGATTGTGATATGGTTGGTCTTGACTAGCAGATATAGAAAATTGTACAGTGAATGAATAGAATTACACAAACTGAGAAAATTATTAAAGCGATTTTTTCAAATATTTGCTAACCACAGTTCTTACCGAAATTTCTGGTGGCCAAGATGTTGGTAACGCTATGACCTTGAGTTGGCGTTATTTAATGGCATTAAATTTAAAATACTCACAGATATATAAAAACAAAAAATTGAACTCAAATTAATTTATGAATTTTACATTTAAAATTGCGACAAGTCTGCGCAAATTTTTAAGCGAAACTTGTTCATGTATTTCCTAACCAAAATTTTGGTATAGTCGCAGTCACATTAGTAAACCGTTAACCTAGTGTCCAACCAAATCCGGTGCTGTGCACAACCAATCACTGTTGAACACATTTCCAAAGTCAAAATCATCGAACATATAATTACCAAATTTTAGATTCAATCTGGAAACTGCGAAGGCCTTGAAATGGTTTATTGCCTGAGTGTATTTACAAGGAAGGAAGAAAAAGACGAGGAAAATTTTTTGGTGTGACTTTTTAACTTACATAAAAGATATAAACTAAAAGTAATTGACTTAGACTAAGTAAAAGTATGTCACACATACATAACATATCAAATAATTTCATGATTATTATCTTTAAATTAATTTTAAAATTGTAAAATATTTTATTTTTTATTTAATTAGTCTTTTTACCACAACATATGAATAAAAACCACATTTCAGCAAAAGTAATCATATCGCAATAATAACTTAAATATAGTATCTATTAATCTAAAGAATCGAAAGTATAGGAATAGAATGCTTACAAGAATACAGTAAGTGAAAGGATACCAGTTATGATATCAACAATAATAAATTAACCAATAAATCAATAAATCGGAAGAATTTATCGCATGAGACCAAAATGCTTATATATAATAAATATACAGTAAGTAAAAGAGACAAGTAATGACATCAATAATAATGAATATACCAAAGGATCAATAATCCTTTGGAAGAATTGATCGCATAAGGACAGAATACTTACAAGAATAAAGTAAGTGAAAGAGAAAAGTGATACAGAAGAGAGAAAAAAGATCCATTAATTTGAAGAATTCATCGGATATAGACAGAATACTTATAAAAACTCAGTAAGTAAAAATATACTAGTAATGATACCGGCATTGATAAATAAACCAAAGAAGTAGTTAATCTGAAGTTTTATCGCATGAGGCCAAAATGCTTATACACAACAAGTGAAAAGTACAAGTAATGATATCAACAATAATGTATCAACCAAAGGATCATTTTGAAGAATCGATTACAGATAGGAGATAATACTTATAAGAATACAGTAAGTTAAAGTATACATCATTACTAGTATACTTTTACTTACTGCGTTCTTATAAGTATTTTATCTATACGCAATCGATTCTTCAAATAGATATTTTGGTTAATTTATTTATCGACAATAATAAATAATGCACCAGAATAGATTCCATTACCCATTATTAAGCAACAAGCAGATTCGAATGATAATGCAAAATAAGGAATATCAACTATATCACATTAAGAGTGTGTTGAGACGATCTGAGGGGGCTACAAGGACCCATCTGCCAAGTTGCAGATGGGTAAAAGAAATTAAAAGAGGAATATTGAAATAAATATAATATCTTTATCACTAGTACATACAACCTTCAACACAAGTGCCATGTAAACGTAGAAAAGATGACTACAGAAGATTTTTAGATAAATTCAGTATATTTAAATTCAAATAATAAAGACATGTGATATATATCTATTTCAACACAACACCGTTTGCTATTATTTTGCGAGGATTTTATAAAAATGTCATTTATACTTAATTTTTTATAAAGAACAATTCTTTAACTAATAAATATAATCAAAAAATTAAGTAATCTGAAGGGTCCAACACATATTGACATAATGCTTATAGGAAGACAGTACAATTATTATTCTGTAACTGAAATCACCACTTCGAGAAAGAAAATTCGTAAAAATAATTGAAGATAATACCTCAATTAGCCCAAGAAAAATGTATGGACGATTGGATCAAGCAAATTTGAAACTGACAAACTAATTTTTATAAAATATATAAGATCAGGGTATTAATAACAATAATATTAATTATAAAAATAATAATTAATAATTAATTATATTTTTAATTACTTACTACCTTCTTAACGCTACGCATGGGGATCTTTATTATATATATTATATACATATTATATAATATATATTATTATTAAGCAAATATATGAAAAAATATTGCACGCAATCATGTCAATTGTGAGTATAATGCAATTTGTTAAATTTAGTTTTTTAACTAGTTTTTCTTTAATACTTAATTTTTTATATTAACATAATATTAACATTAATAGCAAAACTAATTTCCACATACTCCACGATGTTAATAAATATCAAAATTTGGTATTTAATAGCGCCAACTCGGTAAGCCAAGACTTAACTGACCTCGCAGCTATCATGGCGTGTTTAAACTCCGCCTGTCTTTAGAATCAATAGTAACGGGGTTTGGATTAGTTACACTGCGGTACTGTGTTCGCTAAAAATAATTACTTTTTAAATTAAAAATTATTCAGCTATCAGACAAACCACAATAAAACGCTTTTATTTAGAAATTTGAAGCAGATATTTCGTTCTTTATTTTAGAACATCTTCAGTGCTTGATTTTTAATAAAAAGCTTAACTTAAGGTTTATGAATTAAAAATGACACTATTGAACTCAAAAAAAATAAAATGAACAATAATTATTTTTATTTTTAACATCACATATGTTAAGTGATCAGACAATAATAAAACTTAAAACTTTAAGTTTAAGTTTTAAGTTTTAAGTTAAGTTTTAATAATGATCACTTAACATATGTGATGTTAAAAATAAAAATAATTATTGTTCATTTTATTTTTTTTGAGTACAATAGTGCATTTTTTATATATACCTATGTTAATTTTTCGTATATATTGTTTTAATTTTAAATTCATAAACCTTAAGTTAAGCTTTTTATTAAAAATCAAGCACTGAAGATGTTCTAAAATAAAGAACGAAATATCTGCTTCAAATTTCTAAATAAAAGCGTTTTATTGTAGTTTGTCTGATAGCTGAATAATTTTTAATTTAAAAAATAATACGAAAACAGATATAAAAAAAAAACAAACTTAAAAATAATTACTACCCACATTTAACTTTACCCCGAATTAAAACTTGAAAGTGAAAATTTATTATTTGCCAGCAAAGAAGTTCATTGCTCCTTTATAATCTTTTATAGTCAAAGATCATAATCGTAATGTTCAGTTGTATTTTGAGTCCTCTTAAGAAAATATCTTTATATATTATGATTATTTTTATCAATACTATAATAATGTTTACCGGCACATATAAATTATTGCGACTCGCGTAAGTTTCAGTCCCAATAAATTTTATGTTTTTTAATTCAACTGTGCCTGGTGGCAACTGCCCTATGGATTCCACCCCAATGCTTGTTTAGCTATCTTGTTTTTAGGTCTTATGATGGCCAAACCACGACTACTTACGCTTTCTGGTTACACATATTCTTTGAGTTTGATTAGTCTGTATTCACAGTTTCTGATTGGAGATTCTCTAAATTTTATGAATGCAACGCAAACACTTCTTAATAAAGACTTGTTGTCTACAAACTTCGCATATTCAACTCAAACACAATCAGCTCATCATCAGCGTAGTTCAGGTATTCTAGTTGATCGAAAGGAAACTACTAAGTACTATATCTACCATGCATCGCATTTCTTACAGCTTCATCTATTACTAAAATAAAGAAAAGTGAAGAAAGTACCCACTCCCAACGGACAACACTATTCACTTTAGAGGTATGTGATAGAAGCTCAACATGATTTACGCGACATTTAAACCCAACATACATAGGCTTTATGATATTGAATAGTTTAGTAGGTAGATCGCTATTCGAACTAATTTCCACAGATATCTTCTAACAAGACTATTGAATGCTTTTTTATAAAATCGATGAAAATTAAGTAGACGACGTTTTGTATTTACAACATAACTCAACTATAATTCGTATTGTATTAATAAGGTCCATGCACGATCCGTTTTTCTAACGCCAGAAAATCTTAAAACTGATTTTCGCACACCTTTCTCCGCAGCCACCAAGATTGTAGCGAAGACTTTGCTTAGAATGCGTAACATCGTTATGCCTTTATAATTGTTAGAGTCTGAGACGTTCCAAAGCACAATATCTTTGAATTGCGTGCCAGAGCAGCAGGAGATACAATATAATAAAATTGCGGATAAACTAGATAATTACGTTAAATACGTTACAAATTACGTTTCTTTGTAATCTTCTTTTAAAATGAGCTAACTACTGACTTTTTTAACGAAAAACTATAGCTACCAAGTAATGATATCATTGGTAAACTTATGAAACCATTTAATTGAAATATCGTATAAAAAAGCTCAAAGATCACAATTGAAGATAATTATCATAAAATACTACATTAAAACAAATGTAAAGATTAGTGCAACTAGTAGCTTAGAAGCATTAATTATAAAATAAAAATTAAATTAAAATTTTTGTAAATTAAAATTGTTGTGTATTGCGAAAATGATTTGGAAAACAAATTATTACTTTTGGGTGCAGTGATACGAAATTCAAAAAGAGAAACTGCTTATTGCAATATTCACGGCTTTAATAAGTCCAATGCAACATGAAGAAAATTGATCAAATATCATGCGAGACGCTCGCTACGTACTATTATTAAAGTTTTCATAAAGCTGCAATTCTGAGAAACAATCGTAAAAACCGCACGCCAATTGCTTCACCTCTAATTATGCCCTATTGAATGTAGTAAGAGCGATTTCAACGTGTGATTTGATGTGGACATGCCTCCGCACTCAGCGCAATCACTCATGTTTTTCGTCAGTCATTTGATGGCTAAAAGCGAAATACTTCATAAAATGCAATGATGGCAAAGTGCATGAGTACGTACTCGAATGTTTATCCATCTATGCAAACTTTTAAAAAATATTTCTGAGTCAAAGGATCAAGTCAGGCGGAGACTCTTAACAGAAATTTGTAATAGTTGAAGCTTCTCATACTTACATATTCGAAAATCACACAAATATATTCAACAATTTTATTTGAATTCAAATAGATGATGCCAGAAACCTATATTATTAAAATATCTACAACTAAAATGTTTTTAATTTTTTTATTATTATTTAAATTGCACTGAGTCACGACGTTACTATAGTTAAGACAATTCACTTTAGCAATAGATCTTTAGTAAAAGTTAATATTGAGTAATTTTTGTAGCAAATCTATGGAGTCAGTGTTATACACATAATGTATTTAAGAAACAAAGAACAGTGAACGGCTACATAACTAAATAAATATTTTACTACTCGAATATAGAACAGAGAATCACACCATAAGAACAGAAATGAAGAACTTAATAACAAAATAAGCATCGATCAGAAACGGAGAACAGTGAACGGTTTCATATCTAAATATATATTTTACTCCTCAAATATTGGAAAACATTTGGAATGCCACTAAGTGGTAAAGTTCATAAAATAAATGCAACTTCAGCACATACTCTTGATACAATGCCTAGAGTGATTCGGAGACGAAACAATATCTTCAATACAGAAATTATCAATATTATTACTTATAAAACTTATTGTTCTACTTATTGTTCAAAGAAAGGTTTAGAGCTAAACAAGAAACACAAAAACTCTAGCAAGAGTTATTTTGGAATGGAATGTTATGATTCAGTGGTTTAATATATTCTGATCTTATATTCATACCAATTGTCACACCAACAAAACCAATCATAAATATTGCATAACCAATCATAAAACAATATGCATAATATTTAATCCACGTAATTGCACATCTACATCTAGGTGCGTTAAGGGTTAAGGGTTTGGGTTTCTGGTCATAAGAATATCTTTGGCGGATTAACTTGCCAAGGCAGAGGCTCTTCTCTTTGACATTCAATTCTTAGATATTGCCGTTTCACTTACAACAGCGTACGACTGGCAATTCAACAAAAATATCTAAACATGGTCAAGCAACACTAAGCTGATGAATCCAGCTATTCTTATTCTTAGTCGATTTGGTCTAATTTGGACAAAAAAGGTACCAGTCAGCTACTTCAACTAAAGGTGATTCTGTTCAGCACTACGGTATTAGTGCTGACGGGTCACTGCATAATACGGAGGCATGCTATGAGATTAGGTCTTCATTATAATGACCTTTGCCGCAGCTGTGCCTCTGAGGACGCGGAATAAACTGTGTTTTATCTCATATGTCAGTGCCCATCTTTAGCTAGTAGAAGATCCTTACCAATCTGACTGAGCTATCATCCTGCAATAATTGGGACTTACACCGGTTCATAGAACTGACAGGTTGGTTTACCTTTATCTAATACGGAAAGTCGCTGCAAATTTCGGATTTCGCCGTTTACTAATATTTTAGTCTATGTACGAATCAATAATGGTCCATAACGGACCATTATTTGAGCTCAAGCAGGCTTTCTTGCTATACAACTCCGCCACTCCAACGTAACTTAACCTAACCTAATGGTACATCGGAAACACTCTAAGTGACATGTTAGATGATATATAAGTAAAAGTGCTTACTTTGGGAGTCTCTACAATATAATACATAAAATGAAATCAAAACAAATGCGGGTATATTACTTACAAATCAATTTCCAGCTTTATTTATGCCAACAAAGTTATAAACTATCCAATTGATGTGTTATTTTCCATCGCACTTAGGATTAGAGTAACAATCTTACTTTCGTGCATTAGTAGAATACATAAACCGTAGAACAAAACTAGTTTAGCTGTCAAAAAACTGATGTCAAATATTGGTGAAGCAATCATCGTAAGTAAAGAGTCGTAAGATGCTCTTCTCATACCATGCATACAAATCATTGTCATCATTTACCTAGGTTATAAACCTCTTAAGTCTAAACGCATTTAATTGTTTTAGGAAACTTAAAATTTATATGTTCAAATTATATACATTTTCAAATGAAATTATTTGTTTTTTATAAGAAGTAAACAAGTAGAAAAACAATCTGATTTGTACAAGAAATTATATTCGTATTTGTTAGAGCACATTCAAGAGCTGAAATACACTTCTTCTTCCACTCTTCACTTGTTTAGTAATTATGTATAGTAATTATTTCACATCTCACAAAAATCTCTCAAACAATGACCGAAATCAGTTGTGTATATCTGATCGTTTATGAGCTAACGTTTGTACTCATCTCACTAACAAATTTCTACTATTTATGATATTTACTGCATCAGCAAACACAGGTCTCTTCTCTGATGAAGCAATCTTTCTATATAAGGTTTGTTTTGATTATATTTGTGTTAGTATCATTGGCCAAAATTTATTCAAATTTAATTAATCTAGTTTCTATATTTGTCTATTATGAAACATGTATGCTTAAATACAGTAACTCCCCCTATAACACGGTAGTAAAACGCATTATAGAGGTATTCCCGTATATCCCGTCTACACACGTGCAAAGGAAGGCGAAGCTAATTATGAACTTTACAAATCCCTGCGTTATATGGGGGTATGCACGATTGAAATTGCATTATCAGGCTACCGCATTATAGGGGGGATTACTGTAATTTAAATGTTGGTTTTTAAAAAGCGTATCTTTTCGCCACCTGCACACTTTCTCCAACTACTCGTAGTTGTTGGAGATACTACGAGTATATACGTTCATTCAGCTGCAGTAGTTGCAGTTATGTATGTTAGGAGTAAATGTAAAGTAATACATGCTGTTAAATTTATTAAAATTATCAAATAAATAATATTTATACACGATCTTCAAAATTAATCTTCACTTTGTAGAAACAGAAGATCTTAGATCTGATCTTCCTTCTGCTATGCTTATAACCAATTTGTTAGCAATAATTACATTTGACACCTATAATAGTCTGACTTATTGCATTTTTATGCCACATATTTCACATTAATTTTATAATTTTTTTTTTTTTTATTTTTCATCGCTTCATGCGAACTCCAAGCTAACACAACTAACTTTCAATTTTGATTTGATTTGTTTGCAGAGGTACGAGGCTTTGCCAACCCAAGCGCACAAATCTACTTCAATAAAATTATAATAAACACAATATCAATATGTTTTTTCTTCGCAAGTGAAAAAACTAGGAAAACTGTGAGATAAAAATTTTTATATCAAATCAAGACCTCAACATAAAAAAAGCAGTTTTTATAAATAAAATTAAATGAAAAAAAATAAAAAAAATGAAAAAAAAATAAAAAAAAATAAAAACAAATAACAGCTAAAGGGGGCTGTGTTGAATTTTTGTGAAAATCATAAAATAGTAATATCGAAACAAGTTTGAAAAATAAGAAGAAGCAGAATTTCGGAAAATCTAGTCCGCGAAAAACACTTATACACGTTTGTATGGATTCAAATGTGACTGATTGCAACTTACATAAGAACGTGGGTAAGCTGGAAAACGCATATAAGCGGTGTTGAAACTCAAGTACGGTTTTAGTCTTAGTTGTGTGTTCGCGGAATAAATGTTGATTGTTGAATCGATCGCGCAAATGTCGAACTTACGCGATTTACCGAGCGCCTTAGCCAAGAAGGCAGCACTGGAATTGAATGAAAATCCAGCCGATACGCCTTACTTTCTCAATGCGTTACGTGAATGGGTGGAACAGCAGCCACACTTGAAGTCACGTACATGCGATCAATTTCTTATCGCATTCTTGCGGGCTTCGAAATTTAGCCTGGAAAAAGCAAAAAATAAATTGGAAAATTTTTACACATATCGTTCACTAATGCCAGACTTATTTACTGGTCGGTATAATTTCATAAAAGAAGAAAAAACTCAGGCTATCGTAAAAAGCGGGTAAGTGTTTTTTAGTGATGACTGAGTGAGTGATTGTGCAAAACTAAAAGTGTACAAAAAACAATCGTTAAAAAATAATATAAAAAATATTAAAATGCATTATTTCTATATGCATTATTCAATTAAACAAAGCATGCCAGCTAAATTTACTAACAAATATTCCGGAGAAGACGGTAGAGCTCAATTAGCTAAAGTGTTTAATAATTTAACTTAAAATTAATTACTAGTTATATTTTTTTTTCTTATATTTTCTACTACACGTTCGCTCCATAGTTGTCTGGTGCATTTAGCAGAGCCCATAGCACCAGATGGTCCACGCGTTGTTATGATACGTGCCAACCAATTTGACATGCAGATACACAGTATTATGGATGTGTTCAGAGTTGGTTCAATGTATACGGATTTCTTACTCTATGAAGATGACAATGCAATTGTGTCTGGTTATGTGCTTATAATGGACTTGGGTGATCTAAAGAAAGATGTCGTATTAAGTTTTCAACCAAGTTTTGCAAGAGATTTGGTAATTCTAGCTAACAAATGTTCACCATCACGCATGAGAGGCTTTCATTTTTTAAAGGTGCCAACGATTTTTGAAACTTGCTTCAACATGGTAAAGTCAGTGATTAGTGCGAAGCTGAGAGAACGGGTATGCCAATGCAGTTCATTAAAAAAAAAAAATATTAAAACAAATTGCATTAATATATTTAATATCATTTTGTTTTTCTTTTTTTTTTTCTTTCATGTGCAGTTTTACGTGCATGGTCGTAATTACGAAAATTTATATGAACACGTTCCGAAACACATATTACCAAAAGAGTATGGAGGTGAGTGTGATATGCAGAGCTTGCAAGAGAAGACTTGGCAAA